>NC_064620.1:138392500-138702500 GCF_023898315.1 Schistocerca nitens | reverse complement strand
AGGTTGATCGACTCCTCTACAAATGAGCGCTCTAGGAATTTTAATAGTGAGCCACAGCGTGATCCACAGGACAAGGCATGGATAAAACCATCGAAACACCAGAAACACAATACGTTGCCGTGCCTAATAAGGCGACTGATGAGCATAGATGTTAAGTCCCATAGTGGTCAGAGCCATTTGAACCTAATAAGGCGTAGGGAAACCGTCGGTATTCTAAAAAGCTTACACTCTTCTCGGAATGGATATATAGAGGCCCCGTATGGTTTTCAGAGGAGTCTTATACCATTATTCTGCAAAATAGTGTATTTCTGGATTTCCGGAAGGCTTTGGACACTGTACCACACAAGCGGCTTGTAATGAAATTGCGTGCTTATAGAGTATCGTCTCAGTTATGAGACTGGATTTGTGATTTCCTGTCAGAGAGGTCACAGTTCGTAGTAATTGACGAAAAGTCATCGAGTAAAACAGAAGTGAATTCTGACGTTCCCCAAGGTAGTGTTATAGGCCCTTAGCTGTTCCTCATCTATATAAACTATTTGGGAGACAATATGAGCAGCCGTCTTAGGTTGTTTACAGATGACGCTGTCGTTTATCGACTAATAAAGTCATCAGAAGACAAAAAAAATTTAGAAAAAAATATGTGAATGGTGCGAAAATTGGCAAGTGACCCTAAATAACGAAAAATGTGAGATCATCCACATGAGTGCTAAAAGGAGTTCGTTAAACTTTGGTTACACGATGAATCAGTCTAATATAAAAGCCGTAAATTCAACTAAATACCTAGGTATTACAATTACGAACAACTTAAATTGGAAGGAACACACAGAGAATGTTGTGGGGAAGGCTAACCAACGACTGCGTTTTATTCAGAGGACACTTAGAAAATGTAACAGATCTACTAAGGAGACTGCCTACACTGGGATCCTTACCAGATAGGACTGACGGAGTACATCGAAAAAGGTCAAAGAAGGGCAGCAAGTTTTGTATTATCGCGAAATATGGGAAAGAGTGTCGCGGAAATGATACAAGATTTGGGCTGGACATCATTAAAAGAAAGGCGTTTTTCATTGCCACGGTATCTTCTCACGAAATTCTAATCATCAACTTTCTCCTCCGAATGCGAAAATATTTTGTTGACACCGATCTACATAGGGAGAAACGATCACCATGATAAAATAATGGAAATCAGAGGTCGTACGGAAAGATATAGGTGTTCGTTCTTTTTTGCGCGTGCTATACGTTATTGGAATAATAGAGAATTGTGAAAGTGGTGCTATGAACCCTCTGCCAGGCACTTAAATGTGATTTTCAGAGTATCCATGTAGATGTAGATGTAGACAACGAAGGCGGTGGATAGCGGTAACGCACCCTTCCTTCTAAAGTCGACCACAAGGGCTGAATGATATTGAAATCTGGTGATTGTGGGGTCCAGGGGACATACGATAATTCCTCCTTCTGCTCACAAAACCAGTTCTGTACCAAGCGAACTGTGTGAAGAGGGCTCCTGCCGTCTTGGAACACAGCACCACCATTGGTGAACAAACATTCTATCACGGGATGAACCTGACCAGCCAGAATGGCCACACAATCCTTGGCAGTAAAGCATCCTTGAAGCGTAACAAGGGGCCCGTGGAATACCACGACATGCCTGCAAACATCATCACCAAATCTCCACCATGTGTCACTCTTCGCAGTAAGCAGCCTGCATCCTAGCCTGGGACGGCATATGCCAGACGTAAACTCAGCCACGAGTTGAAAACAGTGTGAAACAAGACTCATTCGACCGAATAACTTTCTTCCATTGCTCCAGAATCCAACTTTTATGGCTTCGGCTCCACGTTTTCCTTTTACAGGCGTATGCACCGCCGATGAGTGGTTTTTGAATTCCAGCTCGCTGTGAAGTTCCTTGCTTATGAAGCTTCCGTCGTGTTGTTTTGATTCCGAATGGTTTCGTTAGTGCGACAGTCACTTCTGCAGTGACTTTTGCAGCTGTCGTCCTCTTACGTTTTGTCAGAACACTCTTCAATAACCGTCCGTCACGATCAATCGACACACCCTTTCTTCCGACTTCTAATTTACCCGATGATGTATTTCTGTTTACCCTGTATACGGTATAGATCTTCGATAGGGTGCCTCTTGAAACACCAAATAATTTGACTCCCTTGTTTACGGAATCACCCACGATGCGAGCACCTACGATTTGTGCTTGTTAGAATTCACTGAGATCCGACATAACGCACTCATAACTACACAGAACACTAGTCTCACCACGACTGACACTTAAACACATTCCAGACTTTGCACAGGTGACGCTCGTGGTCAAATACAAGTGGTCAAATACAAGTGGTCAAATACAAATACAAGTCAGACTTCACGTAACGGTCACGTTACTTGATGAAATTGTTAAGAATATACGGTGTCTGATGAAAAGAGAGAATCACCCAGAAGACGTTGTCGGATGTCAGTGTAACGTACGCACCATTGGCTGGTATGTAAATGATTAGAAACGCAGTTCTCTGAGACAAGTGCATTAGTGTTGTTAGTGATTGGTGTTGTCACCAGGCATGGTAGGGTATATGAAGGGCGTGAACAACATCAGATAATGAGTGATCACTGTGCAGCATATGGGGATGCTGCATACTCGTCTGAGTCAGCGTCATCAGCACCTGACAGAGAGTGAAACGGACCTCATTGTGGATCTCCGTTTGGCCGTCTGGTCGAACTGTGTACTGTCCAAATTTGTGGGTCCTTTGGATGTGAACTGGCCCGACGTTTCACTGCACGCGATCAAGAGGACAAGAGTACTCGTTCTCAAGATTCTTGTTGACGACATCTGACCACCAAAAGGATGGATCGCCAAACTGTACACCAGGCACATCGTAACCCCTTCATATCTGCATCTGCCATCCGATAACAAGTGTAATGGACTCCCTATGGCATTCTGAGTCATTCCACAACATCGGTCAGAGACTAGCAACAGCTGAACTAGAGAATCATCGTCCCACGTGTAGTCTGCTGATAACACCACAACACAAACGGTTGCAACTGTAGTGGTATCGTGGAAGGACACCGAGGACTGACTGCTGATGGATGGCGTCACACAGTGGTCAGCGATGGATCTGCTTCTGCACGATGGATGACCAACGTCAGCGATTATGACGGTGACCTAGGCAGAGGTCACATACGCCAATGTCTTGGAGAGACACATCCGTGTTACTTCTGGCATCGTGGTGTGCAGAGCCATCAGCTGCGACTTCACGTCAGGGCTGGCAGTGATTGAGGGTACTCTGACTGCACAACGTTACCTCGTGGACATCCTTCATGCTTATGTGTAACTTCTGATGCAGAAGTACCATGGTGCCACTTTTCAACAGCACAATGCTCGTCCACATATCTGTGTGATGCTGAGGCCAGCAAGATCCTCAGATCTGTCTCTAATAGAACATGTGTGGGAATAGCTGCGACGTGATTTCTGTCTCAGTTCGAGTATCGAAGATATTAAGGACCAGTTACAACAGTCGTGGACCAGTTTGCCCAAGGGGTGGATGCAACGGCTTTATGACATCCTTCCCAGCCGAGTCAGCGCATGTATCCTAGCCAGAGTGGGTGCAATGTCATACTGATTAAGTGGGCTCATACTGCCAAGTTCTTTGGAAATCTGAATCGATTTTGTAATCACATTTCCTGTCAACTTGTGAAGATTCGTTTATTCCTTTAATTTTATAGCTGACTGCACATTATTGAAAATGTCTGATCGTGCATTATGTTTGTCTTTCTGCACTAAAGTAAGCGACTTTAAATCTTTATGAGGTTTTGTTCTCATTTCTAGTAGTGATTCCATGAAGTGAGCTGTTGGTTTGATTTGTGGCAAATTTCTTTAAGGAATAAATATAATGGTAAGTAGAAGTCAGCATCCGCAGTTCCGTGAACATGCCTGTGCAAGACGTTCTTGAGTTCACAACACAAATAATCCGCTTTGTATATTCGATGAATGAAAGAAAAGACTGAGAGTGAACCTTGTACTTTCCCTATCAGGAATACGGACGTATACCCGAAGTAGTGTCGACTGCTTGATAATAGTCCGTGTGTGGGCAACAGTAATATCAAAAGGAAACCTCCAGCAGACTCTATTTTTTGTTATTAATACTTACACCTCCTTCTAAGATGTACCCGACCATGGCCGGCATGATGAAACCCGTGCATGTGCCGACTGCGTTCATTATACCGTACAGAGATCCTGGAAGAAAAGATACAAGATATGTTAATATAGAGAAAACTGAGCTCTAGGTGAAACATAATGGCAGTAAATAACAAGGAAAATGTTCGAATACACAACAGTATTTCATAGAATATGTTAGACTTCTATATAAGTAAAGTGATACAGAAAAGAGCTGAAGACCAGTCTCAGAAAACGTTGTATATCACATTACTGCCAAAGTTCAATTCACTCCTCAGTCCATCTTGATTTTCCCCTCCTCAAATCGTCAATATTGCTGAGGCTCTCTGGTACTAAAATAACACTGCAGCATTATGTATAGAGCTGGGGTGCAATTCCAGTATCAGAGAGCTTCAGCAATACTGACAGTTTAAGAAGGAGAAAATCGATATGGGCTGAGTAGAGACCGGAAGTTTGTGTTAGGGAAGGCATTGGACTAGACTAATCCGTGCAGGCCTGTTAGCCCCAATACCAGAGTGGTGTAGTGGATAACACGTCTGCATAGTAAGCAGGAGTCCCAGGTTCAAGTTCCAGACTAGGCACAAATTTAAATTTATTACTTGATTTCAGTATGTCAGATAATATATTCTGTCAATACAGTCCATTATATTTGCCACTGTAACAGAAGATTAATATTTTATCGAAGATAAAGCTGAGACTCAATATGTTTCCAGGAAAACGTAATTCCGTCAGATTAGTTTGTGTTTGTTATTGTTTCTCGTGCTATATGGAATTACTTTTTTTTAGTTTTGAGGTTAATTAAATAGATATGTTGTATTATTTCAATATGTCAGATAATATATCGTGTCAATACAGTCCATTATTTTTGCCACTGTAACAGAAAATTAATATTTTTTTATATGCAGCGTTATTTCACAACGTACTTTTACAAGATATGCAACATTCTTATATGGAAAGCTACGCAAAAATTAAGACACCTTTCTACTGTTGTAAAATATGCTAAATATCTGTCGCTGTTCTATAAAACATACTGACTATATAACTTTATCTTACATAATAAAACGTATAAATAAATAGTGTCAAATGAAAATAATTATTTTTACTTACTGAAAAATTATGCAAGTATGTATACAACCATCATTGATGGAAGTCTTCAGTTGAGCGAAGATAATCTCTTTTTAACGCCAAATTAAGTTACAATTGTTTAACACTGAATCAAAGTAACGACTGTGTGAGAGCTCAAGATAAAAGGAAACCAGACCACTGTCTCACATTAGTCCATTAACTGCCATTTTTTTTCTTCAAGCTACATTTATTTCTGGGTTTCCTGATTAACGTATAGACTGGGAAAAGGAATTTAAAATTAGAAAATGTAATAACCTTGAAATATATTTAAGTCGATCCCCAAATGGGGATCCTGGCACAAGCCACTCGCTTTTTACATTTTCTTTTGCCTTTGTGGCAGACAATAAAGCATTCGATGTGGAGTCCCTGATTGCACACAGATCACTGCTTTCTTGCATTTTTCCTGCAAATTCCACGTTTTATTTCTTTCCCGAATGTAGTGCGTTCAGTCACGTGTCCAGTTCCAGAAGTCGTTAGCTTAAATGGGTGCACTTGCTGTGAATGCTTTCGGGTATGGTGGATGTCCTGCTCTTTTTGGATCACCAGCAACGGATTATTGAGCACGATATGCCCTTGCCACCATCCTTCTGAATTGGAGCAGTGGAATATTTTCATTCGTGAGGCAGTAGACGACGGGAGCAGTACATGACCCACTGTTTAAATCCGAATCTCACAGATTTACCAAAGTGGTTTAGATAATGGTGTCTGTAATACCGAACCATTTGCTCATAAACACTCAGACCGTCAGAAAAAAAAACTTGAATTTACATGCAATTCTTATTCAGCAAGATCATCATGGAAACAATTTTCGAAAGTTTATCACTTTCGTCAGCTAGTATTGTGTTCAGATGCGTGTTATTGTTGAAGTGCAGGTGGTGCTTGATTCCCAGATATCTGTTACTGCTCATACACTGGCGTACGCACCTTATATCAGTGTCTTAATCTCCATTACAATGTAACTGTTCCCGTTGGAGAACACGCTAACCAGTTTGGAGCGTTACACCTGAGAACATTTGTATGCATTCATTGGATGAGGGCTGGTATTATTGTTCTGTGCAGCGTATTGGACACTTCCACTGGCAGTCAAGTTCAGTACATGTTCACCAAAAAATTCTTCGAAGCAATCAATTGCGGACTTTCCTTTGAGTGCTGCTACCAAATGGCATTAGCACTTTTCAGATTCTACTTGATGTGATAGGTTTCACCGTAAGTTTCATCCTCAGTTGTTCAATTAGAATGATATTAGCTTTCATTTTCTTCGTGGAATGATCTGCACTTTCTTCATCGTCTCTTCTTTCATTATTATGATCCTCCACAGTACGTGAGACCTCAGCTGGAAGAATATCTTACAATATATTTTCGTCGTTACCATCGCAGTCAGACCTCTCGTCTACGTAGTCTGTAGC
Source organism: Schistocerca nitens (assembly GCF_023898315.1). Taxonomy (NCBI): domain Eukaryota; kingdom Metazoa; phylum Arthropoda; class Insecta; order Orthoptera; family Acrididae; genus Schistocerca; species Schistocerca nitens. The sequence continues at coordinate 138,695,792 of NC_064620.1, read as the reverse complement.
CAGTCCGACAGTGTCACTGGTTTCAGTCACCTCACCATCGTCATCAGAAGAAGACATGAAATTGGGGTCATTTACAATGTCTTCAATTTCCATTATAGAAAGTACTTTATAGCGACATGCTGCGCCTGGAGAGAGAAGATAAACAAAATGTTGCTTTAGGCGCAATCTGTCATGAGCCCCAAATGAGGGTCGAAATTCAGAAAGAAGTCACAGGAAAATAAAATAAGCCTTCGAAATAAACAATCGATAAACATCTAAAAGTATTGCAGAACATGCCAGGGCTGGGAGTTAGTTACATAATAACGTAACCCATGATGTTTTGAAAATGTTCAGCTCTTGTAACTCTGAGAACCTTTACCTCTGTACACAAATAATCCTGTGCAGTTCACTCGTTTATCAACAGCTAACAGTCAATGCACAAGCGCAAAGTAGGTCTGGACAACAATTCAAAATAATAACAATTGTTGCCAATATAATTACAAATACAAACTTTCAGTTACAAAGACAAGTCCACAAATTGGAAACATGACAATTAATGGGTTGACTAACGCGAAAATTCGAGTAAAATCTCAGAAATACAGTAGTTCAAATTTCATTCAGTGTATGTTTCAAATGACAGTTCCACGTTGGTGAAACAGTTAAACAGTTAAAACCACAAGTTCCAAAAGTTCAAAAACGCATCTTCAGCTGTTAAAGCCATGGCGAAGGTCTTCTGGCACTCTGAAGGGGTTATTCTCTTTTATATCCTCCCTCATGGTGTAACGATCAACTGCAAAGTGTATTGCACTACCCACACGAAATTGAAGAAAGAACTTCAGCGTGTTTGTCGCCACAAAAATGCAAACCTACCTCTCCTTCTCATGACAACGCAAGGCCTCAGACAGGTTTGTGCATCCGAGAGGAGTTCACGAAACTTCACTGGACTATTCTTCCTCATCCGTCCTACAGAACACATCTCGCGCCTTCCGACTTCCATCTCTTCGGCTCAATGAAGAATTCGTTCCGTGGAAAGCAGTACGTGGGTGATGGAGAGTTTATTGATGGAGAGAGACGTTGGCTCCGACATCGACCAGTAGACTGGTACCATATGGGCAAATATTCCTTGTCAGTAGGGTAGCGTAAGGCCGTCGCATCAATAAGATATTATATTGATAAACAGGGTTTCGCAGACAAAAGAGTGGGGAATAATATGGTGTACCAGAATCCTGAAAAAAAACGAACCTGTTCTCAGAAAAAAAATGTGTTGCATTACTTATTTAATGCCCCTCGTACAAGCTGTAGACATACAACCCCTTCCTTCCCCACCGAACGAGGTGGCGCAGTGGTTAGCACACTGGACTCGCATTCGGGAGGACGACGGTTCAATCCCGTCTCCGGCCATCCTGATTTAGGTTTTCCGTGATTTCCCTAAATCGCTTCAGGCAAATGCCGGGATGGGTCCTTTGAAAGGGCACGGCCGATTTCCTTCCCCATCCTTCCCTCACGCGAGCTTGTGCTCCGTCTCTAATGACCTCGTTGTCGACGGGACGTTAAACACTAATCTCCTCCTCCTCCTTCTTTCCCAGTCTTGTACCCTAAATGTTCCGTTTGTCAGCAAAGAAAAATCACATCACAACTGAAAGAGTCGATACTGAGCTTCGTTTTATGGCAAACGAGAAATTAATGTTGCAGCCTCACTATCAGCGTTAGATTAAGAATGCAGAGTAAAAAAAAAAAAATGTTAATCCCTCCCCCTCCCCCCCGACACCGAGAGGAGACCATGATAACATCGTGTAACAACGTGTCTGGCCCTGATAAAGACGACAATTGGATGAGGAAGAGTGTCCACGTGTGCTTTTCGAGTATATCATATCCATCGAAGCCAGTCATCGATCATTAGATCCCACAGAACCTCCAAATTAGGCAGTATTTTCTGTGGATCTAAGATCGAATAATTTAGTAGTAAATTTAAATGAATGCCAGAATATGCATTCTGTAAATAAAAAGTGAATTTTCAGTAAAATGATTCATCAAACAATGAAGGTAGCGGCACCATAACAAATCAGCCTTAGATCTGTATGGAAAAATATATTTAGTTTATTTGTTTTTATTTATTAACAAAAAATCCGCTTGAAATAGTGATGACGCCAACAAAATACTACACTCCTGGAAATTGAAATAAGAACACCGTGAATTCATTGTCCCAGGAAGGGGAAACTTTATTGACACATTCCTGGGGTCAGATACATCACATGATCACACTGACAGAACCACAGGCACATAGACACAGGCAACAGAGCATGCACAATGTCGGCACTAGTACAGTGTATATCCACCTTTCGCAGCAATGCAGGCTGCTATTCTCCCATGGAGACGATCGTAGAGATGCTGGATGTAGTCCTGTGGAACGGCTTGCCATGCCATTTCCACCTGGCGCCTCAGTTGGACCAGCGTTCGTGCTGGACGTGCAGACCGCGTGAGACGACGCTTCATCCAGTCCCAAACATGCTCAATGGGGGACAGATCCGGAGATCTTGCTGGCCAGGGTAGTTGACTTACACCTTCTAGAGCACGTTGGGTGGCACGGGATACATGCGGACGTGCATTGTCCTGTTGGAACAGCAAGTTCCCTTGCCGGTCTAGGAATGGTAGAACGATGGGTTCGATGACGGTTTGGATGTACCGTGCACTATTCAGTGTCCCCTCGACGATCACCAGTGGTGTACGGCCAGTGTAGGAGATCGCTCCCCACACCATGATGCCGGGTGTTGGCCCTGTGTGCCTCGGTCGTATGCAGTCCTGATTGTGGCGCTCACCTGCACGGCGCCAAACACGCATACGACCATCATTGGCACCAAGGCAGAAGCGACTCTCATCGCTGAAGACGACACGTCTCCATTCGTCCCTCCATTCACGCCTGTCGCGACAACACTGGAGGCGGGCTGCACGATGTTGGGGCGTGAGCGGAAGACGGCCTAACGGTGTGCGGGACCGTAGCCCAGCTTCATGGAGGCGGTTGCGAATGGTCCTCGCCGATACCCCAGGAGCAACAGTGTCCCTAATTTGCTGGGAAGTGGCGGTGCGGTCCCCTACGGCACTGCGTAGGATCCTACGGTCTTGGCGTGCATCCGTGCGTCGCTGCGGTCCGGTCCCAGGTCGACGGGCACGTGCACCTTCCGCCGACCACTGGCGACAACATCGATGTACTGTGGAGACCTCACGCCCCACGTGTTGAGCAATTCGGCGGTACGTCCACCCGGCCTCCCGCATGCCCACTATACGCCCTCGCTCAAAGTCCGTCAACTGCACATACGGTTCACGTCCACGCTGTCGCGGCATGCTACCAGTGTTAAAGACTGCGATGGAGCTCCGTATGCCACGGGAAACTGGCTGACACTGACGGCGGCGGTGCACAAATGCTGCGCAGCTAGCGCCATTCGACGGCGAACACCGCGGTTCCTGGTGTGTCCGCTGTGCCGTGCGTGTGATCATTGCTTGTACAGACAGCCCTCTCGCAGTGTCCGGAGCAAGTATGGTGGGTCTGACACACCGGTGTCAATGTGTTCTTTTTTCCATTTCTAGGAATATATATATATATATATATATATATATATATATATATATATATATATATATATATATATATGTGTGTGTGTGTGTGTGTGTGTGTGTGTGTGTGTGTTTTGTCCTTCGCGGAAGTTAGTTCACGTTAGAGTAAATAGTGTGTAAGCATAGGGATCGTTGATCTCATCACTTTGGTCCCATAGGAACTTGTTGTTGTTGTGGTCTTCAGTCCAGAGACTGGTTTGATGCGGCTCTCCACGCTACTCTATCTTGTGCAAGCTCCTTCATCCCCAAGTAACTACTGCAACGTACATCCTTCTGAATCTGCTTGGTGTATTTATCATAAGAACTTACCAGTACCAAATAACTGGCTGGCGCTTTGATCTTGGTCATTCGTCATTCGGCAGCCTTAGGTGATGGTGCCCCCAGATGAAATGGAGCACTAAAGCACATATGAGCGAAGATTAGATCGCGTTTCGGTAGTGTCTGAAAAATTTACAAGTCCTAACTCGTGGACTTGCGTTTTTCTTCAGCGTCATCAGAAAAATAACGTTGAAATATTTATGCGAGTGAGTTAGCTTATAAACTCAGAATGATTCACGTTAGGCGAACAGACCAGAACTCTGAAACATTTTCGCAATTAATTGCTAGCGATTTCAACTTGTGGCCACTCCATGGATTGCTATTTTGTTCCCGGTTCGAAGTGATGAACCCATGTTTCATTGCCTGTGATGAGGTTCGACAAAAAATTGTCGCTATCGGTATCGTAACGCACAAGGAATTCCGCGCAGATCGTCCTTCGTTGCCCTTATCGTCTTCTGTTATAGAACGAGGAACCCAGGGGATACACATCTTCGACTTCCCCAAACGATGGACGAGTGTGTCACCACTACTCACAGAGACGTCCAGTTGAGCACCGAGGCCGAACACTGTGGCCGAGCGGTTCTGGGCGCTTCAGTCCGGAACTGCGCTGCTGCTACGGTCGCAGGTTCGCATCCTCCCTCGGGCATGGATGTGTGTGATGTCCTTAGGTTAGTTAGGTTTAAGTAGTTCTAAGTTCTAGGGGACTGAAGACGTCAGATATTAAGTCCCGTAGTGCTTAGAATCATTTGAACCACTGTCTTGACACTGTGGATGTCGGAATATTGAATTCCCTAACCATTTCCGAAATTGAAGGTCCATGTGTCTAGCTGCAATTATCATTTCGAGTTCAGAGAGTCTGTTAATTTCCGTCGCACCACCATGACCACTTAGAAACCTTTTCATATGAATCAGGTGAGTACAAATGACAGTTACGCCAGTGCACTGCCCTTCTATACCTTGTGCATGCGATAATATCGCCATGTGTATATGCGCAAACCGCTATCCCATGATTTTTGTCAGCTCAGTTTATTAATCTTTTGTCTGTCGTAAACCGAAGCGCAATATTGACTCAGTCCTGATGTCTTTCTTATGCTAAAAGCTTTGCAGACAAAAGTAACATTTAAGATACAAGACGGGAATAGAAGCAGTTGGATGTGTAGGGCTTATCCACGAATGCGGAACTGTGTCGCTCACGTTCACCCAATATTCGTGGAAAATGACTCATTTTGTTGTGTTGTAACTACATCTGCAAATGAATGAAATAAAGCGACTTTATTTCACCTGAAGCATCTCAGACATGTTATCAGATGCTTGTGAACGATGACTCAGGACCAGTTTCACGGCTTGTGGTGTCTGTTCAGAAAACATGATACGCCTTCGCAGTTTCCTAACGTGGAATCCAAAACTTATACAACAATATCATCGCCGGAATGAAGTTCAGTAAGGTGGAGACATTAGCGGTATCACATTGAAGATGTGCACCATTGTCGTCAAATGAGACATTCTCATGAAAAATCAACGCTGATAAATATTCCTTGAGGCAGTTTCAGTCCAAAGAATTAGAAAAGATTATTTGTATTTAATACTATTTATAAATTTACCTCTCGGCTTGAATTATTTATTTCGGGTCACGGTGATACGCGGTACATTTAAATGAAATTAGAAAAAAATATTTTTGCACTGAACTATGATAGCAGATACTTTGGGGGACAAGGAAAGAGCCTCCGCGAGTGCATGCTATAGCAACATCATCAGATCATAGCATGCCGGCGCGCCCTGGAAACGTTATCAATAACGATAACGGGCAATCCTTCCACCACTGGAAACCTTGGAAGAAGGCAGCAAATAGGCACTTCTCAGACCCAATCCTGATGACTGTAAGCCTAAACGTCGAGGTAATTACAAGCAACAAACAGCACATCTTATCGGAACTCTGCCAGACTGATAAATGGGATATGTTATGCATCCAAGAAACCCACATAGCCGCAGAAGCAAAAATACCTGAAATAGAAGGAATGCGACTAGCTGTTGGAGCACCACATCCTAAACACGGCAGTGTCAGATTCGTTAGAGCTGAGATGACGGTGACTTCTGTCGGAAAATCTACAGCCAATGATACTGAAATACTGTTGTTGTTGTTGTTGTTGTTGTGGTCTTCAGTCCTGAGACTGGTTTGATGCAGCTCTCCATGCTACTCTATCCTGTGCAAGCTTCTTCACCTCCCAGTACCTACTGCAACCTACATCCTTCTGAATCTGCTTAGTGTATTGATCTCTTGGTCTCCCTCTACGATTTTTACCCTCCGCGCTGCCCTCCAATGCTAAATTTGTGATCCCTTGACGCCTCAAAACATGTCCTACCAACCGGTCCCTTCTTCTAGTCGAGTTGTGCCACAAACTTCTCTTCTCCCCAATCCTATTCAATACCTCCTCATTAGTTACGTGATCTACAGCTGAAATTGGAAACTTTGCAGTAACATCCGTGTATAAACCTCCAGGAAAAAAAATTGCTTTCACCCCGCCAAAAAACTTCGCAAACCAAAACACCAAATTCATTGCAGGAGATTTTAACTGCCACAGCAACACTTGGGGATGTAGTGAAACAGACAATAACGGACACCTGTTGGAGGAATGGATAGAAACCTCAGTAACATCCATGATCTAAAACTTTCCCCTCATTCAGAAGTAAAATATGGGAACATGGATATACCTCGAACACAGCATAGACCAGTAGGGATACAGGTGCACACAGCAGTCAAGAGCACTACAGTATCGTTTCGTAGAAGATTTAATTTTAAAAAGGTCAGTTGGGAAACTTTCTTAGAGGAACTGGATAAAACCATAGTAAACATCGCCCCAACGCCAGAGAACTACCAGGCATTTGCGCGAATGCTACAGAGAATCTCCAGACAACGTATATCACGAGGCTGCCGACAGCAGCACATCCCAGGTCTCTCACATGACTCCACGTATCTCCTAGCCAAGTACGAGGAATTATACCAAAAGGAACGCTTTAATCAAGAAACAACAGTATGTGGTACGGCTCTGATGGAAATGCTAAGTGAAGCTCGGCAAAACTGATGGGTGGAGACCCTGGAGAGGATGGATATGACAATAGCAGCAAAATAGCCTGGAATCTGATTAAAAAAGCTTGACGGAGACCCAAATCGTCCATAACAGTCTGCCGCGGTATCACCTAATCAAGTGGCTCATCAACTGTTCCTGAATGGAAAGACTAATACAAAACAACAGAAAGTAAAAATTGACAGGACTTTACAATCAGAAACTAGAATGAAGGAATTCAACAAGGGTTTCAGCAATACGAAAAGCGGCAAAGCAGCTGGGGTGGATGACACGTGCACGGAGCAGATCAAACGCTTTGGACCCTACACAAAGAACTGGATCCTGCCACTCTTCAGTCAATGTCGCGAAACATGTAAGATCCCCAAGATGTGGAGGAAGGAAAGGATAGTGGCACTCTTGAAACCTGGGAAGGCACCTCATTCACCAAAGAGCTATCGCCCAATATCTCTCCTGTGTCATCTTTACAAACTGTATGAGAGATTTATTCTAAATCGTATGACAGACTATTGAGATGAAACTTATTCCTCGATAAGCTGGTTTTAGACCTGGAAAGTCATGCACTAGCCAAATTATTATGACACAATTAACCACAGGTAGCTGCAGAAGCTCTATAATGAACTAAGAGACTATCTGTTTGTTAAGATTATCGAGTCCCTATTACAAAATAGACAATTTTATCTTGTTTTCAATGGGAAAAAGAGCAGATGGAGAAATCAGAAAAATGGTCTGGCTCAAGGAAGAGTTTTGGCGCCCTCCCTATTTAATCTGTACACCAACGACCAACCGATGCCTAAGCACACAAAACATTTTCTATATGCAGATGACAGCAATTACAGCACAGGGGAGACCTTTGAGGATGTAGAACAGAAGCTGGAGAAAGCTATTGGAGAAACGTCAGAGTATTATAAAAACAACTCTCTTAAGCTAAATCCGTCCAAAACACAAGTCAGGGCCTTCCTTCTCCGATCCTGCAAGCTAAGAGTAACTTAATGTCTCTTGGAATAATACCACACTGGAGCATACCGACAAATCAACTTACCTGGACGTGGTGCTCGATAGATCTCTGACATACAGGTACGATTACGAAAAGGTGCGACAAAAGGTAACTGCCAGAAATAGTATTCTGCGGAAACTAGCTAATAGCAAACAGGGTGCTAAACCTTCCATATTAAGAACCACCGCACAAGCCTTATGATTCTCTACAGCCGAATATGCCTGCCGAATATGGTCCAGATCAACCCATGCAAAGCATGTCGACATGAGTCTTAATGCAACATGTCGATTAACCACTGGATGCATGAAACCTACTTCCCTATCAAAAGTATGTAGACCTGCCGGGTTTGCGAATCCCAACTCTCGGAGAACATCACATGAATTCACAGAGAGGCTAAGACAAACCATTGACGATCGGCATCCCTTTCTGGCAATGTGTGTATTATTATTTTTTATTCACACGTCAAGTTCTGTAGGATCAAATTGAGGATCAAATCTCCAAGGTCATGGAACGTGACAGTACATGACATTACAACGTAAAAGTAATAACAGATAAAAATAAATGTTTATGAACCCAAAAAAGTCAGTCTATAAGTTTAAGTAAACGCAATCAACAATATAATGAAAATCAGTTTAATTTTTCAAGAAATGTGAGCGATTGAAATCCCGTAAAAGGTTCTTAGCCACAATAATAGAGGAACCGCCAGCTGATTGCCCAACTGCATAGGAAACGCCCAGCGGATTCAGCACAAACTGGAAGACATGGACACTGAATCGAATAAGGACATGGGTGGCCCCAGTGAAGACAAATATGACTAGGTGGGGTCTTGGAACCACTATGATAAGTGTGGCTGGCGCTGTGCAGGGTATGGAGCATCTGCTCGCCTGCCCGAACTGGCATTATAGGTGCAACCCCGACGATTTATGGGTGGACAAGAAAGACGCCTTGGACGAGGCCCCATACTGGGCTGAAAGATTGTGACGGGTTTCCGGACACGAAAAAGTAAAAGAAAGTAAGCAGATACTTTGTGAACTTTTGCAAATGGGCAGTTACAGTGTTGACTCGGAAACACTGTTTGAAATTATGAGGGGAGCTGGAGTAAAGTTCAGGTAGAAAAAGGTTATCTATTACTTTTACAGAAACCAGACTGCAGTTATAGGAATCTAAAGACATAAAACGGAAGCAGAGGTTGACAAGGGAGTGTACCATGGCAATAGCTTACTCTCGATGCAATTCAATTTGTACAATGAGCAAGCACTGAAGGAAACCAAGGAGAAATTTGGAGAATGAATTAAAGTTCACGAAGAAGACATAAAAACATTGAGGTTAACCGATGACATAGTAATTGTGTCAGACACGGCGAAGGAATTGGGAGAGCAGTTGAACGGAATGGATAATGGATTTCATGATTATCAAAGTCTCCCTCGCATAACTATTAGGGAACTGATTGCACCACCGAGAAACTTAACTCTGTCAACCCACTGCAAATTTCAGCTGGAGCTTTGTGAATTTCTGTCACCTTTTTCATACTTAAAGCTCATATCTCAGCGTATGATCGATCCTTGGTCTTCAAAATTCACAATACCCTAGATAAGTGATAAGCAAACACGTCTGCTCAAAAGCCAATTCTGACATTGGGAGGCGGCACCTCGGACCACATATCTTTTTACTAATTGGTTGTTGTTGTTGTTGTTGCCGGCCGAAGTGGCCGTGCGGTTAAAGGCGCTGCAGTCTGGAACCGCAAGGCCGCTACGGTCGCAGGTTCGAATCCTGCCTCGGGCATGGATGTTTGTGATGTCCTTAGGTTAGTTACGTTTAACTAGTTCTAAGTTCTAGGGGACTAATGACCTTAGCAGTTGAGTCCCATAGTGCTCAGAGCCTTCTTTTATTGTTGTTGTTGTTGTTGTTGTTGTCTTCAGTCCTGAGACTGGTTTGATGCAGCTCTCCATGCTACCCTATCCTGTGCAAGCTTCTTCATCTCCCAGTACTTACTGCAACCTACATCCTTCTGAATCTGCTTAGTGTATTCATCTCTTGGTCTCCCTCTACGATTTTTACCCTCCACGCTGCCCTCCAATACTAAATTTGTGATCCCTTGATGCCTCAGAACATGTCCTACCAACCGATCCCTTCTTCTAATCAAGTTCTGCCACATACTCCCCTTCTCCCCAATTCTATTCAATACTTCATCATTAGTTATATGATCTACCCATCTAATCTTCAGCATTCTTCTGTAGCACCACATTTCGAAAGCTTCTATTCTCCTCTTGTCCAAACTACTTACCGTCCATGTTTCACTTCCATACATGGCTACACTCCATACAAATACTTTCAGAAACGACTTCCTGACACTTAAATCTATACTCGATGTTAACAGATTTCTCTTCTTCAGACACGATTTCCTTGCCATCGCCAGTCTACATTTTATATCCTCTCTACTTCGACCATCATCAGTTATTTTGCTCCCCAAATAGCAAAACTCCTTTACTACTTTAAGTGTCTCATTTCCTAATCTAATTCCCTCAGCATCACCCGACATAATTCGACTACATTCCATTATCCTCGTTTTGCTTTTGTTGATGTTCATCTTATATCCTCGTTTCAAGACACTGGCCATTCCGTTCAACTGCTCTTCCAAGTCCTTTGCTGTCTCTGATAGAATTACAATGTCATCGGAGAACCTCAAAGTTTTTATTTTTTCTCCATGGATTTTAATACCTACTCCGAACTTTTCTTTTGTTTCCTTTACTGCTTGCTCAATATACAGATTGAATAACATCGGGGAGAGGCTACAATCCCGTCTCACTCCTTTCCCAACCACTGCTTCCCTTTCATGCCCCTCGACCTTATAACTGCCATCTGGTTTCTGTACAAATTGTAAATAGCATTTCGCTCCCTGTATTTTACCCCTGCCACCTTTAGAATTTGAAAGAGAGTATTCCAGTCAACATTGTCAAAAGCTTTCTCTAAGTCTACAAATGCTAGAAACGTAGGTTTGCCTTTCCTTAATCTATCTTCTAAGATAAGTCGTAAGGTCAGTATTGCCTCACGTGTTCCAATATTTCTACGGAATCCAAACTGATCTTCCCCGAGGTCGGCTTCTACCAGTCTTTCCATTCGTCTGTAAAGAATTCGCGTTAGTGTTTTGCAGCTGTGACTTATTAAACTGATAATTCGGTGACTTTCACATCTGTCAACACCTGCTTTCTTTGGGATTGGAATTGTTATATTCTTCTTGATGTCTGAGGGTATTTCGCCTGTATCATACATCTTGCTCACCAGTTTTGTCAGGACTGGTTCTCCCAAGGCTGTCAGTAGTTCTAATGGAATGTTGTCTACTCCCGGGGCCTTGTTTCCACTCAGGTCTTTCAGTGCTCTGTCAAACTCTTCACGCAGTGTCGTATCTCCCATTTCATCTTCATCTTCATCCTCTTCCATTTCCATAATATTTCCATCAAGTACATCGCCCTTATATAGACCCTCTATATACTCCTTCCAACTTTCTGCTTTCCCTTCTTTGCTTAGAACTGGGTTTCCATCAGAGCTCTTGATATTCACACAAGTGGTTCTCTTTTCTCCAAAGGTCTCTTTAATTTTCCTGTAGGCAGTATCTATCTTACCCCTAGTGAGATAAGCCTCTGCATCCTTACATTTGTCCTCTAGCCATCCCTGCTTAGCCATTTTGCACTTCCTGTCGATCTCATTTTTGAGATGTTTGTATTCCTTTTTGCCTGCTTCATTTACTCCATTTTTATATTTTCTCCTTTCATCAATTAAATTCAATATTTCTTCTGTTACCCAAGGAGTTCTACTAGCCCTCGTCTTTTTACCTATTTGATCGTCTGCTGCCTTCACTACTTCATCCCTCAGAGCTACCCATTCTTCTTCTACTGTACTCCTTTCCCCCATTTCTATCAATTGTTCCCTTATGCTCTCCCTGAAACTCTAAACAACCTCTGGTTTAGTCAGTTTATCCAGGTTCCATCTCCTTAAATTCCCACCTTTTTGCAGTTTCTTCAGTTTTAATTTACAGTTCATAACCAGTAGATTGTGATCAGAGTGCACATATGCCCCTGGAAATGTGTTACAATTTAAAACCTGGTTCCTAAATCTCTGTCTTACCATTATATAACCTATCTGATACCTTCTACTACAATCAGTACGCTGGGAAAGCTTTAAACATCACCTTCTACTATCTCCAGTATTCTTCCATGTTTACAGCCTTCTTTCATGATTCTTGAACCAAGTGTTAGCTATGATTAAGTTGTGCTCTGTGCAAAACGCTACCAGGCGGCTTCCTCTTTCATTTCTTCCCCCCCAATCCATATTCACCTACTACGTTTCGTTCTCTACCTTTTCCTACTCTCGAATTCCAGTCACCCATGACTATTAAATTTTCGTCTCCCGTCACTACCTGAATAATTTCTTTTATCTCATTATACATTTCATCAATTTTCTTCATCATCTGCAGAGCTAATTGGCATATAAACTTGTACTACTGTAGCAGGCGAGGGCTTTGTGTCTATGTTGGCCACAATAATGCGTTCACTATGCTGTTTGTAGTAGCTTACCCGCACTCCTATTTTTTTATTCATTATTAAACCGACTCATGCATTACCCCTATTTGATTTTGTATTTATAACCCTGTATTCAACTGCCCGCTAGTCTTTTTCCTCCTGCCAACGAACTTTACTAATTCCCACTATATCTCACTTTAACCTATCCATTTCCCTTTTTAAATTTTCTAATCTGCCTGCCCGGTTAAGGGATCTAACATTCCACGCTCCGATCCGTAGAATGCCAGTTTTCTTTCTCCTGATAACGACGTCCTCTTGAGTAGTCCCCGCCCAGAGATCCGAATGGGGGACTATTTTACCTCCGGAATATTTTACCCAAGAGGACGCCATCATCATTTATCCATACAGTAAAGCTGCATGCCCTCGGGAAAAATTACGGCTGTAGTTTCCCCTTGCTTTCAGCCGTTCGCAGTACCAGCACTGCAAGGCCGTTTTGATTAGTGTTGCAAGGCCAGGTCAGTCAATCATCCAGACTGTGGCCCCTGCAACTACTGAAAAGGCTGCTGCCCCTCTTCAGGAACTACATGTTTGTCTGGCCTCTCAACAGATACCCCTCCATTGTGGTTGCACCTACGGTACGGCCATCTGTATCGCTGAGGCAAGCAAGCCTCCCCACCAACGGCAAGGTCCATGGTTCATGGGGAAAGTATTAACTGGTAACATACATAAATTACTAATTGTTAACATACATAAATTACACACATCGAAAACAGTTTTGCGTCACCTCTGTTCCGAGAGTTCCTGAACCTGTACAGAAAATTGGAATAGAGATAAATATAAACATCATTTCCGCCCTTTTTATTGCTCATGAAAACCACTCTTGCATGTTGTATCACCATACAGTGAGACCTTGAGAGGTGGTGGTCCAGACTGCTGTACACACCAGTACCTCTAACGGCCAGTACCATTGCTTCACATGCAACATTTCAATGTTACATTGTTTAGAGCACCGAGTGGACGAAAACATTTCTTATTCCAGTTTCAAGCCTACAGTGAAACTTAACATACTGATCACTGTTGTTGAGGCATCCAGCTCCCGGTGTTGGTAACCTACGCATTGCGCCTGTTTATAAACTGAGCCTCGTAGAGTGGAATGAAGGACTCACCTGCGTAGTTGGGGGCGAGGTCGTGGTGGTTGGCAAGACTGGTGACGGTGGCAGCTCCGTTCAGACCCAGCGACAGGCTCAGGATCGCCACGGCGAGTGCCTCGTTCTTCCCCACGTAGCCCATCCCAGCCATCATCACAGCCGGCAAGAAGTGCGCTGCGGCAAACAGAGGCGAGAATCGACAAAACTTATTTCTGCTTGAGTGACTTTATAAGCGGGTTTCTGGTTAACAACCACTGTCACAATTATATGTCGACTTCTATACAATGCCTGTCATTCTAAATTGTTTGGCGGAGGGCATTTGGAACGATTTTGCTGACATTAAACATACAGTTAATCCAGAATGAGATTTTCACTCTGCAGTGGAGTGTCCGCTGATATGAAACTTCCTGGCAGATTAAAACTGTGTGCCGCACCGAGAATCGAACTCGGGACCTTTGCCTTTCGCGGGCAAGTGCTCTACCAACTGAGCTACCCAAGCACGACTCACGCCCCGTCCTCACAGCTTTACTTCCGTCAGTATCTGCGGGTGAGCTTTTGTAAAGTTTGGAAGGTAGGAGACGAGATACTGGCAGAAGTAAAGCTGTGAGGACGGGGCGTGAGTCGTGCTTGGGTAGCTCAGTTCGTAGAGCACTTGCCCGCGAAAGGCAAAGGTCCCGAGTTCGAATCTCGGTCCGGCACACAGTTTTAATCTGCCAGGAAGTTTCATACAGTTACTGTCCGCCTCCGTAGCGTAGCGGTAGCGTTACCGCCTACCACACAAGGGGCCCGGGTTCGATTCCCGGCAGGGGGCTGGATGTTGTGTGTCCTTCATCATCATAGACTCGTAAGTCGCCGATGTGGCGTCACCTAAAAAGGACTTACAATACGGAGGCCGAACTCCCCCGAATGGGGCCTCCCGGCCAACAATTCCATACGATCATTTACATTTCCATACAGTTACTAATTTTGAAAGCTATAATACACACAAGTGCGTTTGTCCCACTACTATTTGCTTATTATTAAACGGTTTCTACCTCATTAGGTCACTGCCTGTCTGACGTTAGCCTAATTATCCAATAATCAGTTCTTAATAAACAAATATTAGTGGAACACAGCGCATTTGCTCGATTTTTACTCTTTAATAACAATTTTTTGTGCCAAAACGCAAAGGGAGGGTCCAGTTATTTTGTTAGTTACTTGTTCCATAGATCAAATTCACGATGAACCTTATGATGTGGAATGTGTCAACAAAACCAACATGCCACGCTTACATGCAACAAGATAAAAAAGAAAACTTGCATAACTACATGCTGACCATATACAGTGTTTTTTAAATATATTATTAATCAAATCTACTCAAGAAGTCCTCTATGGTATAGCTGTAACTGTTAAGGCAAAACCCCTGTAACCTACATTTGGAAACAGCTCTGCTATCAATCAGATATTTTATTTCCATGGGTAGATAGTCAAAGAGTTTATCCTCGTGGCAAAAGTGGATGAATCTAAACTTTTTAGCAAGTCTACGATATGGTTTTTCAGGTTTAAGTTTTATCAATATGGCCCGCCTAAGAACTAACAATATTCTACACTATTATTTCTCATTGGTATACTAGGGTAATTGGGGGCGCTATATTTTTGGGCAGTACAAAAGCTAGCTCATTTGTGCAAAACGTCATTTACTATTTTCTCTATTGATGCCTCTTTTTTCAGCTTCCCAGCAACGCTTTCATTAACTGCAAACACGACTAATTCCGCCCCCTGATTTAAATAAAATGGCAGACCACAAACGTAAAGCGAGAACAGTAGTGTGACAACGACGGAACCCTGTGGGGCTCCTGCTTTATTTTCTCCCCACGCATATCATCTAACTTCTCTCATTCTATTACTCGAACAGCCTGTGGCAACGCTCTGCTTTCTCTTCCTTAAATAAGGTGCAAACCAGACATTCGCTGGACTACTCTTCCATATAAACTTAACTTCTCTAACAGAATATTATGCTTGACATAATGAAATGCCTTCGATAAGTCACAGAAGATCCTACTCGATGTCGTTTGGGGACCCCTATGAACTTTCTTTTTAGTCATGATAACCTTTCTTATTACAGATGGGGATGCGAGATTAATTTTTAATTCACAAAATAACCTCCGTTTGCTCCTTCAGTATAGTGTTTTGCTTTCACTTCTGAACTATTTGTAGCAGTTTTCCCACCGATTTCCAAGAAGTAGTTATTAAAAATACTTACTATGCATAAAATCTCTTTTACACTGCACCCATTCTCTTTAACAGAAATAATGTCATCTTGTAGGTCTTATTTTTCTGTCTGTGTTTTAACAATATCCATATTGATTTAATTTTATTATCTGATCTGTCAATTGCAGACAAGATGTTCGTTGATTCTCCTGAGATTTTTTCAACTTTCTTAATATCTTGCAGTACTAGTGCCTTTCCATTACTACATTTAATTATCTTTCAAGGAAAACTACTTCCAAAACTCATGAAATAAGTTGAATGTAGAGTTAGCATTTGGCTCATTGTAAACTTCACCCCAGTCAACACTTTTTAAGTTTCCTTTACAATCTTCAGTAGTTCTATCATTCATAAGTCTCAGTCTTTTCTCAAAGTGTTTCTCTACTGTATATAAAGACAAGTGATATAATGTGACTAACTGTGCATCGTGATGTGACAGTCTGTTTACCACTGTATAGGCTTGTGTCTCTTTGACTTCTCCTTATTGAATGAATGCATTATCTGTAAGGGTACTACCACCTCGAGGCACTCGAGTAGGGAAATTTACGTCTGACACCAAATTACAAGTGGCTAAAAGTACTTCTAGGCCACTTTTTCTGTCAGATTCCTTCAAGAAATTTACGTCACAATCAGCACAAATTAATAATTCCTTCCTTTTCTTTGACAGATAGTAATTCATCGAAATGGTTGCTTTAAATTTCCCAGTTACCCACTGGAGACCTGTACACTGTAACAACTACAGATATTACGTTTCTCAGCAATAAGTCACCAGCATGTGTGTCTATATCCTGATCTATATGCAGTTCACATGTTTCTGCAGTTTTGTATTTACATCCATTTTTTTAAAACGTGACAACTCCTCCTTTGTCAATACTGGAGCTACATGAATATGCAGCTAAATTATAACTTCTAACATTAAGATTTTCTATCCCTGTGGTTATATGGTGTTCAAATGACATCAGTTTCTTTCCAACTATTAAGATCTTGCAAATAAATTAACAACCCCTATACTTTATTAATCACCCTCCAAATATACTGATGAAGAAAGATGGTTTCAATTTTACCCCTGCTATTATAAGATGAAATGGGAGTCTCTGTCAATTTCCTTTAACACTTTCTGTCTGAATTATGAATTTGATCAAACGTATGTGTCTCAGCTGATTCCAATAATCGGTGCCCCCCTTACGTTTTCTGGTAATACTTTATCGATCTTGTCCTTACCCCTCCCATTCAGGCATATGCCACGAGAAGTATATATTTATGTTCCTAAAGCAACTGCCAGGACGGCACCGATATGAGATTTTGCACCCATCGGAAGCAGCCCTCAAGCCAGAGCTGGCCATGGCGTCAAAACCCACCATAAAACCCAATTTTGTGTGATCCATCAACACATAGTTCGAAATACAGAAACAACGTCCATATTTTGTACACTACAGTAAGGTGTAGCACCGTGAGCTTGCCGGAGGAGCCTGCAATTAATATCCTCGAGAACACTTTTCCTGCCGGCCGAAGTGGTCGCTTCAGTCTGGAACCGCGCGACCGTTACGGTCGCAGGTTCGAATCCTGCCTCGGGCATGGATGTGTGTGATGTCCTTAGCTTATTTAGGTTTAAGTCGTTCTAAGTTCTAGGGGACTGATGACCTATCTAAGTCCCATAGTGCTCAGAGCCATTTGAACAATTTTTTTGAACACTTTTCCTGAACTAATCCGGAATCAACACCTGCTTCCTACAAAATTTACAGAAGCTTTTTTCGCCTTTCAGATGAACACATTGCCGTGATGATGATGATGATGATGATGATGATGATGAAGTCCCATACTCCTTGACAGAGCGTAGGGGAACGATGCAGGAGACCCGCACCGTCGTACTAGGCATGATCGTAGTGGAGGTGGTTTGCCATTGCCTTCCTCCGACCGTAATGGAGATGAATGATAATGATAAAGACGATAACAACAACACCGAGTCATCTCGAGGCAGGTGAAAATCCCTGACCCCGCCGGGAATCGAACCCGAGACCCAGCGCTCGGAAGCGAGAACGCTACCGCGAGACATTGTCGTAATACACTGTACGTCATGAGGGAGGGATACGCACATATACAGGTGGCGCTAGTATGGCGTACACAAGATACAAAAGGGTTGTGTAGTGGAGGAGCTATCATTTGTACCCAGGTGATTCATATGAAAAGGTTTCCGACGTGATTACGACTGCACGACGACAATTAACGGATTTTTAACGCGGATTGGTAGTTGGAGCTAGACGGATGGGACATTCCATTTCGGAAATCATTAGGGAATTGAATGTTCCGAGATCGATGGTGTCAAAAAGTGTGCAGAGAACACCAAATTTCAGGCATTACCTCTCGCCACCGACAATGCAATGGCCGACGGCCTTCACTTAAAGACTGAAAGCAGCGTTGTTTGCGTAGAGTTGTCAGTGCTACCAGACGAGCAACACTGCGTGAAATAACCGCATAAAACAATGTGGGACGTACAACGAGCGTATCCGCTAGGACTGCGGCGATATGTGGTGTTAATGGGCTGTGGCAGCAGACGACGGACGCGGGGTGCCTTTGTTAACAGCACGACATTGCGTGCAGCGTCTGTCCTGGGCTCGTGACCATATCGCTCGGACCCTAGACGACTGGGAAACCGTCCCGATTTCGGCTGGTAAGAGTTGATGGTGGGGTTCGAGTGTCGAGCATACCCCAGGAAGCCATGGACCCAAGTTGTCAAGAAGGCAGTGTGCAAGCTGTCGATGGCTCTGTAATAGTGCGGGCTGTGTTTACATTAAATGGAATGGATCCTCTGGATCATAGGCTACTTGGAGACCATTTTCAGCCATTCATGGACTTCATGTGCCCAAACAACGATGGAATTCTTGTGGATGACAATGCGACATGTCACCGGGTCACAGTTGTTTGTTCGTGGTTGGTTTGAAGAGCGTTCTGGAAAATTTGAGCGAATGATTTGGTCTCCCAGATCGCCCGACATGAATCTCTGTGAACATTATAGGACATAATCGAGAGGCCAGTTCGTCCACAAAATCCTGCACCGGCAACTCTTTCGCTATTATGGGCGGCTTCAAAGACAACAGGGCTCAGTATTTCTGCAGGGGACTTGCTGAGCCCATGCCACGTTGAGCTTCTGCACTACACAATGCAAAAGAAGGTCCAGTTCAATATTAGGAGGTTCAGCATGACTGTAGTCACCTCAGTGTAGTCCAGTGTCTAAAGGTGTATTTTCCAGTATTTGCCTGCATTTTTTATGATTATATTACAGTCCTAAATATGTTTGTGACACTTAAATATTTTCACCTCTGACCGTGACTTGTCAATGTGAAAACAGCGGAGTTTTACCGTATTCCGGATTTCACGTTAAACTGTATGCCTTCCTTTAACTAACTGTGTAAGTCAAAAGAGCGGATGAAGGTAATGGCATACCACCCAGCAGGACAACAACCAGGAAAGAAATGCGGAGTTCAAGTGAACTTCGGGTTGAGAGCGTCTTTAAGTTTTTCTTTGTAGTGTAACGTAATTAGTTTTTACATTGCACACGCAAAGCGCTACGCACATGTATATTCGCGAAAATATAACAGTCCACCTCTTACACAGTTGTCATCCTTTTGCTAGAAAGTGTCATTTTACGTTTTATGATTTCATCGACGTCTCATATGCAAGGTGAATCACCTGAAACTTTCATCGCAGATATTGCGGAAATGGAAAGTGCTATTTATGTGTGGTTTTCACAGAATTTATTGGTTGACAGGGGCTCGTATTGTCAGCCAATCAACAAATCATAAAAATACTTAGAAAGTAAATTTTTTGTGCACACGTGCACTTTTTTAAATGGAACAATGTCTATTAACGAGTAAGGTAAATTAGAATGCCAGTGGCGTTAGTTGCAGGGTTCTAGTGCAAATCGTTAACGAGATACCGTATTTTGAAAAGTTGCCACACCTACACTTGT
The DNA here is from genome assembly GCF_023898315.1 of Schistocerca nitens. Classification (NCBI taxonomy): domain Eukaryota; kingdom Metazoa; phylum Arthropoda; class Insecta; order Orthoptera; family Acrididae; genus Schistocerca; species Schistocerca nitens. Next base: position 138,675,930 of record NC_064620.1, on the reverse strand, counting down.
ATAATACCTGTGGAAGCACACAATAAAGAACAACACAAGTGTGTACGTTAGTTGTGTGGATTCTGACCAGTAACGAGACAACTGACCATCACAGGTTGTCTTCAAAATGTCCACCGGCAATGCCAATACATACTTCCAGTCTGGTAACGAACGACTGCTGCATACGTGTTAACATTTCAGTGGAGATGTCCTAGCTTGCTGCAGTAATACGTCGTTGCATGTCATGGGGTGTAGTAGGTATGTGCTTGTGGACAGCGTCTTTCAGCTATTCCCAGAGAAAAAGGTCTACAGGTGTCAAATCCGGGGAATGGGCCAGTCAAGGTAAGGTCGGTATTACACTATCAAATTTCTTTGTCCAATATCTTTGTCAAATATCTCTGTCAAAGAAATTTGATGGTGTAATAAGGAACTTTGTCAAATGTCGTCAAGTATTTGGTCAAATCTGGGACCTCGCTGTAGATTTGATCAAAGAAGACGCTTGTCTTCTGTTCACTGCAATGTGACATGTTACCACGTGGAGCGTTAGCATCGCTGCAGCGTTCTGTCATCTGTAGTGTTTATATAAACATTGCCGGTAAATACAATTGGTGTGTATCGACGACTACAAAATTTATTGAGATGTATGAAGCTGATGAGGCGCTTTACAACGTGAGGCACCCTGAATAAAAAACTAGGTTAAGAAGATTGGAGACCTGACCTGACCTAACCTAACTCTCTCCTGTAGCAAGGAATCGGAGACATACAGTGAGCCAGTCTTCCGCAGATATAGCAGTTCTTAAGTGAGTATTGTGGTTTGTGATAAGAGGATGCACTTCTCTGAGCATGTGCAGAAACGTATGCTCATCCATTCTTAAGCGGTGTACCGTAGGTCTCTAGAAGAGCGTAGCGTTCCAAAGGATTGGAAAAGGGCACAAGTCATCCCCGTTTTCAAGAAGGGACGTCGAACATGTGCAGAACTATAGACCTATATCTCTAACGTCGATCAGTTGTAGAATTTTGGAACACGTATTATGTTCGAGTATAATGACTTTTCTGGAGACTAGAAATCTACTATGTAGGAATCAGCATGGATTTCGAAAAAGACGGTCGTGTGAAACCCAGCTCGCGCTATTCGTCCACGAGACTCAGAGGGCCATAGACACGGGTTCACAGGTAGATGCCGTGTTTCTTGACTTCCGGAAGGCGTTCGATACAGTTACCCACAGTCGTTTAATGAACAAAGTAAGAGCATATGGACTATCAGACCAATTGTGTGGTTGGATTGAAGAGTTCCTAGATAACAGAACGCAGCATGTCATTCTCAATGGAGAGAAGTCTTCCGAAGTAAGAGTGATTTCAGGTGTGTCGCAGGGAAGTGTCATAGGACCGTTGCTATTCACAATATACATAAATGACTTTATGGATGACATCGGAAGTTCACTGAGGCTTTTTGCAGATGATGCTGTAGTACATCGAGAGGTTGTAACAATGGAAAATTGTACTGAAATGCAGGAGGATCTGCAGCGAATTGACGCATGGTGCAGGGAATGCCAATTGAATCTCAATGTAGACAAGTGTAATGTGCTGCGAATACATAGAAAGATAGATCCCTTATCATTTAGCTACAAAATAGGTCAGCAACTGGAAGCAGTTAATTCCATAAATGATCTGGGAGTACGCATTAGGAGTGATTTAAAATGGAATGATCATATAAAGTTGATCGTCGGTAAAGCAGATGCCAGACTGAGATTAATTGGAAGAATCCTAAGGAAATGCAATCCGAAAACAAAGGAAGTAGGTTACAGTACGCTTGTTCGCCCACTGTTTGAATACTGCTCAGCAGTGTGGGATCCGTAACAGATAGGGTTGATTGAAGAGAGAGAGAAGATCCAACGGAGAGCAGCGCGCTTCATTACAGGATCATTTAGTAATCGCGAAAGCGTTACGGAGATGATAGATAAACTCCAGTGGAAGACTCTGCAGGAGAGACGCTCAGTAGCTCGGTATGGGCTTTTGTTAAAGTTTCGAGAACATACCGTCACCGAAGAGTCAAGCAGTATATTGCTCCGTCCTACGTATATCTCGCGAAGGTACCATGAGGATAAAATCAGAGAGATTAGAGCCCACACAGAAGCATACCGACAATCCTTCTTTCCACGAACAATAAGAGACTGGAATAGAAGGGAGAACCGATAGAGGTACTCAAGGTACCCTCCGCCACACACCGTCAGGTGGTTTGCGGAGTATGGATGTAGATGTAGATGTAGAAGTAATTGTTGTACGACTTGACGTCCTCCACTATAAGCTCACGTAACAAGTTTTATTGAATGCTTCTATCGTGTCGTCGAAAAACCCACGACTTCACCCAGATACGTTTCCTTTTCTTCCCCCGCTTCTCTTCCACATGTGCACACAGTGCAATTCTGTTGCCGGTCGCGGTGGTCTAGCGGTTCTGGCGCTGCAGTCCGGAACCGCGGGACTGCTACGGTCGCAGGTTCGAATCCTGCCTTGGGCATGGGTGTGTGTGATGTCCTTAGGTTGGTTAGGTTTAAGTAGTTCTAAGTTCTAGGGGACTTATGACCTAAGATGTTGAGTCCCATAGTGCTAAGAGCCATTTGAACCATTTTGCAATTGTGGTACATGCAACTGCTGCAGTTAATAACACGTTGTTGTTTTTGACAGCCATCTTGAACGTGACGAAAAATATGATGTCAGTGTAATATCCCTTTTTAGCACCACGTCAAAGATCTTTGTCAAATATATTTGACGGATATTTGATCACATCTTTGACAAAGAAATTTGATAGTGTAATACCGGCCTAAGGCTCGTCTGTGTCCGATCCAACGACTTGGAAACAATTCGTGAAGACATGCCGTAGTACTTCGTGAGCTACAGTCTGGACAGCCACCACGTTTGTATCACAGGTTCCTCCTAGACTGCAGAGGAACCTCTTCTACCATCCGCAGAAGATGGTCTTTTAGGAGGCCGCGATACTTGTAAGCACTCAGTGTTCCACATATGAAAAAAAAAGCCATATGAGCTGATGGTTCACTATCACATACCACACGTTTACACTCTACGGACGCTGCCGTTCCACCTGGCGAAGCCAATGAGGATTGTCAACAGACCAACAGTGCATGTTTCGGCGGTTTACCCGGCCCTGTTTGGTAAATGTGGTTTCATCACTAAATAAGATACATGATACATCTGGAGTATCATGTCTTTATGCCCATGTACAGAAGTTAAAACGATTCTAATAATCGTTTCCATGCAGCTCTTGGTGGAGAGAGATGTGAACGGATTGAACCTACATCGATGGACAATATGTAGGACCTGGCTCGACTCGTGCCACTTCCTCGTGGGACTACGGAGACACTAATATGCGGATCAACTGCAACAGCAGCAAGAACATTATTCCCCCCCTTTTCTGTCGTCACTTGTTTCCTTCTGTTTCGTTGTCTCGGTGTTACACTATCACTTTCGCATAACTGGTTGAAGAGGCTGATAAATAATTGCCGAGATGGCTGACGTCTGTTGGGATATTTTGTCACACACACTGTACAAGAACGGACTGCATTCTTCCTACATACACCATGAGCATTTCGGCCCTTTCTCCATTGGTACATCCTATCGTCCACTCACGACCTACTATTTGGACTGTCATACACTGACTCACTAGCAAGTCGCAGTGCACTCAAAGAACCCGCAAGCATACTGTATGCAAACATAACAACACCCTACCTGGCAACTAGGCATGTTGAATGGCACAAACAAGTGTCGGTGTGGAATATTTTCAAAATACGGTATCTCGTAAACGACTCAAACTAGAATTCTGCAACAAACACCACTGACATTCTAATTTACACTACTTTTAGTTTGTTAATGTAAATATGCGTTGTTCCTTTTGAAAAAGTGTAGGTTTGCAGAAAATACATTATTATTATAATCTGTTTATTGGCTCACAATACGAGCCCGTGACTACCAATCCACTCCGCGAAGACCACACATCAGTAGCACTTCCCATCTCTTCTATGTCTACGTTGCAAGTTTTATGTGACTCACGCCGTATACTTCACAAGGCATTTTTTGATATGTGGTGGTGAATAATTCTGGTACCGCTCCGATGTTTCCCCCGTCGTGGCCGCATAGGAATTACTGTCACTAAGCACCTGTATGAACTCAAATATGTATGATGTTTCCCTCTTGGTAACTTCGCGAGATGTACAAGAGAGGAAATAATACGTTGCCCGATTCTTATCAACAGTACGCTCTCATAATTTCGGCTGTGACTCCCCTGTTGTATCGTCTGCCACTGGAATTAGATGAACATCCTCTTGATGTTCTTGCGCTTACTAGATTAACCAGTGACGAAACGTGCCGGTTTCCTTTGGATTTCCTCCCTATTCTATTAATCGTAGCTGTAATGAGTCCCAGACTGAAAAGCGACACTGAGAAACCGGTCGTGCGATAATTTCGTAGGCTACCTCTTTCATAAGTGAAATACATTCCCAAACAGTTCAACCAATCAATCTTAATCCAACATCATCTTTTCTGAAGAATCGTTTCATATGCTTGTTCCACTTCAGGTAGCTCTGGACGATGGCACTCGTTTTATGGTTAGCGACTGTTTACAGTGAACTGCCCCCAGTAACATGTAACGTGTTGGCACCATGCACTCCGAGCTGAGTTGTAAGTCATAAAGTCCACAGAAGACTGCGCGCGTCACTTGCTTGTGAAGTTTAGCGTGTCTTATGAATCGATACCTGAATGGCAAAGGTACTCTGAAAAATGAGATGTATCAAACATTTATCGTCAGTGATTCAGGTGTTTTCCTTTAAAATATCAGTGTAGACATTAGAAGCCGCACAAGGATGCAGCACGATGGTTACCCAGCCCATTCAGTGAATGATGATGTGCAAGAGATGAACAATAGATTTCCAGGAACATACACTGAAGAGCCAAAGAAACTCGTGCATCTGCCTAATATCGTGTAGGGCCCCCACGAGCACGAAGAAGTGCCGCAGCACGACGTGGCATGGACTCGACTATTGTCTGAAGTAGTGCTGGAGGGAATTCACACCATGAATTCTGCAGGGCTGTCCATAAATCTGTGAGAGGACAACTCTGTGGAGATCTCTTCTGAACAGAATGTTGCAAGACATCCCAGATATGCTCAATAATATTCATGTCTGGGGAATCTGGCGGGCAACGGAAGTGTTTAAACTCAGAAAATGCTCCTGGAGCCACTCTGTAGCAATTCTGGACGTATGGGGTGTCGCATTGTCCTGCTGGAATTGCCCAAGTTCATTGGAATGCACCATAGACATGAATCGATTCAGGTCATCAGACAGGACACTTACGTACGTGTCACCTGTCAGAGCCGTATCTAGACTGTCAGGGGTCCCATATCATTCCACATGCACCACACAATTACAGAGCCTCCGCCAGCTTCAACAGTCCCCTGCTGACAAGCAGGGTCCATGGATTCATGAGGTTGTCTCCATACCCGTACACGTCCATCCGCTCGATAAATTTGAAACGAGGACTCGTCCGATCAGGTGACATGTTTCCAGTCATTAGCAGTCCAATGTCGGTGTTGCCGGGCCCAAGCGAGGCGTAAAGCTTTGTGTCGAGCAGTCATCAAGGATGCATGAGTGGGCCTTCGGCTCCGAAAGCCCATATCGATGATATTTCGTTCAATGGTTCGCTCGCTGGTGCTTGTTGATGGCCCAGCATCAAAACCAGGAGCAATTTGTGGAAGGATTGCACTTCTGTCACATTGAACGATTCTCTTCAGTCATCGTTGGTCCCGTTCTTGCACGATCTTTTTCCGGGCTCAGCGATGTCCGAGATTTGGTGGTTTACCGGTTTCCTTATATTCACGGTACACTCGTGAAATGGTCGTACGGGAAAATCCCCACTTCACCGCTACCTCGGAGATGCTGTGGCCCATTCCTCGCGCGGCGACTATACCGCCACGTTCAAACTCACTTAAATGTTGATAACCTGCAATTGTAGCAGCAGTAACCGATCTAACAACTGTGCCAGGCACTTGATGTTTAAATAGGTGTTGCCTACCGCAGCGCCGTATGCTCCCTGTTTACATATCCCTGCATTCGAATACACATGCTCATACCAGATTCTTTGGAGCTTCAGTGTAATTAGGAGACCGTGGTCCTCAGGAGTGCCCGATTCATCATCAGGGCTTTCCTTTTTGCGGAGATATGCAAAGAACCTTGTTTATATATCACCGAACGCACAACACCAGATGAATTGAGCATTCGCGAAAACGGGCACCCGTTTGAACATCTGACAAAAATGAACTTTCCGCCACTTTATACCTGTCGCAATTATGTGGAACGAATCAGTTTGAAGACTATGTATAGGTGATTTATTTGTGTTCAAGGCTTCACGCGGGCCATTTATAGAATATTAACAGCACTGTGTATTATATTTAAGTGAAATTAACATATTAGACTTCATTACTACTCGTGTTCAAAATAAAACATAGATACACACTGCGCTGCTCAGCTACATACCCTGTCTGCCCAAAAAATGTTTCGAGACTGCATTGATACGAAAGTAGAGAAAAGGGAAGATAGTTGTTTACTTGCTCCCCGTGTTCTTCATGGTCTCCCTCCACTTGAGAACAACGCACAGCAAACTCATACAACAACGTGAAATTATCGGAAAAGTATTTCTTAGGGATACTGCTCAATTCAGAAGTCACATTGGCTTGAATGTCTGTTATGTCGTCCAACTGTTGACCTTTCATATGAATTTTTATTTTTTTTCGACACCAAATCAGGCGAATATAAAGGGCGGTTGAAAACTGACACTTGTTCTCTCGCTAGAAACTGCACACCAGCTGGAGCCGTTTGAGCGGGAGCATTGTCGTGCTGCCAGAAGAAATCCCTCCCCTTCCACTGTTGCGGACGAACACGATGAATCCTCCTGCTCAGCCGATCCGTGACACCTGAGTAATATTCGGTTTTTTCAAGGTTGTCGATGAAACATATTCCTTGCCGAAAATGCCTTGAGCATGAAAAATGCGATGAGCACTGTCTTCAATTTCGATTTTGTCAGTTGCACCTTTTTTGGGCTTGTGATACCATTATAAACCCATTCTGAACTACATAGCTTTCGGTAGGTTGTTATTGACAACACCAAGTTCCATCACCCGTCATGATTTTTTTAGAAGAAAAAAGTCTGTGTTTTACATTTCAACAATGACGCGGCAGGCTTATATGCAACGTTGCTCCTTTTTTCGCCCTTCAGGAGTCAAAGTGTGCGTTAGAAACTTTGGACACACTTTTCTCGTCTTCAGAACATTCTGGATAATGCTTTAAACACTTGATTTAGAGACGTTCATTTCTTGAGCGATAGCTCTGCATGAGAATTAACGGTTGGTTTTCGAAAGGTCACGAACCTTCTCAATGTTTCGGTGTGATGAACTTGAGCTGGGACGCCTTGATCTCTCGGTGACTTCGAGCGACAACTGTCCTTTTCTAACACTTTTAAATCGCTAAAACAATCGTGCACTAGCGCCGCAAGCCTTTTCCATGGGCTGAAATGTCTACGTAGCTATTACCGAGTAAAACGTGAAGTCCAATCACTGCTCCTTGTTCCATTGCGATCTTTGGCACAACAACATTGATAGACTGTGGTCGGATTCCCACCACTTAACAATGCCTAGTCACAACTGGCTCGTCGAATGCACATCTGTTAATTTACAATTGTCGATTCAGGATGCCACCAGATTTACTGCACTGACGTTGTTTACACACTAGGAATAAAATCAGTCTCGAAAGTTTTTGGACAGACGTTGTAAGTCACCAGTATATAACTAGATAATCGCCAATGGAATAGAAAATATGCAGAAGAAATGATTTGAAATTATACTGTGCCTCAAATATAAAAATTTCAATAAAACCCTCTTTTTGCTAAATTCTACCTCATGTATAGCTCTTTTGAGTCTTTTGGTCAAAACTGACTGTTGCACAATATTGTCTCCTCAGTGAGCTGGGCTTCTGTAGTCTTTACTTTGAAACCCGACAGTCCGCTCTGGAATGACTCATCTCATTTTTATTTCATTTCCTTAGTTCAACTTTCACATATGAGACATTCCTGTACCACTTAAATATATCTATGCTGATTTGAGCAGCATCAGTGACTGCAACGATTGTAAGGTGTCAGGCAAAACCAACACCTTCCATGAAAACCCTGACATGATAAGCAAATCCGGCAGTATGTCACATAGCTCCGAATAAATTCTGAGATTAAATTAACCAAAGTAATACGATCAACGAGTGAGCAAATGGAACACCACAGACTAACACAAGAACGCCTAAATGCATGTCATACCTTCCCACCGTGAGACAGACGCAGTTCCGAGGGGAGAAACGAGAACAGAAGCCGAGAGCAGAACCGTGTTAAGCTAGAAGGCCCTACGATAAGGGACGGACACCCACATCGCCAGCCAACCGCCAGGATCACCCCCCAGCCCATGTTAAAAGCTAGTGCCCTCCAGAAGAACAGTATAGATCTTACGGTAACACTAAAAGGGCCACACCAGCTGCAAGTTTTAGCGTGAGACTTTTTCGCGTCTCTGTTACGTTGCAAACGTTAAAAACATTGCCCCACCACGAAAGTAACCGCCAGGACCACCCCCCAGCCCATGTTAAAAGATAGAGCCCTCCAGAAGAACAGTATAGATCTTACGATAACACTGAAAGGGCAACACCAGCTGCAAGTTTTAGCGTGAGACTTTTTCGCATCTCTGTTACGTTGCAAACGTTAAAAACATTGCCCCACCACGAAAAGTATAACGTTTCTCATTGGATAGACAGAATTTTTGTAGGCGGAGCTCAAGGTTAACATTGAGACCCTGATTGGTCAGATGAAAACACAGCCAGATAGTTTTTTTTAACCAACTTCGGTAAATTGTAGTAACGAGAAGTTAGGGGGGAGTTGCTTCCGAGATGGCGAGGTGCGTGGAGCTGTGCCGCTCGCCGCCCCCTGACGAACACCGACAAGGTAATGAATGCACGCCATGCCGCATTTTTGAGCGCATAAGGCTTCACTCAGAACTGCAGAAAACTCATCTGTTACATCCCCTGTTTACGTAATAGTAGTGACGATCGTCAATTGAAGCTCATGGTATTCCATTTGCTACGTAAGCTAAAATCTGAAACGCGATGATTTTTCTGTTATATAATTATTGAGAAGCCACATCAGCCACTGTAATTTACGACAAGTTAGATAAGTAATTAAAGATAATTGAGGGTCACTGTAGACCATTTTGATAGTTTTCTCTTTTGTGAAACTTAATTTAAACCTAGATTATAGATGTGATATGGCATAGGTCACCCTTTGATCCATTGTAGAACTAGGAAACCCACTCATGGAATATTCGTTCACATTTTGGTTGAACGCAGTTGGTTTTTATCATCCTGTATTAAAATATTTCCTTTTATCAATAGTGCAATTTATAAACAATGTTTTGTGAGTAGAATAAAATTTCCAGTGGTAAACTTAACTGCTTTTTCGACGTTATTTTACCAGCTAACTAAAAATCGGAAAGCCTTGAACCCCTTCCAGTAAATTTAGTTAGTATTAAGATTCTTTTACAGGGAGTGCAATGGAGCTGACGCCGAAATCATTAAGTATTTTGTTATATCATCGCTAGTCTCACTGAACTCTTCTGAACTCTACATGTCATGTGTGGTCTGGCGTCTCCTTACCAGCAACAGGTCACAGGTTCAAGCTAGTCAATTCCCTAAAAAACACGCTCAGAGCGTAGTTGCACGAAAGTGGTAGGGAGACACGACTTAGAACAAACAGACACCACGCAGAATGTTGGACGATTAATCCGTCAGTTCCAGTTTTAAAATTACCTCCACACTGGACAGTATTGCACGTTGGATTTTTCTGTAGCTGCATGTCAGGGTCGCTTAACGAGCTGATGAAGGGACTGGCGAGTTTGGGTGACTCCAGTCAGTCCTCGGGGTAGAGAATCGTTTCCGTTTCTAGCAGGTGTGCCGTGAAGGGTCGGTATGCCACATACCCTACTGTTCTAAAGTATTGCACGCCCTAGAATGAAATGATATTCTTTTGTTAGTTACACATCTTCAAGCAGAAATGTAAATGTATTTATTTTTTGGGATGGGGTGTCTTGCGACAATGTGCTCTCATGCTGCCAATTACTGCCTCATAACGTGCTCTGTGTTTCACTGAGCTTTGCGTTCTCTAGCTCTGGTCTGAAAATATTACATTTTCTTCCTACTGTGCGTGTGTGCATTCACCTTCATCGTGAAAACACATGAACTAATTCCTGGAAAGGAAAAGTGCATCGAGCTTTTACACAACGCAAACGTAAACAACACAGAAATTGCTAATAGATTAAACTGAGGTCAGCTGTGAGTCGAAATCGGCAGAAGTTTCATGGTCAACGGAAATATGGAATATTTACCATTAAACGGCCGTCTCACGCATTTCTTCGCCCTGGGAGGACAGAGTACTTCGTCGACTAAGCCGGAAAAACAGGAGTGCCACTTGAGACGATCTGGCAAAAGCATGGCAATAGGCAACGGGTGTTGATTCCAGCTCATCATTTGTTGGGAAATGACTCTGTACAATGGGAATGAAAGCTAGAGTTGCCAAGAAGAAGCCAACGAGGAAAAAGAGGCTGGAATGGGCCAGACTGCACGTAATCTGGACAAAAGAGCAATTGACAACTGATCAGATGAAAGCCGATTTGCCGTGATGAGCGACAGACCACAGCTCATCAGGTGCGAATCCAATGAAAGAATGGATTCTGACTGCCTTGTGCGAACCATGAAACATGCTCCATTGGTAATAGTGTGGGGACCAAACACATACCAAGGCCTTAGAAGGCTGTATTTTCTTCAGGGAACAATGAACAGTGATTAGCACGAAGCTGTGATTCGGCACCCTATGATGTTTACTGCATGTGATGCTTCCCCAGAAGCGCAGTGGATTTTCCAGCAGGATCTGGCTCCAGGACACACATCAAAAATCGTGAATTTTGGTTATTTTGTCTTTGTAACACAGTTTCCGAGATTACTGCTGTTACCTATCATCAAAATCTATCAATTAAGATTCATTCTGTCATGACTGAATTGGGTATCAGAGAATTCCGTGGCTGGGAAATTCACCAGACCTCAATCCAACTGAGAATTTGTGGCAATGGGTTAGGGAAGGGGATCAAAATAAGAAACCTTTAACAAAACAGGAGCTGTTGGAGGTGATTCTGAAAGTGTGGCACCATGAAATTGACATCAACACCATTAGAAAATTGATCGAATCCATGCCTGACAGTGTGTAGCCTGTTGTAAGGGCCAAGGTGATCCTACAAAATACTAAGATCGTAGTATGACTACTGGTTAATGTACTTGTGATATACAATATTGTGCATTAGGACCACATTAAATCGAAATTATATCAAAACATTGTTGTTGTTGTGGTCTTCAGTCCTGAGACTGGTTTGATGCAGCTCTTCATGCTACTCTATCCTGTGCAAGCTTTTTCATCTCCCAGTACTTACTGCAACCTACATCCTTCTGAATCTGCTTAGCGTATTCATCTCTTGGTCTTCTTCTACGATTTTTACCCTCCACGCTGCCCTCCAGTGCTAACTTTGTGATCCCTTGATGCCTCAGGACATGTCCTGCCAACCGGTCCCTTCTTCTTGTCAAGTTGTGCCACAAACTCCTCTTCTCCTCTATTCTATTCAATACCTCCTCATTAGTTACGTGATCTACCCATCTAATCTTCAGCATTCTTCTGTAGCACCACATTTCGAAAGCTTCTATTCTCTTCCTGTCCAAACTACACTGCTGGCCACCGTAAATGCAACACCCTGAAGGAAGCATCCAAATCGAGTGAAATTTACACCATGAGTTTGCAGCGATGAGATATGCAACTGATTAGAATTTCAGCGCAGACGCACATCACGCGCGCCTGTGGCGCCACCTCATAGCGCCATTTAAGGCTTGGCGATTTCGACGAGTGTACGTTCGGCACGTGTGTTTACCTTGTGGTTGTTTCACAAGACGCTCAGTTATGCCTCGTAGACAACAGCGAACATCTTTTGATCAAGTATCCGAGTTCGACAAGGGCAGGATAGTGGCTTACCGAGATTGTGGATTATCATACAGAGAAATCGCTAGTCGTGTTGGACGAAACCAAACAACTGTAATGCGGATATGTGACCGTTGGATGGAGGAGGGTACGACAGACCGACGTGGTCGATCGCATTCACCTCGGGGCACCACTGCACGTGCTGATAGGCAAATTGTGCGCATGGCAGTGACGGATCGCTCAGTGACATCCCGAACCATAGCACAGCACATTGCATCTGTAACGCATCATCCAGTGTCTGCTCGTACCATTCGACGCCGTTTACAGCAGAGTGGTCTGTCCGCAAGACGTCCATTGCTTCGTCTACCATTGACGCAGAACCACAGACGTCTCTGTCGCCAATGGTGTGATGACAGACGGATGTGGACGGCAGAATGGAATGACGTTGTCTTTACTGACGAGGCACGCTTCTGTCTGCAGCACCACGATGGTCGGATTCGAGTGTGGAGACACCGTGGAGAGAGGATGCTGGACAGCTGCATTATGCACCGCCACACTGGTCTTGCACCGGGTATTATGGTATGGGGCGGTATTGGATATTATTCTCGCACGCCTCTAGTACGCATTGCCGGTACTTTAAATAGCCGGCGCTACATATCCGAGGTGCTGGAGCCAGTTGTCCTTCCTTACCTTCAGGGCTCGGCCACAGCCATATTTCAACAGGATAATGCGCGACCACACGTGGCACGCGTTGTACAAAGGTTCTTCGTCAATAAACAGATTGAATTGCTTCCCTGGCCGGCTAGCTCTCCGGATCTTTCGCCGATAGAAAACATGTGGTCCATGGTTGCTCAACGAGTGACCCAGATTACATCCCCAGCTGCCACACCAGATGATCTTTGGCAACGTGTGGAAGCTGCTTGGGCTGCTGTACCCCAGGAACACATCCAACGTCTCTTTGACTCAATGCGGAGACGTGTGGCAGCGGTGATCTCCAACAATGGCGGCTACTCTGGCTACTGATTCTGGCAGGAACCACATGTCACAGACGTCTGTAAACGTAATCATTTGATACTTGGTCAACATGTTATCTACAAAATAAATATTGTTGTGCTACCTCTTGTCTTTTTTGGTGTTGCATTTATGGTGGCCAGCAGTGTATTTATCGTGCATGTTTCACTTCCATACATGGCTACACTCCATACAAATACTTTCAGAAACGACTTCCTGACACTTAATTCTATACTTGATATTAACAAATTCTTCTTCTTCAGAAACGCTTTCCTTGCCATTGCCAGTCTACATTTTATATCCTCTCTACTTCGACCATCATCAGTCATTTTGCCCCCCAAATAGGAAAACTCATTTACTACTTTAAGCGTCTCATTTCCTAATCTAATTCCCTCACCATCACCCGACTTAATTCGACTACATTCCATGATCCTCGTTTTGCTTTTGTTGATGTTCATCTTATATCCTCCTTTCAAGACACTGTTCATTCCGTTCAACTGCTCTTCTAAGTCCTTTGCTGTTCTGACAGAATTACAATGTCATCGGCGAACCTCAAAGTTTTTATTTCTTCTCCATGGATTTTAATACCTACTCCGAATTTTTCTTTTGTTTCCTTTACTGCTTGCTCAATATACAGATGGAATAACACCGGGTAGAGGCTACAGCCCTGTCTCACTCCCTTCCCAACCACTGCTTCCCTTTCATGCCCCTCGACTCTTATAACTGCCATCTGGTTTCTGTACAAATTGTAAATAGCCTTTCGCTCCCTGTATTTTACCCCTGCCACCTTTAGCATTTGAAAGAGAGTATTCCAGTCAACATTGTCAAACACTTTCTCTAAGTCTACAAATGCTAGAAACGTAGCAATATTTAACTTCAATATCATCTGTGACAGGAAACGTCACTGTACATATGTGTAAGTATTGTTGATGTATTTCCTTGGTTTAATATATTAGAAGCAACTTTGTCCTTCATTATAATGTTCCTTCTTTAATAAATATTTTAAATTTCAATGACGAATCGGGTTTTAGAATTCTGTACCAAAGTTCTATAGGGGCGTCCAATAGCTCAGAAGAGTAGTGCACGGCGCAAGCAGCCCGCCATCAGTTTTGTTTAGGCCATGCGCCTGACCACAAGCGGTCGCGAATTTTTTCTCTGAATATCGTGGACAGCACAGCATAAGCGTCCATCGAATCCACCTAAAAGCTCCGGTATAATGAGCTGTGGCGAAATCTGCCCATTTTTACCAGCCGAAGCTACTCGGTAAGAGCACTGCTCAATAGAATTTTGTTTGCTATTGCTGACAGCCTTCCTAGAATGCAGGAAATTGGGATCCCACTCGCTGATAAAGACTTCTTGTCTTTTTCATTGGAAGAGAAATGGTTGAGTTCGTTTTAGAACTTCTTTTCTCCCTTTGAGAAGGCGAAGTACTGTCAGCAGGAAACCTTCTCCCCACTGTGCGAACAGACTCGGAAAGAGCTACATTGGCTGACATTGTATCAGAGAGTGGGACAGAGCAGGCCACCTCCTAACAAATATAGTCCCGGGAAAACCGTGCATTGGGTCAAATAAAAATATCTTTGTAGAGTTGTGCTAAGCCTTTAGGAACTGTGTTCGTGTAAACGTAAGTCACTGGCTGGTTGATTAAACTTTTCGTAGGAGTGGAGTTTAGCAGTTTTATTACGAATATTTTCGTTGGCCAGAATTTAACGGAGCCTTTGCATTGGTTGTTTTTATTTATTTGTTGTATAGACATACATCTACGATTCACAGCAATATTTACACCATGAAGTAGAAAGGAATATGCAAGACCTCTGGTGTCTATTGCCTTATAGAATGATGTCAAGAGCGAGTATCCATTCGAATTTTTTTGGAGAGCCAGTGAGGATATCCTTCCAGTCTCCTCTGAAACATCTCTTGGAACATTCTTCTCCAATGAAGTCAATAGTTTGCTCTGAAGGTTCACAGTCACACACTGGAGTGTCTGAGAGTCCCCATTTGTACAAGGAGGACATAGTTTTTCCGTACCCACACTGGATTCTGTTTAGTTACTCCAGGTGATTCTAGGCGGATGCAGGCCTGATAGATGTGTGGGATCTTTGAGGCCATGACAACGTATGCTGGTGTTGTTTTCCTACGTCTCCTTCCACAAATTTTCAGTCTTCAGCGATTGGATCTCACGAGCTGTCTAGAATGGTTTCCTTGACATTATATGCATTCTGGGTGGACTGACCACACTGTCCTGGACAGGTAGCCTTTCCATTAGTAGAGAATAGTTTATGTGAACTTCGGGCAGTGCAGAGAGGAAACAGCTCGTCGAGGGCACTCTGGTTCGACAGCACTGGAAGAGCACTCGAGACAGCTCTGTGAAAATACATGGATTCTGAACCTCTGCGAGAGCATACTGTTCTTCAGCTCCCGTTTGTGAATCCACCTAGAGATGGGACTGCTTCTGAGACAGGTGTCGGTATCAGGGGCCAATGTGTCCGCTGCCGTCCACACTACTCCATGCTGCATCTCAAATCACAGTGAGAATCTGGAGCACATACGACAAGAAATGAGATTAATCAGTTGTTCGGTAGATGCATGGTTTGGACAAAGTTAGATTCCGGGACTTCTACACTTTTGATTAGGCGTTCAAGCGCTAATCCAGTTAGTTGTGTTAGCTGCATGTGACATCCTATACCATCTGGTGAAGTTGGAGCAGTCACTGTGCTGGCACCATGATTGTTTCTTTTTATCAATGGCTAGATAACAACCCAGCACTGCACAGATATTGATGTAACCAATTTTCTGTTAGAAGCGAAAACAACAAAATGAAATGTGTTTGTAGTGTAATATCGAAAAAAATTTACATACATATATCCGTGAAAAAACATTTGAAATTTTGAACAATCATGATAAGAAATACACATTATGTACAAAAAATATAAATACAGTATGCAAATTAAGAAACAGAATATGCAAAATACAGATTTTCTGTAAAGTCTGTCTAACTAAGAACTTGATAATAAACAATTATACAAACGTCAAAAAAAGTTTTGCGTCACCTCTGATGCAAGAGTTCCGGAACCGGTACAGAAAATTGGAACAGAGATCATCATAAAAATCATTTCCGCCCTTTTTATTGCCCATGAAAACCACTCATTGCATGTTGTACCACCATACTGCTCGAACTTGTGCTGGTCCAGATTGCTGTACACACCGGTACCTCTAACACCCAATAGCACGTCCTCTTGCACTGATGCATACCTGTATTCGCCGTGGCATACTATCCACAAGTTCATCAAGGCACTATTGGTCCAGATTGTCCTACTCCTCTACGGCGATTCGGTGTGGTTCCCTCAGAGTGGTTGGTGGGTCACGTCGTCCATAAACAGCCCTTTTCAATCTATCCCAGGGACGTTCGATAGGGTTCATGTCTGGAGAACATGCTGGCCACTCTAGTCGACCGATGTCGCTATCCAGAAGGAAGTCATTCAAAAGATGTGCACGATGGGGGCGCTATTTGACGTCCACGAAGACGAATGCCTCGCCAATATGCTGCTGATATGGATGCACCATCGGTCGGAGGATGGCATTCACGTGTCGTACTGCCATTACGGCGCCTTCCATGACCGCCAGCGGCGTACGTCGGCCCCACATAATGCCACCCCAAAACAGTAGGGAACCTCTACCATGCTGCACTCGCTGTACAGTGTGCCTGACCGGGTTTCCTCCAAACACGTCTCTGACGATTGTCTGGTTGAAGGCATATGCGACATTCATCGATGCAGGGAACGTGATAACAATCCTGAGCGGTCCATTCGGCATGTTGTTGGTCCCATCTGTACCGCGCTGCATGGTGTATTGGTTGCAAAGATGGACCTCCCCGTGGACGTCGGGATTGAAGTTGCGCATCATGCAGCGTATTACGCAAAGTTTGAGTCGTAACACGACGTCCTTGGCTGCACGAAAAGCATTATTCAACATGGTGGCGTTGCTGTCAGGGTTTTTCCGAGCCACAAACGTAAGTAGCGGTCATCCACTGCAGTAGTAGCCCTTGGGCGGCCTGAGCGAGGCATATCATCGACAGTTCCTCTCTCTCTGTGTCTGCTCCATGTACGAAGAACATCGCTTTGGTTCACTCCGAGACGCCTGGACACTTCCCTTGTTGAGTGACAATGCAGACGCAATCGAACCGCGGTATTGACCGTCTAGGCATGGTTGAACTAAAGACAACAAGAGCCATGTACCTTCTTCCTGGTGGAATGACTGGAACTGATTGGCTGTCCGACCCACTCCGTCTAATAGGCGCTGCTCATGCATGGTGGTTTACATCTTTGGGCGGGTTTAGTGACATCACTGAACAGTCAAAGGTACTGTGTCTCTGATGTAACATCCACAGTCATCCTCTATCTTCAGGAGTTCTGGGAACCGAGGTGATGCAAAACTTTTTTTGATGTGTGTACATCAACTTTCATGGCCAGGCCGCTGGGCACAGCTGCTTCGTGTGTCTGAAATGCGATTATGCAAATGTCTCTATGGCAACGTCCCTTCAAAGGTCTACAGATAGTTATTGTTTTTGCATGCAGTCGTTTGCGCTTCGCAGTTGAAAGTTGTCTAATGCGCTGCCAGGTGTCAGGGATTTCCTTAAGTTGACACGACTATAGGAGTGTTTCAGTAGTAAAGGATAAACGTATTAAAACTTCATACACGATGCGGCATTTTTTCACGTATCTCAGTGTTTATGATGTCACATCTGCTGAACTATGTGTCATTCAACGATATATATTTCTAGGTACATTCAGCAGCAAATGTGTATACTCCCTACGAAATATGTTGGGAAGGGTTGGTAGCAAAGAAGTAATACATTTAAATGACATGCATGATTCGGGATTTTTTCACGCATCTCAGTGTTTATGGCGTCATATCTCCCGAACTACCTGTGGTACCATGATCAAATGTAGTAGGTGAATTTAGCAGTATTTTTAGATACCGTCTGCGAAATTTGTTGCGAATAGAGTTCTTACAACAGAAGCAATAAATGTAAACGTTTTGCTTGATGCGGTAATTGTTGTGGCGTAACAAGCTAGTCACGCCACACTGAGGAGGAAGCCGAAAGGCACGCGTACACACACGCCGACTGGCGTCAAGTCTGGAACAGGATACGTATTGAATACTATAAAGAAAATACGTATCTTTGGAATACACTTAACTTTTAATCAATCCTTGTGATACATCTCTCTTGACTATACAAATGAGACTCGTAAGATACATGCACTGTGACAATTGGTGCCTTGCTAAGTCGTAGCCATTAACTTAGCTGAAGGATATTCTAACTGTCTCTCGGCAAATGAGAGCAAAGGCTTCGTCAGTATAGTCGCTAGCAACGTCGTCGTACAACTGGGGCGAGTTCTCGTACGTCTCTCGAGACCTGCCGTGTGGTGGCGCTCGGTCTGCGATCACACAGTGGCGACACGCGGGTCCGACATGTACTAATGGACCGCGGCCGATTTAAGCTACCACCTAGCAAGTGTGGTGTCTGGCAGTGACACCACAGTAATTTTGCAAACATTTCATTGTTTATGACGTCATATCTGTTGAACTATTGTCGGTAGGTGGTTCTTACCCCCACAACGATTGTTGCCTGACAGTAAGGGATATGTGTGCCAAGTTTAAATGAAACTGGTCCAGTGGTGTAGCAGGAGATGTGGAACATACTAAATGCAGTCTTACAGGGTAACTTTTGACCAATCAGAGTATTCTTATACCCCCTCCTATCTTTGTTTCAAATGGCTGCTGCTCCACCTACATGCATTATTTTGTACTAAAAGTAACAGATTTATTACCTCTGTGATTTCTAGTCAGTATCTTAATAGCCTTTCCAACTTCCTACGTGCTCTTAGGCTTGTGGTTGTCATTTACTTGCGTTGGCTGTAAAGAGAGCTACTGGCGTCAGTGATTAAAGTTGAACAATGCCACTTCGACACAAATATCTTGATATTTTAAAGTAATCCTGCAGTACTGAATTAAAAGTGCTTATTTTTACTTCTTATTAACACCTGATTTCCTTCTGGCACGATTTAAATTTGCCCAGAGCATTAGACGCAGGAAAATTATTTGTTTGTTTTTTAAGACTTGTCTAAGGAATGACAGTGTAAGTTTGTACCAGTAGCAAACTCGAATTTTTACTCTAATAGGTCATTGTTTGTGTACATTTTCACTTTTCCAAGCACTCAGTAACTATAGATATAAAACGTTACCATCTCTGTTGCATCTACTTTGTGTCCAGTATTTTCTACAAATGGTAAAGGGTGATACAAACTTATCCGATTGACTGTACATACACAGATACGTAAATCCATTTTTATAATAGGTACAGATTCTTAAGATGATGACTGTTCCCTTCTTCCTTATTCCCCGCAGTCTTTGACTCGTGAATCAATCACTGCCTTAGACTGCTCATTATCCATAACAATTCGTTAATTTATTGGCTCTGTGCTCTATAATTCTTGGTATTATTTTGTCTAAAAATTCTTACTATGCTTCTGCCACAGATTCTGGAGCCAATTTAGACCAACATGTTATTTTAGTAGATTAATGAATGCCGTTTTATTTTGATTATTAATGTTTTTTGAAAGAACAAACAGCCCTTTTCATGTCCTTATTTCGTCGCACGACATTTTTCATTACCTCACCTGGAGACTGAAACGACGCAGGTCATTGTGACAGCATTAGGCATGCACAGCTCGGTTGGCGCCTTTCAAGTTTCGTTTAACTTGAAAGATTTATTGTACATACATTGATACTTTTACAGATAATGACTTTTATATGTGGTAGGGGAGACACGTCTCCATATTTTAAAATAACTGTTATTCGGTTTTACGTAAACTGAAGGTGAGGTGGAGGAGAAAGGAAACGGAAGGGATAGAGTTATTGATATCAGCTACATCAGGACTTTGTGTGGCATCAGTGGCCAAGAGTGAAAATATATGTCAGATGGGAGATTTGAGCCGACGAGCTTCTGCTAACTAGGCAGTTGCGTTAACCATTGCACTACTTGACCAAAGTGTTCATCCCAACTACGTGGAGAATCTCTGCCGACTCACATTCCCACGTAGCGCCACCTGTGTCAATGTCCTCCATTGTCGATACTTAGACATTCCCGCATGAGGTCGGACATAATTGCGCATCCGCGCTGAATGTGGTGGATACACTGCACATCGAGGCGAATCAGTTCTATGAATGCGTGGTGTCTGCTCTTTCGTACATATTAGCTACTTAGAGATTTCTGCAAGAGGTCGGACGTTATTGTGCATCCGCGCTGAATGTGGTGACTCCATCGCCCATCAATGCGAATCAGTTATATGACTGTGTGGTGTCTGTTCTTTTGGACAACAGACATCACGCTTTCGTGTAATTGATTCGCCTCGATGGGCGA
The DNA here is from genome assembly GCF_023898315.1 of Schistocerca nitens. Classification (NCBI taxonomy): domain Eukaryota; kingdom Metazoa; phylum Arthropoda; class Insecta; order Orthoptera; family Acrididae; genus Schistocerca; species Schistocerca nitens. The sequence continues at coordinate 138,655,415 of NC_064620.1, read as the reverse complement.
TGGATCCACCAGGGCAATGGATCCACCACATTCAGTGCGTATGCACAATTACGTCCGATTCCTGCGGAAATCTATATTACCCAGACACTCAGAACAGTACCAAACGTTGTGTGTCAATACAGTATCAACGAAAGCAGTGATTTAGTTCGTGCTGTGTGCTGTCGCCCACTAGAACACGCGTACACGATAATTAAAAGTAAGGCCAGAACTACGGAGTATAGGCAAACCGTATCTGTGAATCCCGAACATGAAGATCTCTGGTAGGTGAGTTGGTAAAGCCTAAGGTCGCTGTACCAAAACTCACTGTTGGCGATTTTTTTTTTTTTTGAAATTGCTATATGAGAGAACATTTTTCTGACATGTAAAAGGACGTTTCGAAGTTTGTAGCACTGTTCTTTTGGTAGTCTGCTTCCATTTCGTTAGTTGAAACTAGCTGAGCTATAGCGTACATTTGTATTGATAACACCACACCTATCTGTACACATGTACTCCATAGGTTTGTTTCACGGGTAAACTGTTAAAAAAACTGCAAAGATAGAGTTCCAAACTCGGTGCCTTTATTACGATGATCTATCGCTGTACCAACTCACGTACCAGAGATCGTAACGTATGCGGCTCACAGATACGCATTTCGTATATGTCATAGTTCCGGTGATACTTTTAAATACCGTTTACGCATCTTCTACTGGACGATGAAATAAAAGAACCCTTTTGTTTTACATTGCTGTTTTGAAAGTTCCGCAATTCCAATGGTATCTAATAAGTGATTTCGCGTAATACATTAAATCTCACAAAATTTATTATTCCATTTGTTAACTAGTAGGTCATACTTGTCCAATATATGTTCGAAATATTTTGCATTTACAAATAAAGCCATGATCAAGAAAATTTAGATTAGCATTCTTATCTTTCAGAATTTTTTATAATGTGATGTATATCCTATGTAAAAGTCTTTTTTATGGTATACGCCAGTTTCAGCATAAAATAAGCAAGGTTTTGTGGATAGTTACTCATAAAAATGTTAAACTTTTAATTGTTAATTTAATAAATTTGCACTGTAGGTTTGTTGACTTGATTGTTAAAAACTGTAAAAATAGGAGGAGCACAAGACTCAAGAATGGACAGTTGGAGACAGTTTTGAGATGCAACCACTGTGTCGCACGTCTGTGCAATAATCTAATTGTTGTAATACAGTATTGTGACTAAGTAGCCTGTTATGTGGAGTGGGCTCCCACTAAGAAGAAATGGTGCAGCTTGTCATAAATAAACCACTACAAAACGACTTGGTACCTGGATTATTTCACGCAATTTACGTAACTTGATCCGGTTTGCAGATGAAATGGACCGAGGCAACGACTACTTTAGCAGCAGCAGCAGCAGCAACAGCAGGAAGCAGAATACTCCGAGTTACACAGAACTGAGATACGTGTAAGAAATCAACTGAACTGTATACGTGTCACTGCAGAACTAATTACTAAAGTTGGAAACTGTTCTAGCAGTAAACATTTGCATTTGTCTCAAAGTAATTCTTTGAGTGGTGGAGGACAATGTGATCAGTAAGAAACACACCCATGATCACACGTTTCTTGGTGTCTACGGAACACAATAATAACAACAAATTTTTGAGGTTTTTTTTTTTGTTTGAATCAAATAATCTCTTTTCGATGTTGAAAATTTTTGCCCCAGCAAAATTTCACTGTCTCCCCACGTAACAGTTTCGTTACAACGACAGCACACAACACGAACTAAATAGCTGTTTTCGTTGATACTGTATTGACACACAACGTTTGGTATGATCTAAGTGTCTGGCATCTGGAAGTTTGGGTTTAAGTACCGAGCAAAGAGGACGTGGAACAGGGACTGCGTATAGGTGGCGCTAGATGGGAATGTGGGTCGCTGGAGAGGCGTGCCGAGATAGTCCGCGCAGTTACGATAAACAGTGTACAGGTAGCACAGTGGTTAACGCAATTGCTTACTAGGCAGGAGATCACGAGTTCGGAACTCATTCCAGCACACATTTTTACTCGTTGTTGCTGATGCAGCGCAAAGTCCTGATGCAGCTGCTATCAGTAATACCTTCCATTACCTTTCCTCCCCTCCTCCCCCCCCCCTCATCTATCAATCTGCGTAGTATGCTTCACACTATACAATCATACTACTATATTCGGTTTTAACCGTAAGATCTTGGCTACGTCCCTAGTTAGTATAGAGAATAAAACTCCGCTGATGAGTCTTTATCAACAACAAAAAATGGTTCACATGGCTCTGAGCACTATAGGACTTAACGTCTGAGGTCATCAGTCCCCTAGAACTTAGAACTACTTAAACCTAACTAACCGAAGGACATCACACACATCCATGCCCGAGGCAGGATTCGAACCTGCGACCGTAGCGGTCGCGAGGTTCCAGACTGTAGAGCCTAGAACCGCTCGGCCACTCCGGCCGGCTGAGTCTTTATCGCTGATTGTCAGTAGAGAGCATATTAACAAAAACAAAAAGGAATTTATCTACTCGAATGTGAGTGACTAAAGGTACAGTCCGAAAACATTGTTCACCGGTCTAAATGTGTTCCCTTAAAATATCTAGCACCAAAATATAGCTTAGTGGTAATTCTTCTGACTGAATTCTGTGGTCGTTCATAGACTTACACTGTACAGTAAATATTAATGCAGTAATTAGCACCAATTTTTACCCCTACCAGATGTATCCTTACCATGGAATGTGTCTTACACCTCTCCTCGCACCTATTCGCAATTCATGCAATTGCTTTACAACATAGCAAAAGTAATAATCACTGACAAATTATACTTGCCATCGTTTTGAGAAATCTAGCGTTCGCATTATCTCAGATTCTCTTATTATGCACCAGTGTCAAGAAAAAACAACGGATGAATCGTTTAGATGCGACACGTCTATCGTAACTAGTTTCTGAGACGTGATTAACGATACTAACTAAGCTCCACTTACATGGGATGACGAACAGCTTTCGGACAACGGTCTTGTTTCTGTACGGGTCGGAAAGAATCCAGTCGCCCACAGAACTGAAAACTACTCCAAACAGCAGCCTCATCAGGTACGGCAGACTTGCGAAACCTCCCGACTGCAACAGAAGAGCACTCACAGTACCAACCACAGTCTGCAGCACACATATACACTGCTGGACATTAGAATTATATCATAATGCAGGCGGCACACAGCAAACGTCAGACAAGCTTGGATACGCAAATGGTTAACATTTCAGCCCGCAGTAACTCCATTCACATTCTGCTTTGAGGAGAGATCGGGCGCAAGCTTCCTCAGTCAGAAATAGGGATGGTGGTTATCGATGACACAACCGGTTTTCGGTCATATCTGTTTTTTCAATGCCAGTTTAACCTGACTGTTAAAATCGATTTTCGCTTTTTGTTCCCATTACTTCCAATAATAAACGTGAAAATTTTGGCTTCCTAAGACTCAAGATACTGTGAGGTGTCCACTTGTATGTGGAGCCCGATTTTGTAATATGATTCATGAAAAATGACCTGAAACGGTTCTCATATGTAGAAGAGATTGTATCTTTGATACCACTGAGCCAAAGATGTTGCATGAGTGGTGGAATCGATTGTAAGAAGGAGCATGCGGAACGCAGTAGCAGTTACCGTTACGCTCTGTTATAGGTAAGATATAATACTTAAAGCTAGTGGCAAGCTGTGAGAATTTAGTTGTTGGTCTGTGGACGTAAAATAACACAGTTTTTATAAGATGAAGTTCGTGCTCACACAGAGCCCGTAAATGTAGGTCGTAGTTATTTATATAAAAGTATAAAGTGTGTGTTATTATTCTGTGAGGCTACAAGACTATCAAGAATTGAAGTGATAATGATCGTTAACAAGTATTGATCATTGTTCATGGCCGTTGTAGGAGAGTAATGAATTTAAACTGTAACTCAAGGGAGAGCAACGCGAACAAATTTGTAAGGTAATGAAATTTTCTATATTTACTGTTAAGTATGCAGCAACGCGATTTGTGGATTTGGCTGAATTTTACAATACTTTCCCTTCAATGTAGAACCAAGTATTTTCCATCAGATTTAATGTACAGGTTGATTAGGTGTATCCGATTTGTAATATTTTGTGTGTTTTGTAACCCTGATACAGAGAAGTTAAATTTTGGAATCTATTTTGTCAAATGATGTCAGACGTTTTGTCATGTTTTTAATTGCGACAGTTAGTGAAAATTATAGAACAGTTGAGAAGTTCACTGATTTTGAAGTTAATGTAAAATGTTTCATATCTGTTTTTGTGAAGGTGAAACTATTTTGAATGCAATTTTCAAACTGAAGCTTCGGTCTTAGCCTATCCCCTTATCAGTACCTCGTCTACTTCCATGTCGTGTTTATTTAAATCCAAGGATATTTTTCTAAAAGAAATCATTTTTTAATCAGAATCAGAAAAATATTAATGTGCTAGAATCAGAAATGTATTAATGTTTGTAAGGCTCTGAGCACTATGGGACTCAACTGCTGTGGTCATTAGTCCCCTAGAACTTAGAACTACTTAAACCTAACTAACCTAAGGACATCACACACATCCATGCCCAAGGCAGGATTCGAACCTGCGACCGTAGCAGTCGCACGGCTCCGGACTGCGCGCCTAGAACCGCGAGACCACCGCGGCCGGCCAATGTTTGTAAGAGTTTCAATGTGGGCAGCACGGCACAGTGCTGAGCCAATATCCAGTATTTTCACTGAACATCTGCAAAGTTATTCTTTTATCAGCCAATATACTGACTTTATTTGTGTGAAGCTATTTTACGGCTGGCATTGTACTTCGCTGTGCCAAGACTGCATACTTTCTACGCCTAGTGTGGAGAGAACAGAATACCAAGATTACATCCGTTGTGCCCCTAGAGCCATGAAAAATTTATTTTACTGTTGATTTCCACAGGGAGTTTTGTCAGTTTATTGTATAGGACCATAGAACTCGGTGCTCACGGGACAAGGCAAATTACAGAGGGATTGATTTCATTAGGGGCACTGCGTATTGATTTTCCAGATTAAGTTGTTTAATTTTTTTGGATTACAGTGAAACTGATTAAGCTCATCATTTGCTCAACAACACATCTCACAGTAAATTTACACAACACAAACATTACACATTTCATTTTCATTGGCAAACAAACATATATTTTTAAAGAACGTTACAATTTTTTTAAAGGACGCGGCACTTTTATAAAGAACGTTACAATACATAGCACCAAAATACACACATCAAAAAAAAGTATTACATCACCTCGGTTCCGAGAGTTCCGGAACCTGTACAGAAAATGGAAATAGAGATCAACACAAATATCATTTCCGTTCTTTTCATTGTTCATGAAAATCATACATTGCATATTGTACCATCATACAGCGAGACCTTCAGAGATCGTGATCCTGGTTTCGGTACACACCGGTACCTCTTATACCCAATAGCACGTCCTCTTGCACTGATGCATGCCTGCAGTCGTCGTGGCATACTATACCCAAGTTCATCAAGGCGCTGTTGGTCCAGATTGGCCCACTCCTCAACGGCGATTGGGCGTAGATCCCTCACAGTGGTTTGTGGGTCATGTCTCCATAAACAGCCCCATTTAATCCATCCTAAGTATGTTCAATAGGGTTCATGTCTGGAGAACAAGCTGGCCACTGTAGTCGAGCGATGTTAAACTAGAGAAAGTCATTCATAAGATGTGCACGATGGGGGCGCGAATTGTCGTCCATGAAAACGAATGCCTCGCCAATATGCCGCAGGTATGGTTGCACTATTGGTCGGGGTAGGGCATTCACGTATCGTACAGCCGTTACGGCGCCTTCCATGACCGCCAGCGGCGTACGTCGGTCCCACATAATGCCTCCCCAAAACAGCAGGGAATCTCCACCTCGCTGTACAATGAGTCTAAGGCGTTCAGCCTGACTGGGTTGCCTCCAAACACGTCTCCGACGATTGTCTGGTTGAAGGCATATGCGACACTCATCGGTGAAGAGATCTTGGTGCCAATCCTGAGCGGTCCATTCGGCATGTTGTCGGGACCATCTGCACCGCACTGCATGGTGTCGTGGTTGCAAAGATGGACCTCGCCATGGACGTCGGGAGTGAAGTTGCGCATCATGCAGCCTATTGTGCACAGTTTGAGTCGTAACACGACGTCCTGTGGCTGCACGAAAAGCATTATTCAACATAATGGTGTTGCTGTCAGAGTTCCTCCGAGCCATAATCCATAGGTAGAGGTCATCCACTGGACGGCCTGGCATGTCATCGACAGTTCCTGGCTCTCTGTATCTCCTCCATGCCCGAACAACATCGCTTTGGTTCACTCCGAGACACCTGGACACTTCTTGGCACAAAGTAACAAGGCGGAAGCGATTTAACCGCGGTATTGGCCGTTTAGGCATGCTTGACCTACAGACAACACGACCCGTGTACCTTCTTCCTGCTGGAATGACTGCAACTGATCGGCTGTCGGACCCTCTCCGTCTAATAGACGCTGCTCATGCATGGTTGTTTACATCTATGAGCGGGTTTAGTGACACCTCTGAGCAGTCAAAGGGACTGTGTTTGTGATACATTATCCACAGTCAATGTTTATCTTCAGGAGTTCTCGGAACCGGGGTGATGCAAAACTTTGTTTGATGTGTGTAATAAGTTAAATAGGGAAGTAAAAGAAAAATTAGTGTGGCCACCGTTAATTCCTTTCCTCGGAAAGTGTAAGTGGCTGAATAGTACATAAAATTACCAGTATTGTCGGGCTGATTTTAATTTTTAGAAACTCTGCTCGGAAATCATGTTCTAATCGAAGAAGCTAACAACTGCACCAGACACTCGTTGTCTTATATAGAGTTGCCGACCGCAGCGCCGTATTCTGCCTGTTTGCATGTGTCTGCATTTGAATACGCTAGCCTATACCAGTTTCTTTGGCGCTTCAGTGTAGTAAAAAAAAAAAAAAAAACACCTGTTATAATCGAGACCAAATAATTACCTAACAATACCGATTATTCAGAACTAAAATACCGGTATAGGTTTTTACCGGTCGGTTTTTCCCGTCCCTAATTTATTGCCTGCCAGATCGTTAATGTACCAAAACAAGGGCCCTAACAAAATTCCCTGGGGCACCCCGGGAGTTACTTCCACTTATGTCGATGAGGCTCTTCAGTACCTGACGTGAAATAGCACTGATCGCTCTTCAGATTTTCAATAATAACGCGTATGTCAAAGCAATGGAAATTTGACGAATAATAATTACTCGTTTTAAAAAACATTTCATTCAAACTCAAGAAATTTTAGCGCTGCTACTATAGCTAATTCATATTTCGGTTATCACACTGAAGAGCCAAAGAAACTGGCACACCTGCCTAATATCGTGTAGGGCCTCCACGAGCACGCAGAAGTGCCGCAACATGGCGTGGCATAGACTCGACTAATGTCTGAAGTAGTGCTAGAGGGAATTAACACCATGAATCCTGCAGGACTGTCCATAAATCAGTAAGAGTACGAGGGGGTGGAGAACTTTTCTGAACAGCACGTTCCAAAACATCCCAAATATGCTCAATAATGTCCATGTCTGGGGTGTTTGGTGACCAGCGGAAGTGTTTAAATTCAGAAGCGTGTTTCTGGAGCCACTATGTAGCAATTCTGGACATGTGGGTGTCGCATTGTCCTGCTGGAATTGCCCTAGTCCGTCGGAATGCACAATGGACATGAATGGATGCAGGTGATCAGACAGGATACCTACGTACATGTCACCTGTCAGAGTCGTATCTAGACATATCAGGGGTGCCATATCACACCAACTGAACACCCCCCAAACCATAACAGAGCCTCCACCAGCTTGAACAGTCACCTGCTGACATGAAGGGTCCATGGATTCGTGAGGCTGTCTCCATATCCGTATACGTCCATCCGCTCGATGCAATTTCACACGAGACACGTCCGACCAGGCAACATGTTTCCAGTCATCAACAGTCCAATGCCGGTGCAGAGGGGTCCAGGTGAGGCGAAAGGCTTTGTGTTGTGTAGTCAGTCATCAAGGGTACACGAGTGGCCCTTCGACTCCGAAAGCCCATATCGATGACGTTTCGTTGATTGGTTCTGTTGAGGCCACATGTAGTAAGCGTTGCTTCATGCAGTGGAGAATGGCAAAACAGAGGCAGCCGGCGATCGCGGCATTACGAAGTAAGCGCGGCACAGATAGCCTTGCTGACAGTTGCTGTCTATCAGCCGGCTGACGCAAGAACGCACGCAGACCGAGCGCTGAGAGAAGCCTGGAGAGTGCTGAGTAAGGGAAGTGAGGCCAGCACGCTAAGTTACGCTGCAATATACTGCGGGAGTAATAACAAGAAGCTGCCACCGAGGGTAAAAAACGTCCTCCCACCAGATTTACATACTGGAGCGCAGGCAGCAACGGGGAGAAGGCATTAGGAAGCAGTTCGGATCTGAGGACGGACGTGGTCCGTATCCGAATGTTCAGTCTTCGTAGGTGACGATTCGGAAAGTCTGTTCCAGCTCGCAGGAGTCATCCGTTCGCCACCAGATGTCAACTTCAGCTCTGGATGTCGGCCCGAGTCCGGTCGGCACCATGGCTGACTAACTACAGCTAGAACTTCCAGCAGGACTGGCCGAAGCGCGGTCTTGGTCACAGGCACCGATGGGGACTGACGCCCGGACTTCACGGCAACTGGGAGCCACGGCGCGTGGTCCATTCATGACGGGACCTCGCGGACATCGCGACTGACGGCTTCCCAGCCGCCAGTGTAGCAGGCGTTGTCAGCTGACCTCATGGGGACGCGGCTCCGTGGGCGTGCCCGTACTGAGGGCGCCGAGTGGAGACGAGTTCATCTCAACCGCAGGGCATCCTGGCTTCAGCGGAGCCCTGGTGGCGCGCGTTGCGCTCATTGTCGGAAAATCTACACAGCAGCAGCCAGGCGGAAGGACCCGCAGGGCTGGGCAGCGACGACGAGGGAGAAATTGTAAAGAAAGCTCAATAAATAATTGTAAAACTCCACGCCGTCCCAGTCTTTGGGGCAGCCACTGTGTCTGCTGCTAACAAGTACTGCAGAAGTCGTAATAAGTGGCCATCTGACGTAACAGTTCTTACGCTGACAGTTGTTGATGGCCTAGCATTGAAATCTGCAGCAATTTACGGAAGGATTGCCCTTCTGCCACGCTGAACGATTGTCTTCAGTCGTCGTTGTTCCCGTTCTTGAAGATCTTTTTCCGGCCGCAGCGATGTCGGAGATTTGATGTTTTACCGGATTCCTGGTATTCACGGTACATTCTTGAAACGGTCGTACGGGAAAATCACACCTTCATCGCTACCTCGGAGAGGCTGTGTCCCATCGCTCGTGGCCCGACTATAACCCCACTCTCAAACTCACTTATATCTTGATAACCTGCAATTGTATTAGCAGTAACCGAGATAACAACTGCGGCAGACACTCGTTGTCTTATATAGGGGTTGCGCCGTATTCTGCCTGTTTGCATGTGTCTGTATTTGAATACGCTAGCCTATACCAGTTTCTTTGGCGCTTCAGTGTGGTAAAAAACAAAAAAACACCTATTATAATCGAGACCAAATAATTACCTAAAAATACCGATTATTCAGAAGTAAAATACCGGTATAGGTTTTAGCCGGTCGGTTTTTCCCGTCCCTATTTTATTGCCTGCCAGATCCTTAATGTACCAAAACAAGGGCCCCAACAAAATTGCCTGGGGCACCCCGGAAGTTACTTCCACTTATGTCGATGAGGCTCTTCAGTACCTAACAATGACAGTGGCCTTGCTCATCTTGCGTATCGATATGGAGGAAGGTCGGAGATACCGGGTTCATAGTGGCTGCTGTATCAAAATGGTCTCTGTTCTTTCGGAGATGCACGAAAGAACAGATACCACATACAAACTCTGGGCTTTGTTTTTTCCTAGCTGTACATTCACCTGATTACCTTGATCCGAGGCTTGAAGGATGCCACGCGAGGAAAGCGGAAATGGTGTTTTGCATCATCGACGTTTTCGTAATTCACGTGGGCTGGCATGGAGGAGCTCATTCTATTCGAAAACCTGCGTTATGTTTGAGATCTGAATATTTTCTAAGATTCTACAGCGGATGGATGTCGGTTAGACTGGACCGTAGTTTAGTGGATCACTTCTGCCGCCATTCTTGTACGTCGACCTGACCTGGACGTACTTTTAATGATTGGGCATAGTTTTCCGTACAAGGGACGTACGATACGTTGTAGCTGAAAATGGAAACACTCAGATCCAAATTCTGTCCAGAATCCGACAGGGAAGCCACCTAGTCCTTGAGTCTTGTTTAGGTTTAGGGATTTAAGCTGTTTCTCAACAACACTGATATAATACCTGTATCAATCATTTCTGAGGTGGCGCTGGACGTCAGTGAGCACAAGAAAGTAATGTTTCTTTTCTCGCGCTGTAGTGTGGGATCTTGGAATCTAGTGACTTTCTTATACTCTTTCCCACTGTGGTTTGTTGAGCATTTCTGAGATGCTATCGTACTGAATAAACTAAGCTGTGACGAACTAATAATCGATCGAGCAGATGTTTTGTAGATGTCCTCCTACGTCATTAAAATACCCGTACTTAGGATCCTTCCAATAACGGCCAATCAGACATTAGCACTCTCCTAGGATAAGTTTTAACACCTGTTCTACATTAAATGGTTTCACATAGATGTTATTAGGTACTTGACACCTGTAAATGATCCACTGATATAGCCAATCAGCAGGCACACGATAGCGATTTTTTTTTGCCTGAGGCGCTTACAGGTTATCGCCTATAAGATCATCATAACTCAGAGCATGCAGATAATAAAAAGCCACTTGTCTACGTAGTTAAATTCAAATTTACTAAACAGTTCTTGGAGGAAACGCCCTTGCTGTGCAAGGTATAATTATGCCAATAAAACAACGAAATTCCAAAATACTATCGCATCTCTTGGGTATACCACAGTGCAATGTGCAGTATTATCAATTGAAAACACATTAAGTTACAAGTAGTCTTATATCACACATTTAAATCTGGCGAAAAGCATAGAAATTTGATCTCATTAACCTCATACAGCGACTAAGGTGGAAAGAACTCTTACTTGTTTGATGTCGAAGCCGAGAACTTCAGACATGTACTTGGGTCCTTCAGTCATCAGGAAGAAGAGTCCTCCCAGATTGCCGAAGTGCAGTGCCACCAGCGCCAGGAACGGACAGGAAGTTATCACCGACAAGAACGGCAGCACCCTCTGAAACAGGATCACTGTGTTGGGACTCTAGATTCACTTGGTACCAGATACTGGATTTCATGCTTGCCCATGTAACAACACTGGTTAAAAATCCGTGGTACATTTCGGATTATGCTTGTCCGTCGTATGCATATAAATTCTACTAATTACTTGTACGGATTGCGCCCACAATTTCGATCTCAAATTCTGTTCCAGCGCCCAACACCTCTGCCTTATCCACCTTCAACCTCGCCAACAGAATACTTGTAAATTCACCATTTTGCATATCCCTCGATCTTATAAAATCCAATGTCCAGAACCAAGCACATCAGTAAATTATGTCCGCATTATTGTATTTGGGCACCCAAGTTTCCATCCTACGGAATCATTTATTTAAAACAGCACCAAAGCCATATATTTCACTCCGCTGTACCCTCTGACCTCCTGTACATCCTCTACCCTCCCACTAGCTCTCGGTCCCTTCTTCTTGTCCTCTGGCGACATCAACCTCCGTGACCCTCATCCCACCCTCCCAGTTCAGTGTCAACCAGTTCACCTCTTGGTACAACGACTGGCTCCTAAGGAGAAATCCTTCCAAGACACATACAGTAATTATAGGATGAACCATCTGCAGCTTCCAGTCCAATGATATCTGTCTTACCATGTACAACTGCTCCATACAAGTTACCAACACAATGAAACAGACTTTCTCGATTGAAGTTCTCTGTCAAATAAAATCTTTTAAAAGACTTAACCGTCTCCTTTAGTTATTATATTTGTTTTATTCATAAAATCACCTATTGCAGTTTGGATCTTTAAAGATTTCGAAGCCTAACACAGTGGAAATTTCGTGTAAAGGCATAAGCCAAAATTTTAAAAATCATCATATTCTCAAACTTATTACTGAACATTTTGACATCATTTTCGTAATTTTTTAATGAATTCCGTTTCCCTTTTCTCTCCGAAGTTAAACGCCTACGAATCTCAATTGGGCCTAGATCCTACTACAGTGCCACACTTCACAGAGCACACTCTCAACCTCGCACCTAAGTACTGTGATTACCGACTCTTTGGAACACTATTTCCATTTCTGGTATCTCGCGACCGAGGTCATTTACCTAGTGACGTCATCACTCTTATCAGTGACGTATCACTCATGATCCCCCATCAAGCCACGCATTCCTAATGCCCTCTGCTCCCCTCTCCTATCCTACTGCCAGCCAAACAAAAATCCAGAAGCCCAGTTGTGTTTTATGCCCCACCCACCTCCATCTGTATCCAATCAATCACAGCAAAGCATTAAAAGGAGGCAGCCAGTCAAAATGTGCTTTCAGAAAATAAATAAAATAAATTTAAAAAAAAAATTTAAAGTTCAAATAGGCCAGTTGCGCTTCCCACCAGCCAGTCAGAGTGTACTATTAAAATGACGTGTAAAAATGGCGTCAAGCTGCATCACTTCCCTAAAATTTGTGTACACTTACATAATTCTCGCTTAATAGTAAAACAATGTGTAAAAATGGCTCCAAGTCAAAGATATGAATTACATACTTGAAAGTCAAAGACATTTACGTACACATACATATATATTGCAAAATATTAAAATTATGAGTAAAAATGACACCAAATTGCAGTATTTCCGTGATATTTACATAAAACTGTATAAACACGCACTGCATAATGTACCACCTCCCTCACTTATCCTTCAATCAGAGCTTAGTACTTAAGCCACAATTAAAATCAAATAGTCACTTTTAGTGTAGCCTCGTCTTGGCTATACCCAAATATATCGGAATTATTTATTATAAATTACGTTTGCAGTATAATGATGCCAAAATTGTCAACTGTCTTTTCATTACTGAATACAATAAATAAATAATGGACTCGTTCGACAGTCGCATCTGTGAATTGCATTGGAAGCTATAGACCTCCCAATTTTCTGTCGGATCTCCTTTCTCCTGGCATAGTGCAGTAACTCGACGTGGCACGGACACAACACCTCGTTGGAAATCCCCTGCAGAAATACTGAACCACGCGGCCTGCATAGCAGTCCATAACTGCGAAAGTGCTGGCGGTGCAGGATTTTGTGGACGAACTGACCTCTCGATTACGTCTAACACATGTTAGAAGAAATGTATGTCGGTTGATCTGCGTGGCGAAACCATTCGCTCTAATTGTCCAGAATGTTCTTCAAACCAATCGCGAACAATTGTGGCCCGGTGAAATGGGGCGTTGTTATGCATAAAAATTCCATCGTTGTTAAAAAGCATCAAGTCCATGGACCTGCAAATAGTCTCCAAATAACCAAACACCCAGACGACCCAGTCCATTCCAAGTAAACACAGTCCTAACTGTTAAGGAGCCACCACCAGCTTGCACAGTGCGTTGTTGACAACAGGTCCATGGCTTCGTGGGGTCTACGCCACACTCGAACCCTATCGCCACCTCCTACCAACGGAAATCGGAACTCATCTGACCAGGCCACGTTTTTCCATTCGTCTAGGGTCCAAGTGATATGGCTAAGAGCACAGTAGAGGGGCTGGAGGCGATGCCGTGATATTAGCAAAGGCACACCCGTCGGTCGTCTGCTGCCACAGCCCATTAACGCCACATTTTGCCACATTTTCCTAACAGATACGTTCGTTTTAGGTCCCACATTGATTTCTACAGTTATTTCACGCAGTGTCGCTTGTCTGTTAGCACTGACACCTCTACACAAATGTCACTGCTCTCGGTCGGTAAGTGGAGGCCGTCGGCCACTGCGTTGTCCGTGGTGAGAGGTAATGCCTGAAATTTGGTACGCTCGGCACGCTCTTGACGCTATGGATCTACACCTACATTTACATGATTACTCTGCTATTCACATTAAAGCGCCTGGCAGAGGGTTCAATGAACCACCTTCAAGCTCTCTCTCTACTGTTCTACTCTCGAACGGCGCACGGGCAAAAAGAGCGCTTAAATTTTTCTATGCGAGCCCTGATTTGCCTTATTTTATTGTGGTGATCATTTCTCCCTATGTAGGTGGGTGCCAACAGAATGTTTGCGCAATCGGAGGAGAAAGTTGGTGACTGAAATTTCATGAGAAGATCCCGTATCAACGAAAAACGCCTTTGTTTTAATGATTGCCACTCCAATTCATGTATCATGTCTGTGGCACTATCTCCCCTATTTCGCGATAATACAAAACGAGCCGCCCTTCTTTGTACTTTTTCGATGTCATCCGTCTGTCCCACCTGATGTGGATCCCACACCGCACAGCAATACTCCAGAATAGGGTGGACAAGAGTGCTGAAAGCAGTCTCTTTGTGGACCTGTTGCACCTTCTGAGTGTTCTGACAATGAATCGCAATCTTTGCTCTACCCAAACATTATCTATGTGATCGTTCCAATTTGGGTTTTTGTAATTGTAATCCCTAAGTATTTAGTTGGATTTACAGCTTTCAGATTTGTGTGACTTATCGCGTAATCGAAATTTAGTGGATTTCTTTTAGTACTCGTGTGAATAACTTCACACTTTTCTTTATTCAGCGTCAATTCCCACTTTTGGCGCCATACAGATATCTTACCTAAACCATTTTTCACTTCGTTATGGTCATCTGATGACTTTACAAGACGGTAAATGACAGCAACATCTGCAAACAATCTAAGACTGCTGCTAAGATGGTCTCCTGCATCGTTAATATAGTCAAGAATAATAGAGGGCCTATAACACTTCCTTGTGGAACGCCGGATATTACTTCTGTTTTACTCGATGACTTTCCGTCTATTACTGCGAACTGTGACCTTTCTGACAGGAAATCACGAATCCAGTCGCACAACTGAGGCGATATTCCATAGACACGCAGTTTCGATAGAAGACGCTTGTGAGGAACGATGTCTAGAGCCTTCTGGAAATCTAAAAATATGGAATCAATGTGACATCCCCTGTGGATAGCACTTATTACTTCATGAGTATAAAGAGCTACTTGTGTTTCACAAGAACGATATTTTCTGAAATCGTGCTGACTATGTGTCAATAAATCGTTTTCTTCGAGGTACTTCATAATGTTCGAATACAGTATATGTTCCAAAACCCTACTGCAAATCGACGTTAGTGATATAGGCCTGTAATTCAGAGGATTACTCCTACTTCCCTTTTTGGGTATTGGTGTGACATTAGCAATTTTCCAGTCTTTAGGTACGGATCTTTCGGTGAGTGAGCGGTTGTACATAATCGCTAAATTTGGAGCTATTGTATCATCATACTCTGAGAGGAACCTGACTGGTATACAATCTGGACCAGAAGCCTTGCCTTTATTAAGCGATTTAAGCTGCTTTGCGACACCGAGGATATCTACTTCTTTATGTTTCTCATCTTGGCAGTTGTTCTTGATTGGAATTCAGAAATATTTACTGCGTCTTCTTTGGTGAAGGAGTTTCGGAAACGGAGTTTCTGAAATCTTGGAATACTGAATTTCCTAACGAGTTCCGAAATGGCATGTCCCCTGCGTCTAGCTCCCACTACCATTCCGTATTCAAAGTCTGTTAATTCCCGTCGTGCGGCCATGATCTCGATGTAAACCTTTTCACATGAAACACCTAAGCACAAGGACAGCTCCGCCAGTGCACTGCCCTTTTATACCTTGCCCGCGCAATGCTAACGCCATCTGCATTTCGCTATCCAATGACTTATGTCAGCTCAGTGTGTGCAGTTTGCTATGTGATATTGGAACGAGTAGAAAACATACTCTCAATAGTTAAAAACAAACATTTTCATACTCAATGTAATTAAGAAACTAGTAACATATAGTTGTCGAACATGAGTGTTGTAAATGGTCCTTCACATCCTGCATACTGGCCCTAGAATGGAGTTGGCCTTTGAGTTGGTCCCACTCATGTTTAATCGGGAACAGATCTGGGGTCTTGCTGGCTGTGACAATACCTCAGCATCATGCAGACCTTTCACAGACACAGGGATCATGTATGGACGAGCATTGTCCTGTTGAAAATTAGTACCACAATACTGTCCCAATAGAGACACGACATGAGGAGACAGGATGTCCACGATGTACATTTGTGCTGTCAGAGTTTCCTCAGTCACCCCCAGCTGTGGTCCTCAGTCATACCTGATGTTTTCTCACTCCGTGACGCCAGCAGTCACACCGCTGTGTTTCTCCGATATATTGGGGAGAAGGGATACCTCCCCAGATACCCACCATACTCGCTGGAGATGGTCATCCGGAGCATTGCAGAAGCGTGATTCATTGTTAATCAAAAACTGACACAAGTCGCCAATAGTCCAAGCTTCCATGTCCCGCCACCACTCAAACGCCGCCATTAGTGCTGTGGTGTCAACAGCAGCCTACGCACAGGACAGTAATTCCCTAGTCCGGTGCTGACCATCTTCGAGCAACATGATGATACAGAATGTTGCAGGGAGTTCTTACTTGTTCCTGGACAGCAGGCACATACGTGAAGGGGTGATATTTTGTGCTTATGCACAATACGGCGATCCCCTCTCGTGGTAGTCAGATGTGGTCGACCAAAAACTTGATGACGAATCTGTCTGCCCTCACGGCCCCATGCAGTCCAACATTGGGCCACTGTCAATCCTAATGCTCCGCAAATCTGGACATTGCACAATTCGACCAGCAGCCAGATGGTTCAAATGGTTCAAATGGCTCTGTGCACTATGGGACTTAACATCTGAGGTCATCAGTCCCCTAGAACTTAGAACTACTTAAACCGAACTAACCAAAAGACATCACACACATACATGCCCGAGGCAGGATTCGAAGCTGCGACCGTAGCGGTCGCGCGGTTCCAGACTGTAGCGCCTAGAACCGCTCGGCCGCTCCGGCCGGCAGCCAGATGGTGATCCACAATGATAACACTTTCAAAATCTGTCAGGTGCTGACAACGCTTTCTTACGCGAACACGTAGCATGCCAATGCCATTCACAGTGATCACTCAACATCTCACGCTGTTCACGTCCCTTCTGTAACCTACCATGACATCCTACCATGTCTTATGGGTGGTTCACTTTTATTATCAAGCAGGGTATTTACATTTTAATGAATAATCAACAAAATCGACTGAAAAGTCAGAAACAGCCATACCATTTCTTCTGGGTGGCTCACTTTTTTGTCAGGTAGAGTATTTACATTTTAATGAATAATCAACAAAATCTAATAAAAACTCAGAAACAGCCATCAGTACTTTAATTCATGAAAAAGCATGTACATATTTAGTTGCCATCTAAAAATCTTAGAACTGTCTTTACGTGTTTTAAAACATATTGGATGAGGAGCGTACGTAATTGCTAGCACTGATATCCTACAGCATGGCAATGTGGGAGGTTAATATAGCGAGGCGAATATTAACTGGCAGACGTTTATTCGGTGTACATCGCAACAAGAAAATTCACATAACAGGTTTCGGCTAACTATGGCCATTATCTCGTCCGGTGATATGTAGTAATCAGCACAATGTACCACTCTGCTGGCCTTGTAGACAATTTCAAGATTACACTTCCAGTGGTGCTCGATTACGGTTGATTTGAGATGTTCCTTGCACCCCTCTCCGGCTGTTTTAATGGTGTCCTAGTAGTGGCATAACCCTATTTTGGACAGGGAAGGGTTAGGTTGTTTTTAACGTTAAAAACCTGAACCTTTTTATTAACCTATTCACAGTCACTTTCTTCCAAGAGCGCCATAAACTGACTGAACCCTAGTGAAATATCCCAATGACTCATATGGCCCATGCAACACACAAACAACCAAATTACGGAATGAACAGTGTAGTTCTTCATATATAGTCTAACAGTATACACTTAGCCACTAAGAAAAACACTCACACTGAATATACTGGGTGGTTATAACTAAAGTACACCTACTCAGAGATATCCAATGTGGGTTGTAATTATCGTATGGCAGCGAAACTTTGTAGATATTATAAAGTGTCAATGCGGAACCGATTTACGCTGGAAAAAATTAATTCCAATTTTGAGCACCAGGTGCCAATCTGGCGCAAGAAAGACACATAGAAATGTTTCTATATGAAAGAACGAGACCTGCCAGAAAAGGTCAAGCAATTGAGAAAGGTATAATGTTTATTTTATTACTAACTGTCGTTTACAGAATTTGTTCAATATGAGCACCAGAGACATCAACGAAATCCTGTACAGCGCCAGATCTACACTTGGTGGCGAAATCTGGAACTAATATTTTTCCAGCGTAAACGCTTTGGCATATCTACCAAGTTTTGCTGACATACGATAATTACGGCCGATACTGGACCTCCTGCACTTAAATTATAACCACGTTGTAGTTAAGAGAAAATAATATTTACGATGATTACAATTAGCATACGTGCGTTACTATCTTAGCAGTTACAGAACGGGTGAGACTAAATTGTTCAAATGTTCAAATGTGTGTGAAATCTTACAGGACTTAACTGCTAAGGTCATCAGTCCCTAAGCTTACACACTACTTAACCTAAATTACCCTAAGGACAAACACACACACCCAGGCCCGAGGGAGGATTGGAACCTCCGCCGGGACCAGCCACACAGCCCATGACTGCAGCGCTTCAGACTGCTTGGCTAATCCCGCGCGGTGAGACTTGATTCAAGTGATACTAACCCACTAACTACAAAACGAGAGGGAAACTGGGTTTGCTAACTTCTGTGGGTATCCACTGTCTTGGACTATGTTTAAGCTTCCGACGGAAGCCAGCGCGTTCACTGCCGAAGTTCTTGCAGCTATTTAAGCCCTTCAACTTGCGGCAACTCAGTTCGATGAGATTCTTATTCTCACGGATTCCAAGAGTGCACTTGTTAAACACAAAAAACAGCAAAGGGATTGCAACAGTAACCGCCACGTGTTTGATATAACTAAGTTAATCTACCAGTGTGAAAGCGAAAATAAACGCGTCCAGTTATTGCGGATCAAGAGCCACTCCAGTGCCTCACACAACGAGTCGGTGGACTAACTGTCGAAACAAAGTGTGTTTTACGCCCAACCTTACTATACTAATCTTCCACATACTGATTTCGTTGCAGGTTTAGGGAAACAAGTCTTGCAAGAACAGTCACAGACGTGACAGATGTCACAACAATCTAAAGTAAGACTTTACGTCGCAATACAACCGCGCACTCCCTAAGAAACCTGAGTCTCCCAAACCAAGCTGTCTAGACGTCATACCACCACTAAAACGCCCCCCCCCCCCCTCCCAGCTGGCAATAACTGTTGTCCTTCACATCTTTACACGACGACAGTTCAGCCATCTCCTTACTGTGAAGTACGCCCAACCGAGACTCCAAATGTCAACCATGTGATGCTTCGTTGTGAGCATTACTACAGACAACGGCCCAGATTTCTGAGGCCGTTGATCAGAGCAGAAATTCTCCGCTCTGAATTCTGTGAAAGACGTGTTTCGGCAGCTGCCCACAGTGGATCATGACAGTGTTACACTGTTTCTGCAGGAGACAGGTATTCAGGCACAAAGGATACAGAGTGAGAAGTTGTGATAAAGGGACTGTGTTGAATGCTGAAAGTATTCCATGATGTTTAACACTGGTATTAGTCTAATTGAAGATGCTTGTTAGTCTGGTCAACGAGGAAAATTGCGGTTACAGTGGTACAGGGGGAGGGGGGGGGGGGGGTTCATGAACTACAGACTAACAGTTCTGACCGGTAGAGTGCGAGTGTGCTGGCTAGGGGCGTCTGAAGGCTACTTTTTCTTAGGTTTTCCTTGATTATCTGGAAAACTGCGGCTTATAGCGAAGACATTTCTCGGTACAAAAGTGAACTACATTAGCCGGCCGCTGTGGACAAGCGGCTCTAGGCGCTTCAGTCTGAAACTGCGCGACCGCTACTGTCGCAGGTTCGAATCCTGCCTCGGGCATGGATGTGTGTGATGTCCTTAGGTTAGTTATGTTTAAGTAGTTCTAACAAGGGAACCTCCCCATCGCACCCCTCTCAGATTTAGTTATAACTTGGCACAGTGGATAGGCCTTGAAAAACTGAACACAGATCAATCGAGAAAACAGGAAGAAGTTGTGTGGAACTATGAAAAACTAAGCAAAATATACAAACTGAGTAGTCTATGTGCTACATAGGCAACATCAAGGACAGGCAGCGATCAGGAGCGCCGTGGTCCCGCGGTTAGCGTGAGCAACTGCGAAGCGAGGAGTCCTTGGTTCAAATCTTGTCTCGAGTGAAAATTTTAATTTTTTATTTTCAGACTAATCTGTCCGTACAATTTTAGTGTGGGAGTAGACGTGATTACCATTCCTCCAGGTTGTACACCTCTTGTGCAACCGTTAGATATGTTCGGTTTTCGGCAAGTGAAATATTTTGTGGACAGATTCTATGAGTTTGCGAAGCTGCACAGGTACACAGAGCAGTACTATTTACGTGATCGTGTGTCAATTATCAAAGTTCAGGCACTCACACATAATCAACTTAGCTCTCCAAAATTCCAGGACATGTTCAGATTTGCTTGGACATGTGCAGGATTTGACGGTCTACACACGGAAAAATTTAAAAACGTTAAAAACATATGTTTTGATAGAGCACAGGGACAACTGTGCGACTGTGAAACTGTTGCATTCATTTGTTGCAGTTTATGTGACAAACTCTTAAGTTTTCATCACTGTTTTGGGAGTGATTATCACATCCACAAGAAAACCTAAATCGGGCGAGGTAGAAGAATCTTTTTACCCATTCGCCAAGTGTACAAGTTAGGTGGGTCGACAACGTATTCCTGTCATGTGACGCACATGCCGTCACCAGTGTCGTATAGAATATATCAGACGTGTTTTCCTGTGGAGGAATCGGTTGACCTATGGTCTTGGGATCAAATGTTTTCGGTTGCCATTGAAGAGGCACGTGCTTTCGTCTACTAATCGCACCGTTTTGCGGTGCGGTCGCAAAACACAGACACTAAACTTTTTACAGTGAACAGAGACGTCAATGAACGAGCGGACGGATCACAACTTTGCGAAAATAAAGATTGTAAACTTTTCGCTCGAGGGAGGATTTGAACCAAGGACCTCTCGTCCCGCAGTTGCTCACGCTAACCAGGGGAACACAGCGCACCTAAGCGCTGACTCTCCTTGATGTTGCCTATGTTGTACATGGACTACTCAGTTTGTATATTTTGCTTATTTTTTTCATAGTTCCACACAACTTCTACCTGTTTTCCCGATTGATCTGTGTTCAGTTTTTCAAGGCCTATCCACTGTGCCAAGATATAACTAAATCTGAGGGGGGTGCGATGGGGAGGTTCCCTTGTAAGTTCTAGGGGACTGATGACCTCAGTCCCATAGTGCTCAGAGCCATTTGAACCATTTAAACTACATTAAATTTCCTACAAACGTGGTCCTATCCATTCATTCTCTACCTCTAATAATATCTGCGTTGCAGGGGATGGCGAAATCACAGATTGTTAAAAATAGGGTTTTAATGGTGCATAATTGATGTTTATCTTAAATGAAGTGGATTAAGAATAAATACCAAATGTTTTCACCACATCTCAGTGCAGTAGAATCACATTAAGGAACAAACTGTGTTATGGGGTGCACACTCCGTCATCAGGCCACAAGTGGCCCATCGGGACCACCCGACCGCCGTGTCATCCTCAGCTGAGGATACGGATAGGATGGGCGTGTGGTGGGCACACCGCTTTCCCGGTCGTTATGATGATTTTCTTTGACCGGAGCCACTACTATTCGGTCGAGTAGCTCTTCATTTGGCATCACGAGGCTGAGTGCACCCCGAAACAATGGCAGCAGCGCATGGCGGCCCAGATGGTCACCCATCCAAGTGCCGGCCACGCCCGACAGCGGTTAACTTCGGTGATATGACGGGAAGCGGTGTAGCCACTGCGACAAGGCCGTTGCAAGAGTTGTGGTGTGTAACAGGATAGGGGTCACGGAGGCTAGAAGTGTGACGGAAGGTAGGTCGCTCGCAACTGGATTGTGGTCGTGGACTTCCCTCCTTCATAAATCTGCTCAATGAAGAGTGAACAGACAATTCCGGATTCTCTCCACCGCACTATGTCACAAAAAGCGACTACAAGATATTTCACAAAGGTATACCGACCTGTCCGCAGCTCGCCTTATGCATCCCGGCGATGCAATGCAGGTGGGGCGTTATTATCCACAAAGTGTGTTAATAATAAATAGAACACATAATTATATGAGTTGCAGCAAACATAAACGCAAGAAATGCCTATAGGACAGATCCCGCGTAAATCTCAGCACACTTTTCTTCACTGCTGCAAGAAAATTGTTTCTTAGTCATCCTGCACAGCAGCTGTTACGTTCTTCCGGGAAAGGGAACTTCCCCCAGCATGAGCTCTTCTCACTTTTTAATTTGCAGACGGACAGATAATATTTCCCCAGCATTTCCTGTCCGGTAATCTCACGTTAGTAGACAAAATAACTTCAATGAACTCGTGTCTATCTAGAGGAGTTACTTTGTCTATTGAGTATTTATTTGCAATTGTTAATTGAGCTATTATGTAAATAAGCTCTACAGCTGGAGCTGTCAAATGAAGAACCTGTAACGCCGGAAATGCATATCCTCCTATTTCCATCTATTGCACTGCAAATTTTTTTCCTTATTTTGTTACGTGAAGATATAACATTTCTGTGTCTTTGAATATATATATATATATATATATATATATATATATATATATATATATATATATATGCATTTATGTCGATGTATAATTGGTTTGTTTTGTGAATATTATTTGTATTTATACGCTGGGTCTGGCCTAGGGAAAACTATACTATCGAACGAATACATCGATAGGTCGTGTGGAGAACGAAAGTGTTTAGGATCTTTGGTAGTGTTAACTCTGCCGCGTGGAACGCGGGCAGAGCAGAGAGTCTGGCTGGAGTAGTGAGTGGAGCAGGTGTGTTGTGTGACGCTCCCGCGAGTTGCCGCGCGTTCGGGGTTTGGCAGCATGTAATTGCGCTCGACTTGCTATGATAGTTTCTGACACGGTGTCGCGGACGGGAAGCATTAGCTGGCGCACATCAAGAGCCCGTTTCGCCTGGTGACCGTGTCGAGAAGAAGGCGCGCCAACATCCAGCTTCTGCAACAGCGACGGCCGACAATGAGTGACTGTCGCCACCTCCTCGATCGACGGCTTCAACCCTTCAATCAAGCAACAAGGAAGACTGGAAGCACGTAAAGTTTTAGAACTGTATGGCAGACCTCAGCTTTTCAAACTGATCCATTTTCATAACTAAATTACAGCAACTTAGCATGAACCTTTGTTGCTCATTGTCCCAATTGCATTGCCAAGCAGGGTCCCCCTTCCTTTTCCGAAATGAACCTGAGTGTCGTTGAAATTCAAACGTCAGCATCATTCGATTTCACTGCTTTAATTTCAAAGGTCAGTTAAGGTATACATAGCTGGCTACAATATTTAGATTACACGAGCACAAATTAAGAGTGCGAGTTTTGTTAGCATATTTTAGTTACCTGTGGCTGCAGCTCAGCTTGGTACGTACTAAATTTTACTATTGTTAATTGTTCAGAATCATTTAATTCAAGTTCAAAGTTAAATCTCTCATCTAAATTGCGTAGATTCAAGTAGCTTTTGAAATGATTGTTGAGGTAGTCCAAGACTAACCGCATTTTACTGAATTTCGATGTGCTTCAGAAAGAAAGCTCACTATTAACTTCAGTCACTAAATTAACTTTCGATTTTCCGGTTTTATTAATTCTTTTGCTAAATGAAGTCAGAGTGTAGCGAAATTTATTACTTCTGACAAACTTTCAGTTTTCACACTACACGTGTCAACCTTCAGTTGCCACGCTTCTAGTGCTAATTATATGTGTAATAACCTTTCTTTTTCAGTTACTATAGTAATTGTCCTTAGGACTGGCGACCGTAATTTCCCCCAAATCTCAAATATCTAATTACCGCTAGTTAATTGTTAACGTAACGGCCGCACATTTACTTTCTTTATTAACTTTACCCCTTTTCAAAATTGATTTCCACCAGTTTCATTTGCATTTTTCCTTTCATTTAGATGTAACCCTTTCCTCCTTCTTTACCGACAGATTAACTTCGGTGACGATTGCTTTTCCCAAATTTTCATTAGGTACACGCGGTTTAATTTTTCACTGTCATTAAGATCGATAAGTGAGGGGGAGGTTACAAACCTGCCCCAAATGTAACACGCTGTCAGTATGTTTTCGACAATGTCGGTTTCACTGCCTGCACTAAAAATGGCTGGAATAGTGCAATATGTACTGTGGATGTTCGTTAGTGCCTTCAGTAAGTGCACCGCACTCTACAAGAGCCAGCAGTTACTGAATGGAGGACGTTGGCGAGACAGCAGCAAGGTGTCATACTTATCAATACAATCCCTTTCTCATCAACACTACGTACGCCACTGACAATGTCACACTTACATATTAAGCGTTTCTCAGCCGTTGTTTATAGGAATGTATTTTCACAAAAGCTCTTCATAGCTGGAAATGAGTACCTCCTTAATAAACTCAGAATAACTCCACTAGATAAACACGAGATAAGTGAAGTTATTTTTTCTATCTACATAAGAGAACTGGACAGAAAATGCACCTGTATTATTAGCAACTCATACGTGTATTCGATGTAGTGTTAAAACACTTCGCCGAAAGTACCGCCCCCCACCAAAAAAAAAACAACTTCAATTTGTTGTTTGCACAATACGTCGCCAGTGATTCATAAAGCGAAATGGGGAAGGGTCGGTATAACTTTGTGAGACACTTTGCAGTAACTTTTTGTGACATAATGCAGTAGAGAGAATGGGGAACTGCCTGCTCGCTCTTCATTTTGCAAACCTATGAAGGAGGAAAGTCGATCACCACAATCCAGCGACCTAACTTACGTCACACTTCTAATCTTCAACAACCCTCTCAGCGTTTCCACCCTCATACACACCCAGAACACAGCTTATCCCTTAATATGGTTGTACTGCACATCGATGAGGCACACACATTTAACATTTGCTCTTGACCCACTTCATTTAACTCAATTTTATGTTATTAAAACCCTACGTTAGACAAACTGTGATCTTGCCACCTCCTGCAACATGGAAATTATTAATGCCAGAGAAAAAATGAATAGAACCTCTCTGTAGGAAATTTAATGTAGTTTAATTTTGCACAGGGAAACAAATTCGTTGGATGCCGCAGTTTTCGAGGTATTCGAGAAAAACCTAAAAAAATGACCTTTACATGCTCCTCCATCCCCATTCTCACACCTCACTGGTCAGGATTTTTTTTATTTTTCATGATCTCTCCCTTCTACCACAGTACATAAACTTTCGACTGTACGAATTTTCCCTCCCCCAGTCAATATTTGTTGGTCTTTGAATAACATTTTCTCAATTTTCAAGCAACATCAATTCGAAAAAAAAAAAAAACTATGTGCCGGACCGAGACTCGAATTCGGGATCTTTGTCTTTTGCTGGGAAGTGCTCTACCATCTGAGCTACCCAAGCACGACTCACGCCCCGTCCTCACAGCTTTACTTCCGCCAGTTTTAATCTGCCAGAAAGTGTCATATAAGCGCACACTCCGCTGCAGAGTGAAAATCTCATTCTAAAAAAAAAAAAAAAAATTCTAGGTGCCGAAGGCTATCTCCACCATCGTTGTCAGGATAAAACCACTAACTACTGGAGCTGGTCTTTTTTTTTTCTTTATTTTGATTAATTCCCCTGTCCCATATGGGCAGGCGAGGGCTGTCAGTGTCACAATCCGCCGCTCTTCAGTCGCATGACATGACAGCTAATACAAGAATAAAATGATAAATAGAAAGGCGATAAAAATGGGGGACATAAAAACACAATAAGGGGAGATAATGGAGGCAAAAATACACTGACATGGAGACATTCTTGGGGGGACTATTAAAAAAGTCGCCAAAGTGAAAAAACACTGTTGACGATTCGTAGAGAACAAAAAAGACACTGAAGTCACACACACAGGTTAAAAGATGGCCACAGTATTGAAAACACTCCAGAACAAGTCACTGTAACCCCCTTGGAGAGATGAAGCACACACAACGAATAATAAAACTGCCAGGAGGGACCTGCCGAGGGAGAGGTCGGAGAGGATGGAAAAGGAGGGGAGAGCAAGGAGCAGCAGGGGAGGGGGTGGGATGAAAAGAGTAGGTGTGTCAGGGTGTGCACCAAGAGGCAGGAGACAGGTGGGGCAGGAGATGAAGAGGAAGAGAAGTGGAGAGACACTGAAGGGGAGCACAGGAGAGGGAGGGGGTATAGGAGGGAAAAACCACTCAGGAGAAGGGAGGGGGAGAAGAAGGAGCCCCGAGGAGGAGGCAGGAGGAAGGTGCAGTTAGAGTTGGTAGGAAGGGTAGACGTCAGGTCGAAGCTCATCATCCGGGAGGGGTAGATGCTGGAAGTTGCATTGGGAAAGGAAGCGGAGGGTTTGCAGATGGAGAGAGGGTGGGACACAACGGTAAAGGCGCGGCAACGGGCTGAAGGTGGAGAGGAAGGGAGACACCAGGGGGTGAGAGGGATCGAGGCGGTGGACAATATATAGTGTGCAGCTGTGTTCAAGAAAAAGGAGAAGGTGGGGGAAGGCGATGAGGTCGTAGAGGATGTGTGTGGGGGACGGAAGGCGGATGCAGAAGCATGGAGCTGGATTTTTTTTCCTTTATTGTTATTTCACGCCTTACATAAGGTGGGCTGGCAGCAGCACAGTACGCTGCTCTTCAGCCACAGGTATTACAAAAGAAAAACAATGGAGACACAGAATATACATAATATAGTGGGGGACAAAAAACAGTAGACACAGTAACGAAAAAACACGACGCCGTTCACACACGAAGAAAACCAAAGAAACTGTTAGCACTGAACACAGACACTGATGATGGAGACGACACGTGAACGATGGAGCGTGGGCGGCAAAAACACTGAGGCACAAACACGATGGCACACACACTAAACCGATGGCGGTGATCTCTGGTGCGCGAGTGTCCACTTAATGTTTGCGAGTCTGGGGACCTGCCAAGAGGGGAAGAATGTGGTGGGGGAGGGAGAGGGGAGAGCAGAGATGCCAATAGCAGAGGAGATGAGGGGAGGAATGAAGGTGTGGGGGGGGGTAGGGGAAGCCCAGAGGAGCAGGGGGGAGTAAAGGAGGAGGGAGGGAAGGGAGGGACAAGGGAGAGAGGGTGCCCTGAGGAAAAAAACACAGGAAGTGGGAGGGGAGAATCAAAGTTTGTAGGAGGGGTAGATAGAGGTGAGGAGGGCAGATGGAGCTGGCTCGGTTCTCCGCTTATATAACCACGATTGCGGCCTCTGTGATCTATCAGAGAGGGCCGAAACGACGCATGCGCGGAAGGCGAATTGGGCAGCTCAACCCAGCTCCGGCCAGCTGTGGTACCGAGTGACGTCAGGTGGTGCGAGGAGCTGGCGCCATGTTTGAAACAGCCGCTCCGGCCTCTCTATAAGCGTTGAGTATCCATTGTTGGTTCCTTTCGACATCCAAAGCCCCGCCTGGCACCTGTCTCTGTTAAAATTGTTGCTGTTCATTCTAATTTCAACCGCCTCTTTTATAACGGAATCCCACCACGTCGACACATGAGGCAAGACTCTCATGTTTTATTCGAAATGACATGGCCTGAACACCGAGAAGTTTTTATTCAGACGTGCCACTGCGAAAGACTCTGAGGACCAATTTTTTGGTCTTTTTTGACTGGCTATATGTTGCATACACGATATTGTATGCCAAGTCTGGCATTACTCTCTTCTTTGGCTAAACGGTTAATGTCAAAGGCCAATAAACAAATAAAAATTCCGATCAGGCTGTAGCTTATAAGTACTGGCTAATATTTAACCCTTTTACTGCCTGTGCAACATACGTACATCACTCATTTAAGCATTGTTTGGTTTGTGCTACCATCGTATATACGGGGTGCACTAAGCCTCGTGATGCCAATTGAGGAGCTACTCGACCGAATAGTAGCGGCTTCGGTCAAGAATACCATCATAACGACCGGGAGAGCGGTGTGCTGACCCCAAGGCCCTCCTTTCCGCATCCTCCCCTGAGGATGACACGGCGGTCGGATAGTCCCGGTAGGCCACTCGTGGACTGGAGACGGAGTGCTTCTTTTACGGAGTACCGTCGTATATGTGTAACACGAGGATATAGGTCGTATCTGATATCTGCGATACTGACGCTATCTGATGCAGAGCATCCTTACATCCGTTTGTAATACGGAAGTGGCCAATAGATGTCACGACAGACGGACGCACCATTATAAAAGCGGGTGCAGAGTATTGTGTTTTCAGTCTTCAAAGGACTCAAGGACCCACAGAGAGCCCAAGTCCCTTTGTAAGCGAATACACAAGAAAGTGAAACTCTTTCTCACGCCTTGCCACTCCAGAAGAAAACATCACCAAAGGCGATCACTCTTTGGACACAAAATGCCAAAAAAAAAAAAAATAGTTGTCACTAGAAAACCAGTAACAGTGTAGCGAGTAGGTGAGTGGAGCTCAGTGACTTCTAACTTTGTCTACTCATAGTCGCGAAAGTAACAAATTAGTCAGGGACATTACAACGTTTCCAAGGATACGCAGGTCGACTGTCGGTAATGTGATTGTGAAGCGGAAATACAAAGGAACAACCACAGCAAAAAGGACGAGGTAGACTCCATAAACTGACGGACAGGACTGTTGAACCCTGCGAGACGGATTGTAAAAAATCAGATGAACTCAGAAGACGGAATCACTCTGAGTACCAAAGTGCTACCAACAGCCCAACTAATACAATAACTGTGCGTAGGGCATTAAAAAGAATGGAGTGAAATGGTCGTGCAGCTTCTCATACAGCAGACATTTCCGTAACCAGTGCTTAAGCACGCTTGAGATGTTAGGAAGATTGATGCCACAGGACAGTGGTTTGGTGCAGATCGAGTGATTTGTGGCAGTGCCATGGGAAGGGTTCTGGTTTGGCGAACGCTTGAAGAACATTACGAACCACCTTGTATAATGCCAATAGTGAAGTACGGAGGAGGTGGTGTTATGGCACAGGGATATTTTCTGTGGTTACGACGTGGTGAAACTATAGCGCTTAAGACAAGCTGCCGGAAGCGGTGGCCAAGCGGTTCTAGGCGCTTCAGTCCGAAACCGCGCGACTGCTACGGTCGCAGGTTCGAATCCTGCCTCGGGCATGGATGTGTGTGATGTCCTTAGGTTAGTTAGATTTAAGTAGTTCTAAGTTCTAGGGGACTGATGACCTCAGTTGTTAATTCCCATAGTGCTCAGAGCCATTTGAACTATTTAAGAAAAGCTAAATACGGTGAAAGAGATCATCTAGATCTCTTTCACATAATTTATCTCGTAATCGAGTTGTTCCACTGCCTAAGGCTACCTGTTTGGGCCTGTAACTAGCCTTGGGAAAGAAAACAGTTTTGTTCTTTATTTCTACCTCCGTGTAAAGAGTATCAGCATTACTGCTCTACGCTAATAGTGTTTGTGAAGCTAAGTGAATGATAAATTTGAGTGTAATGTGTTTCTCTAACGTCACAGGAATTAGTCGTCTACTTGAACAGTTTCACTGACCTATGGGATGTAACTAATAAGCAGAGGAGTTTGGCTATGCCCACAGGGCAGGTTGCTTTGGTCAAGCATGTCCCGTTACGTCGGCGAGAGTTCGCAGATACTCTTTGATTGACGTGTTCCCCTCCCCCCACACCACACCACCCCCTACCGGCACTTCAGGCGGCCATCGATCCGCACTTCTCTTCCGGACGCGAGGTAAGAAAGGCGTGTTTGCAGTCACCTTGAAACGGTGAGGGGATGTTAGTTAGGTGAGTTAATATTCTGATGGACAATTTCTTTTCGACGTTAGGATGGTAGCAACGATTCTAATGGTCTGTTTGAATACATTGATGTGTGTGTGTACACGAATTATTGAAAGTTTTGAGCAAGTTTCAACTCCATGCCCCTAGAGTGCAAAGGAACCACGTCTAATTTCACAATCATTGCAATGAGGAAACGTATAGAATGTAGATAAATTTAATATGGGATTGAAATTCACAATATTTTCCCGAACTATGGAATTTAGAGGTCTGTGCCTTTGTGCAGACCTTCTGTTCACTCCAATGGTGTTACCGAGCATGTTATGCGTCCTTAAATCAGTAACAAATATGCTATTTCCCATTTTCAAGTGTTAGGAGTTGTGCATTTCTATCTGAAACGTAATTTTGTGGTGAAACAGTTAGTTTCTCCTTTCCTCAGTTTACTGACGTCGTCCCACGTGTCCATCAAAGCGCATGCAGGCACCAATAGTACTGCTAAATAAATATATTTCATCTTTCTGTGGTTGTCTAATGCCAGTACACCTGGTCAATTTTTATTCAGTTCCGATATGCAAAATTAAGATTGTTTTTATCGGTTTGCTGACGTCCTTCTAAATGTTGTTAGAGGGTATAAAGGTTCCCACAATATAGATTAATGAACAGAACTCCACTTTCTGATTATATGTAATACATATATCCTCACCCACTTTTATTCAGGTTCTTGTTTTTGGAATTAATGAAATTTTTCGCATCTTGGTATCTACCCAGAAACGCAGTCCAGCTTCTCTGTTGAGAGCACTATAGTATTCCTGTTATACTCACTTGTAAAAGGAAAAATTCCTTCTTAGTTCTATTTGTCGAACGTTCGTACAAGTGACTGATTTCCCTCTGTGAAACAGTATTGTAAGTTACCATGTGCCTATCCTAAAATACCTGATGCTACACAGTACTCTGAATAACTACCCATACTTAAGAGGTGCAACCCCCAAAATTACCAAACAACTGAATATTTCTTTCTACGTGGGGACCATTTTGAATTGTACAAGTATCTACTGCTTTATGTATAACATTACCCACGCATTTACTGTTTTATAAATCTTGTGTGAAATTTCTTACAAATAAACGTCTTATACTTTTACAATCGCTCGCCAGATCCCCCTTTAACTCACTGATTTTAGCTGTCATGTGTTTCTTGAAAACAATGTCAATTTAGAGGGTACAGGATGGTCAAGACCACAAGGAAATGTTTTACGACAGCCCGTTTGTCTATATGAGACCAGTGTGTAAGCCACGGTCAGTTGCTACCTTTCACAGATAAACAAAATTTTACTTGAGACTGTTTTCTGACAAATCCTTAGAGATTTTGACCCGCTGACCACGAATGTGACACGTATTATTATGTAGTGTTAGTATTTTTAAGTATATCGATAGTTTTACTGTCTGCAAATACAGATGAAAGTAAGTGTGTGTCTTAAGATAGATGGTCATAACACACATTAAGTTCATTTTATTGCAAGTGAGTGTTTGTATAACATGACTACACTTTGAAAGGAGTTCGACAGCTGTAACATTTACACTGTAACGTCATATCACCTGAGATAGAACTATGTGCGTATGATATGTGGATGCAACTGTTCATCACTTTATTTTTAAATCTGAATGACGCTGCAATCGTTATCACTACCATTCACAATATCTAAGAATACATGTGCACGTTTAACCTTTATTTCAGAATATGTCAGCAAGAAAATGCAAATTACAGGCAGACTGTTTCTGCTATGTGTTTGGCTATTATATTGGACCAAAACAAGTTAAAATCGAGTGGTTCCAGTTCTGCTTATAAAGCTTATTTTGGAATGGCATTTTCACTGGGCCTCAGATTCTTTCAGTGTTAAGTAGTGTGTAATGACACAAAAAACGAGTGACTTAGAGAGATAAGGATGCAAAACTTGTCGCGCTTTAATGACATGTCTTGTGCCGAATCGAATTGTGACAGAAGATATCACTCAAAGATTGGTGACTATACTTAGGGTTTAATACGTTACAAGTGATGCCTTCCCATAAAAGAAAAAGGACAATGAACTTCACTTCTGATTGTGAATTTTCACTTTACTTGTGATTATGGTAGGAACACTGACAGTTCACATTACTATACATATGTGTGCTGTGCTTACAATGACACTTAAGAGTTTTGATTGGCAAATTACAGTAGTAGTGACACGAGAAATATTGAATTAATGACTTTCTTATATTTAAACCATTGACGCTATGGAGAAACGGATGTAATATCCGTAATCAGGACACATAGATTACGTACAAACCACTGGAAAATAAATATAAGCAGAAATTTTGTTAAAATTTGTGTATCTGTATTAAATTCTAATCTTACTAACTGAACTTCAGAGTCATATTACGATACCATTGAAACTGCATTCTGGCCAACGTAATTAATCTGACAAGCTATTTTCTTCCCATTAAAATGAAATTAGTAGTAATATTTCTATGACCCTGGCAGTATATTTTGATAGGCAGTCCAGCTGCCATCTTTAATATTCAGTTTAATAGCTACTGCTAGTTACCTGACCTGCCATGATTCCACTTATTACCGGAGCTCACAAACAGAGTCAATCAGAAGCAGTAGATACGTTTTATTTGTCGAGCTCTGCCACCATAGTAGCAGTTATGAATACATAAGTATCTCTTAAAGGAAAGTTCTGAACAAATTTTAAAGCACTGTGTACTGCTTACAGTACAGGAACAGTTCGGAAATGACATTTGTTTGCATCAGCATGACAGTGCACATTATCATAAAGACCCATCTGTGAGGCAATGGACTGTGGGCAATAACGTTGCTGAAATGGACTGGTCTACGTAGAGTCCCTACTTAAATCCAGTTCAACAGCTTTGGGGTGATGTAGACCGTCGACTTCACTCTGGACCCCAGAGTCCAACATCACTACCTTCCTTGGTGTCGGCTCTTCTGGAAGAATGGTCTGACATTCCTCCACACGCACTCAGACAGCTCACTGAAAAGGCCCCCAGCAGAGTACAAGCCCTCATATACTAACATCCACTAGGAGATGTCTGGATAGTTATGATCAGATAGTGTATATTTTTTATGTTTTATCTCGGCAGGAATATCTCCATCAACTTCTACATAAATACTCCACAAGCCACTGCATAACGTATGGCAAAAGGTACCATGTAGCAATACTAGTCATTTCTTTTCCTATTCCACTAGGAAATGGACGCTTGGGTGAAGGCTGAAGCCAATTACAGTTGCAAATGTAAAGTTTCGTTAATTCTACGATTGGTAGTGTGCATAACTTTGTTCAGTGCTCAAAATATTTTTGATAAAGAGCTGTTAAGCATAATTCGATTTATGTGTCAGCAATTTACACGTGTGACAGATTATGTATTCATCTGTTGTAATCATCTGGTGGTAATGATGCTGTGGCAAGACTTACAGCACGGAATAAAACAAGGCATCCCTCAAATTATATTGGAGGGCTCTTTACTGAGAAGTAGAGCCTCATTTACGGATAATCATAACCGTTACAGCACCATTTCATAAACGAAGCCACGGCATATCTTTTCCAGCTAAGGTGTCATCATGATCTTCAGAATACACCAGATGAGAAATAGAAGCATTCTGAGGTGTACGTGATGCTGTACTTCTCCCACTACAGTCCCCACGTGTACAGCCAGTCTGTTACAACCAGGTGCCCAGGTGCCTGGGCATGTCTTTCAAAGAAGTGGTAGGTGTTGTACAGTGTCCGGCTATTATTTGTGAAATTGTAGAGACATGTCATAAAAAAGAACAAATTCAAGAGGTCGGAAAGCAGAACTTGTGACGAAGCAAGGTGGGACCTCTTCACTTCCTCTCTTGTTTTGCCATCTGCCTCCTTGATGTAATTTTATATTCATTTTTGCCTAATTACCATTAACATGCACGAGTATAATCTGCATTTTCATAAAAGAGAAAGGCTGGTCCTCAGTCTTAAGGAATATAGCACCAGGTCTAATTTTGTGCTTAGTTTTGTGTATGTTATTAATTTCCTAATTTATTTTGAGCATTCCTAGTTAATACTTTTGTTATAGGATGAAATTAGTAATCGTTTCGTGACTTAGATTCTGTTGTTGACTTATTAACGGATATAAATTCTGTACTACTTATAAACATTTGAAAGAACTACTAGGATTCTTAAAGTATTAATTGTGCTCTATTCGAAAACGTATTAGCAAAGCCAGCATTTAATTAATTCCAAATTAATAACCAGGTTTCCCAAAAGTATTGTTTGTATATCTACATTTGTTAATTTCATTATTGATACTAATAATTCGCCCTCAGCTTTGCGGACGAAAAAATGTTAAAAATAAGGAGTTTTCGATGATTTAAGTTAATTTAATTAGTTATGTTTTAATTGTAATTTCTGTAACTTGAACATTGAACATTATATAGTTTCAGTGCCTATCATTGTGAGGATATATGAAGGACCGATTTTTTGTCCCGAGACAGTCAGTCCACGGCCGATTTTCAGACGGGAATTATGTACTGGTTAAACTAACAACAATGCATCAACTTAACAGTGGAATAAGTGTAACACAAATAGGCCGTATGTTAAAACAATTAATGACAATGTCTGTTCAATTTATTTGAGAAATAGTGTCTTACATACCGTATTATTCTGCAAGAACTGTGAACTGTGTGGTTAAGTTTTTACTACTCATAGATGTTGAACAGCATACTATTGTAGCAGTATGCTGGTGTTGCCTGCAACCTGTTAATGAGACTTATCAACATTTACCAATAGTGAACTGGCCATATAATTGTGTAATATTGGGGGGTTGTGAGCAGTGAAAATAAAGAACTGTGAAATGCAATTGTGCAAGTGTCGGCTACATCTTTTACAGTATTAAGTGTAAAAATTCTTCCACCCCCCCCCCACCCATTTTTCAGCCAGTATAACAATGCAGTACGTCGACACCGAGGACTATCGACGAAGAAGTAAAGCAGGAGAAAGTCACAAACGACAACTATGTGGGAGAAACTTGCCATACATTCTTGAGTCGACTCGTTAAAAAGGCCCACTGTGAGAAGATGTGTCGTAGGCAGCAAGAAAAACTAGCAGAAGATATGTGGTACTCTTGTGAACTGTTTGAACATATCTTTTATTAGATGTTTCGAACTGTACGATACACGAAATAATTTAAGACAAGCAGAGCTTTCCTTAGTTGGAAAGGTTTTTTGATGTCAGTAAAGAAATAAATGCTGCAGCAGCTATAATTTCTAGAACAACAGAAATGATCAACAGAGGCGGGGCTGGCATGAGATGGGTGCCATTGCGTACAGTTACTGCACTGCTGAGGCTAATCCAACAGCAAAAGGTAGGTACACAATGGCAGCCTTGAATATCTCTGTTTGTCAGCAACTCCTGGACGAGTAGTAGATCTCACCTTCTCCGTGGAGACGGTGTCCGCGATACTGGTGGTGATGTAGGTCAACTCGTCGGGCGAGATGCGCGGGTGTCTGACGGGAGAGTCGTACACCGTCACGAACCACAGGATGGTCCAGACGCCCACGATTCCGCCGAGGATGTAGAAGCTCGCCTTCCACCCCAGGGCCTCGATAATGGCCGAGCAGATGGGCCACGTCACCACTGTGCCAAAGGTCCCTCCTGGGAACCGCATACCAGTAAAGTTCACCCTGTTCTATGCAGGTCAAGTTATTATTATTTCAACCTCCTCATCCCATATTGGCAAGGGATGGGCTGCCAGCGGTACAATAACACACTCTTCAGCCAAAAGCCCACACAATTTAAATAAGAGACATAACAACAAGAAATTAAATATGCAAAGTTAAAAAAATCTTTAAAATCTACGAGAAGATGCATGATGCTATTTACGTAGAAAAAAATACAAAGTTGTTTATTCATTACATTAAAATCAGCAAAGGCTAACAGGTAAAGACAAAATTAAAAAAATATACAATTCAAACACTGTAAAAAATGACAGTAATGTGCATTAAAAATGATCACTACATTTTCACCAAAAGACTGAAGGACCTGCACAGCTGGAGAAAGTTGAGGAGGGAAAATTGCGTTCTAGAGGATTGAAGTGGTTGGTTAAAAATGTAAGGGTCTATTAGGGAGGAAACAAAAGGAGATGAAGCTAGGTGTTGGGGTGGGTAGTGGGAAGAGAGAAAGTGAGGAGGAGTCTGGTCAGTGGGCAGTGCCATTGAATCATGAGTGGACAGGACTTGGAGAAATGGGTAGGGAAGAGGGAGAGAGGAGCTCTGATCTGCAATGAGATAGCTGGGGAATTACAGCGTGTATATCAGATAAATGTTGGGGTGGATTTCATTATCTGGGAGAGGGAATCGGTTGAAATTGTGTTGTCGTAGGAAATGGACGTTTGTAGGTGTAGCGACTGTGGGATGTCTTTGTAATGGCGCGGCAGCCGGGGAAAAACACTGAGATTATTGGAATGTGGTTTGCAGAGAGCGTACGACAGGCAGAGACATTCGATGTGCGTGAGGAGGGTTTGATGAGACACTAGGGCAGCCACGTCGGGGTAGTAAACGTATGTGCAAAGCATGCTGCATTGCTTGACGTTCAAGGTTTATGGGAGGACAGATAAAACTTAGGTTGAACGAATATTCAGGCAACATTTGCATAGGAGAGGATGGGTAAGACAAAGGTGTTTTACAGGGTGGATACGATTGGACATGAATTTGTGGTAGCGTTAAGGAAGTAGGGAAAGGTCTACAGTTACTTCCAACAGGATGGGGCAACTGCCCATACACCCACAATCTTCACACGTGACAGAGTTGTTAGCAGAGGTCAGTCTGGTCGTAGCCCTAGCTGGCCTCCCAGGTCACTGATCTGTCAGTGTGCGATTACTTTGTATGGGGAGCCATCAAGTCTAAGGTGTATTGTAACAACCATCAAGGTCTTCAAGAATTGCAGCAGAAAATTTCGGAAGAGACTACAGCAGTTCCAGCAATCCAGCTTCGCCCGCCCTGTAGCGGTCGAGGATAGTGGAGGGGTGCAAACCCCAACTTCAGTCACTTAGTTGATTTAGTCTCTTGTGGCCCTTCTGTTGAATAGCTAGTATATGAGTTTTCCATGTTCGTTGGCTATCAGTTGTTAATATGAGTTATTTCAATGCGTCAGTTAATCAGGCAAGATGCTTGTGGATGGCGAAGTAGAAGGTATAAAGAGTGGTTCATCCTATTAACATATTAGTGCCTGGAAGGGTTAATTCTGATGGACCGTTTTGGGAAGTGAACTGACTAAGGTTAATTTAGAGAGATCGTTGGTATTTCTGGAGCGAGTGCGAGGAAAGAAGTGTTATCAGCATACCAAACGAGGTGGATTGGCAGAGGTGGTTTGGAGGAAGAGAGGACAGAGCCTTGAGACACACCTGCAGAATGATGGAAGGTATGGAAGTTGGTGTTGCTAATGGTGACAAAGGATGGCGATTAGATAGGAAGGCTGCAATAAGGAACATGTAGTCAAATGGAAGTGAATAAGTCTTGAGTTTGGAAAGGAAACGGGAATGCCATACATGGTCATAGGCTTTCTCTGCGTCGAGGGGAACAAAAATGGCGGAATTTTACGTGTTGTGCTGGTGAGATAAGAGATGAGTGAGATACAGAAGACGGCCATCAGAGGAGATACTGGGATGGAAGCCACAGTGGTTAACAGGAAGGAGGTGGTGTTGCTACATGTGTTGATGGATATGTTTGGAGATGGTGGATTCAAAGATCATGCTGAATACTGAAGTTAAGCTAGTGGGGTGGTAAGAGGAGGTATCGGTAGTGGGTTCGTGAGAGTTGAGAAAAGTAGGGTTGTGGAGGTTTTCTGCAGTTCAGTATAGTACCTGAGGATAGGATAGTGTTATAAAACGTTGAAAGTATGGCGAGGAAGGAGAAGGATCATTCTTTTGGGTGATGCAGTTGTGTCCAGCGGAAGGCTTGCGTTTTGTCAACTATTTGTTTTATACCATGTACTGTGATAAGTGTTTGTGGCATGTTGTCCAAGAAGTGGAAATTGTGACCAGAGGGTGTAACAGTGGTATTTGTGCGTTCTAAGTTTGTAGGTAATAGGAAGTGGTCAAAATGAGGATCATCAGGTATGGAGAAGATGCCCAAGAGACAGGATGCAAAATTTTCAGATTTGCTCAGGTTGACAGGTAGGAGATGGAATTACTGCCAGTTCGATGGAATGCTTTCCA
Organism: Schistocerca nitens; assembly: GCF_023898315.1. Classification (NCBI taxonomy): domain Eukaryota; kingdom Metazoa; phylum Arthropoda; class Insecta; order Orthoptera; family Acrididae; genus Schistocerca; species Schistocerca nitens. Next base: position 138,617,123 of record NC_064620.1, on the reverse strand, counting down.
ATAATTGGATGAGTTGCGGGTCAAGTCTAGTGCCGAACGCATACTTCCATCATTTACTAAAGAAGTAATAGGCCTTTTGCGTTACATGAACTGAAATAGCAGCATCTAGTTATTATACAATGTGTATCATGATCAGTGTCTCACACCGAGACGTGTGGAAGTATATAAAGACAGAAAAAAACGTTTAATAAACATGGGCCCTGGAATGAGCCGACTCCTTCGGGTAGAAATTCATGACGGATCAAGCCCTTACTGTCTAAAAAGGCGATCAACATCGATTTTAATCTTCGATTTTGTCATCCGATCAAACAATGAGTGACTACTGCACTCTAAGAGATTCCACAAGAAGCCCTTGCTGACAATGTCCAACAGCTTTACAACCGATGTCAGAATTGTGTTGTATCTGATGGTGTTTACTCTGAAGGCCAGTAAAGGCATTTAGTTCGTAACTCTTGTTTCCTTTTTTTTTTTTTGGACACCATTCACCGAACTTTTCAGGCGCTCCTTGTAGTTAATGAACATACACATAGTGTGTATAAACATGCTGAAATTAATGTATGACTATACACTACAAGATGTAGTGATTCTCAGTTATTCTATGAAGTTAGCAGTCTATTAAATTCATGCAAACGGAAAATTTAAAAGTCTACACCGTATTTTTAATTGGCATAATATTGGCTGTAAAACTGACAAGCATAGCTCTGTTTTCTCAGGTTTTAAGACACTGTAACTGCCTTACTAGTTGATCAGAGTTTATGATTATTTATGCAGTACCTGCATGACTTTCCAAAATTAAATTTAACTACTACAGTCAGAGTCGTGCACAATCACTCTTTGTAAGTAAATGATTTCACGATATGCCAACATCATTAAACGTTCAGCAGGATGGTTTTGATGGTACGTATTGGCTACCGTCTTCGCTGCATGTACTGCACCACCACGAACTGTGCGTAAGAAGGAGAAGGAAAACCAGGTACAATATGACAACAGTTTGTAACGACCAGTTTACAGTGTGTTGTTGTGTCCTTGCATACAGACTAACTATGTGTTAGCCAGGTCATGGTCAAGACACAGTGGATTCACTTCAGGGGTAAGCCGGTTACTTATTGTGCACAAGAAATACCGCTCTTTTCTTAACCACAACTACTGAATTTCTTTACTTTTATTTTACTCCACAAAGTGGTTTCTTCAAAACTAATTCTTAAAGACGATCATTTATTTAAGACTAGCTGTTGCTCGCGACCACACTTGCATATCAGTAGTTTTGTTATGATGAATGGAGGTGAGTAATTAAGCTACTGTATTTGCAATAACGTCAGCCGCTCCCACGTGTCTGCCTGTTTGAGTGAGCATAGCACATGATGTGCTCTCAGTCCTCCCACATCCCAAGCTGTCCCACCGCACAATGCGTCGATATGCGCAACGTCACTTCCTAGCAGTGCATACAGAAAAGCATGGACAGGAACATCCATCTATGCTTCGTGCTACTGAAGTAATGTGGAAGTACGGATTAAATACACTGAAGATTGTATACACACTGCACTCATTACTTTGAGTCGTATCGCGTATCACATATCAACCAATAAATGCGTTTTCAAATATATTAAGTTCAAAAGTCAACCAGTAAACATTTTTCCCTAATCCGCGTAATATTCTTCAAACTAGTAAGTATCATGGACTGTATACTTTCTAAAGGAGCCCATGTTCTTCCCCAGGGCTCAAGTTATCTCGTTACCAAATTTTAACGAAATCGGTTCAGCGGGTTAGTGATTATAAATCAAACGTCATCCAAGATGCGGCAGTTTTTCACACATCCCAGTGTTCCTGATGCCATATACAGTGGACAGGCAAAATAGTGGTAGTAATGGGATGGTTGTGTTTGACGGTCAACAATGCAGGTAAGGCACGTTCAAAAATGGTTCAAATGGCTCTGAGCACTATGGGACTTAACATCTGTGGTCATCAGTCCCCTAGAACTTAGAACTACTTAAACCTAACTAACCTAAGGACATCACAAACATCCATGCCCGAGGCAGGATTCGAACCTGCGACCGTAGCAGTCACGCGGTTCCGGACTGAGCGCCTAGAACCGCTAGACCACCGCGGCCGGCCGGTAAGGCACGTGTAGCGATGGACTTTACGTGTCCACTACGAATTAGTGATCAGTGCAGGTTGTTTACGAGTAGCGCATACTTCGTATTTGCATTTAGAGGCCGAGGTCGACGTGCAATGAAAAACCTAACAGAGTTCCAAAGAGGGCAAATTGGTAGGCCCGATTAGCTGGAGCATAATTAGCCAAGACAGCCAACTTATTGAATGTTTCAAGGGCAACTCTTTCAACAGCCATGACAACCTACACAAAACATGGAAAGACATCCTCGTGTAAACGTAATAGTGGGCGCAAATCGAAACTAAGTGACAGAGATCGTCGTGCGCTAACACGAATTGTGTCAAAACAACAACACAAAACTACGGCGACTAAAGTGACTGCATAGCTCAATAGCCATCTTCGAGACCCCGTATCTATCGACACTGTCCGTCGAGAACTCCATAAAGCGAATATTCATGGACGAGCTGCTATACCGAAACCATTAGTGACGACAACCAACGCAAAGTATGGTAAAACATGGTGTCAGGAGGATAACTCCTGGACGGCTGATCAGTGGAAACACGTCATATGGTCCACCGAGTCAAGGTTTTCGTTATTGGCAACACCGGGCCTGGATTACGTCTGGAAAACGCCAAAAGGAGCCTACAATCCTGATTGCATGCTTCCGACCGCTAAGCACGGAAATGGAAGTGTGATGGTGTGGGAAGCCATGTCATGGAAGTCTGATGGTCGTGTTACAGCCAAAGATTATGTGAACATTTTAGGTGATCAGGTACACCCCATGATTCAAATGTTGTTCCCAACAATGATACCGTATTTCAAGGCGATAATGCACCATTCACACAGCCAGGACACAACAATCGTGGTATGAGGCGCATGCAACGGAGCTGCAGCGTCTTCCCTGGCCAGCACAGTATCCAGACTTGAACATTATCTAACCCTTATGGGTGGTATTGGAGTGCAGACCTCAGAGCAGATTTTCGTTTCCAAGTGGCCCAACATAACCACTCCCAGTCAATCATCGGTTCATTTCGACCAAGGGACCCAATTCATCCCATGTAAATTCAGCCCATACCATTATGGAGCCACCACCAGCTTGCATAGTCCCCTGTCGACAAATTGAGTCCATAGCTTCTTGGGGTCTGCGCCACAATCAAACACAGCAATCAACTCTTATTAACTGATATCTAGACTCATCCGACCAGACCACCGTTTTCCAGTCGCCTAGAGTCCAACCGATGTGGCCACGAGCCCATGAGAGGCGGTGCAGGCCATGTCGTGTTGTCAGCAAAGCCACTCGCGTCGGCCGTCTGCTGCCATAACCCATTAGCGACACATTTCCAGCACTGTCGTAGCGGAAACGTTCCTTGTACGCCCCACACTGATTTCTGCGGTTATTTCGTGCAGTGCTACTTGTCTATTAACACTGACAGCACTACACACGTCGCTGCTTCCGTTCGGTAAGTAAAGACCATCGGCCGCTGCGTTGACCGTGATGAGAGGTAATGGCTGAAATTTGTTATTCTCGGCGCACTCTTGACACTGTGGACCTAGGGATATTCATTTCACTAACGATTTCCGAAGTGGAACGTCTCCAGCGACCATGCCGCTTTCAAAGTCTGTTAATGCCCGCCGTGCGACCTTAATCACTACGGAAACCTTTTCACGTGAATCACCTGAGTGCAAACGACAGCTCTGCGTTTTTTTTTTTTTTTCCTTTATTGATTTTCAATTCCCCCCGAAGGGGGCGGGCTGGCAGCAGCTTAGTACGCTGCTCTACAGCCTACAGACTTTTATTTTAAAGAACGGAAGAAGAAAAGGAACAAGAAAAACAGGCGATAAAACGGTGACGTCAAGTGCAAAATGGCGGAAAAATGCGGAAAGTTAGAACAGAAAGCAAAAGGGGTTGGCAACGCTAATAAAAGACACAGGAATCAGACAAGTAACATAGAACACACACAATTAAAGAACACGGCGACAGTCTGGTTTCTGTTCGCAAGAGATAAAAGGCACACCCAGCGACAGTATGATGGCCGTTCGCAACACGTCCCAAAAAACACAACACGGAACACTCACTGTAAAACAAGCACTGCAGAACACTCACTGGAGAACACTGCACGAAAGTGGCGGCACAAAGTGACACTCCCGAGCCAAAGGCAGATGCGGCGGGGGGGGGGGGGGGGGGGGGGGGGACACATAGCTCTGCCAATGCACTGCCCTTTTATACCTCGATTACGCCATATTACCGCCATCTGTTTATGTCCACATAGCTATCTTATACAAGGGCGAAGTACTTGAGGACAATATTATGGAAATGGAAGAGGATGTAGATGAAGACGAAATGGGAGATAAGATACTGCGTGAAGAGTTTGACAGAGCACTGAAAGACCTGAGTCGAAACAAGGCCTCGGAGTAGACAACATTCCATTAGAACTACTGATGGCCTTGGGAGAGCCAGTCATGACAAAACTCTACCATCTGGTGAGCAAGATGTATGAGACAGGCGAAATACCCTCAGAGCTCAAGAAGAATATAATAATTCCAATCCCAAAGAAAGCAGGTGTTGACAGATGTGAAAATTACCGAACTATCAGTTTAACAAGTCACAGCTGCAAAATACTAACGCGAATTCTTTACAGACGAATGGAAAGACTGGTAGAAGCCGACCTCGGGGAAGATCAGTTTGGATTCCGTAGAAATGTTGGAACACGTGAGGCAATGCTAACCTTACGACTTATCTTAGAAGAAACATTAAGAAAAGGCAAACCTACGTTTCTAGCATTTGTAGACTTAGAGAAAGCTTTTGACAATGTTGACTGGAATACTCTCTTTCAAATTCTGAAGGTGGCAGGGGTAAAATACAGGGACCGAAAGGCTATCTACAATTTGTACAGAAACCAGATGGCAGTTATAAGAGTCGACGGACATGAAAGGGAAGCAGTGGTGAGGGGAGTGAGACAGGGTTGTAGCCTCTCCCCGATGTTGTTCAATCTGTATATTGAGCAAGCAGTAAAGGAAACAAAAGAAAAATTCGGAGTAGGCATTAAAATCCATCGAGAAGAAGTAAAAACTTTGAGGTTCGCCGATGACATTGTAATTCTGTCAGAGACAGCAAAGGACTTGGAAGAGCAGTTGAACGGAATGGACAGTGTCTTGAAAGGAGGATATAAGATGAACATCAACAAAAGCAAAACGAGGATAATGGAATGTAGTCAAATTAAATCGGGTGATGCTGAGTGAATTAGATTAGGAAATGAAACACTTAAAGTAGTAAAGGAGTTTTGCTATTTAGGGAGTAAAATAACTGATGATGGTTGAAGTAGAGAGGATATAAAATGTAGACTGGCAATGGCAAGGAAATCGTTTCTGAAGAAGAGAAATTTGTTAACATCGATTATAGATTTAAGTGTCAGGAAGTCGTTTCTGAAAGTATTTGTATGTAGTGTAGCCATGTATGGAAGTGAAACATGGACGATAACTAGTGTGGACAAGAAGAGAATAGAAGCTTTCGAAATGTGGTGCTACAGAAGAATGCTGAAGATAAGGTGGGTAGATCACGTAACTAATGAGGAGGTATTGAATAGGATTGGGGAGAAGAGAAGTTTGTGGCACAACTTGACTAGAAGAAGGGATCGGTTGGTAGGACATGTTTTGAGGCATCAAGGGATCACAAATTTAGCATTGGAGGGCAGCGTGGAGGGTAAAAATCGTAGAGGGAGACCAAGAGATGAATACACTAAGCAGATTCAGAAGGATGTAGGTTGCAGTAGGTACTGGGAGATGAAGAAGCTTTCACAGGATAGAGTAGCATGGAGAGCTGCATCAAACCAGTCTCAGGACTGAAGACCACAACAACAACAACAGCTATCTTATTACTTTTGTCACGTCAGTGTACATTATGGAACGTTTAATTTATGTAAGAAATAGTGTGGAAGGATGCAGTATATGTGTATATGGCTGTCCCATGACTTTTATCGCGTCATTTTACATAATGCAACGTTTACGTTATGCCACAAATAAGAGTGGAAGTATGGATTAATGACCCTGAAGATGGCGCTACGTGTTAGATACACTGAAGCGCCAAACAAGACGGTATAGCCATGCGTGCTCAAATACAGAGATGTGTAAACAGGCGGAATACGGCGCTGCTGTCGCCAACGTCTATAAAGACAAAGAGTGCCTGCCGCGGTTTTTAGATCGAGTACTTCCGCTACAACGGCAGGTTATCAATATTTAAGTGAGTTTGAACGTGGTGTTAGAGTCGGCGCACGAGCGATAGGACACAGCAGCTCCGAGGTAGCGACTATTTGACGAGTGTACCCTCAATATCAGGAATCCGGTAAGACATCAAATTTCTGACATCGCTGCGGCCAGAAAGAGATTCTGCAAGAAGAGAGTCCTCAGAAAATGTAGTCCATCAACAAAGGAGGTGGCTTACAAAACACTCGTTCGACGACTCGCTTTATTTGTTCATGAGACCCAGAAAATATTAGATACAGGCTCCCAGGTAGATGCCATTTCCCTTGACTTCCTGAAGGCGTTCGATACAGTTCCGCACTGTCACCTGATAAACAAAGTAAGAGCCTACGGAATATCAGACCAGCTGTGTGGCTGGATTGAAGAGTTTTTAGCAAACAGAACACAGCATGTTGTTATCAATGGAGAGACGTCTACAGACGTTAAAGTAACCTCTGGCGTGCCACAGGGGAGTGTTATGGGACCATTGATTTTCACAATATATGTAAATGACCTAGTAGATAGTGTCGGAATTTCCCTGCGGCTTTTCGCGGATGATGCTGTAGTATACAGAGAAGTTGCAGCATTAGAAAGTTGTAGCGAAATGCAGGAAGATCTGCAGCAGATAGGCACTTGGTGCAGGGAGTGGCAACTGACCCTTAACATAGACAAATGTAATGTATTGCGAATACATAGAAAGAAGGATCCTTTATTGTATGATTATATGATAGCGGAACAAACACTGGTAGCAGTTACTTCTGTAAAATATCTGGGAGTATGCGTGCGGAATGATTTGAAGTCGAATGATCATATAAAATTAATTGTTGGTAAGGCGGGTGCCAGGTTGAGACTCACTGGGAGAGTCCTTAGAAAATGTAGTCCATCAACAAAGGAGTTGGCTTACAAAACACTCGTTCGACCTATACTTGAGTATTGCTCATCAGTGTGGGATCCGTACCAGGTCGGGTTGACAGAGGAGATAGAGAAGATCCAAAGAAGAGCGGCGCGTTTCATCACAGGGTTATTTGATAAGCGTGATAGCGTTACGGAGATGTTTAGCAAACTCAAGTGGCAGACTCTGCAAGAGAGGCGCTCTGCATCGCGGTGTAGCTTGCTGGCCAGTTTTCGAGAGGATGCGTTTCTGGATGAGGTATCGAATATATTGCTTCCCCCTACTTATACCTCTCGTGGAGATGACGAATGTAAAATTAGAGAGATTCGAGAGTGCACGGAGACTTTCCGGCAGTCGTTCTACCCGCGAACCATACGCGACTGGAACAGGAAAAGGAGGTAATGACAGTGGCACGTAAAGTGCCTTCCGCTTGCGGAGTATAAATGTAGATGTAGATGTAGAAGAGAATCGTTCAACGTGACACAAGTGCAACCCTTACGCAAATGGCTGCAGATTTCAGTGCTGCACCATCAACAAGTGTCAACGTGCGAACCATTTAACGAAACATTACTGATACGGGCTTTCGGAGCAGATGGCCCACTCGTCTACGCTTGATGACTGTACGACACAAAGCTCTACACGTCACCTGGGCCCTTCAACACCGATTATGGACTGTTGATGACTGGAAACATGTTGCCTGGTCGGACGATTCTCGTTTCCGATGGTATCAAGCGGATGGAGTGTACGGGTATGGAGACAACCTTATGAATCAATTGACCCTGCATGTCAGCAGGGGACTGTTTACGCCGGTGGAGGCTCTGTAATGGCGTGGGTGTTCCGGAGTAAAGTCAAGCGCCGGCACGCTGTCGGAAACGACGGAGCGGAGCTGGTTGTGAAAAAGACGTCAGCCAATAGCACGCTGAACGACCCCTCTCTCGGACAACAACGCGACTGCTGCTGCCTCTAGGCCAAGAGAACATAAGCGCCGCTCCCGACTGGTCGCGACCCAGGTAATCCACAAACTCACCACAAGACTATACAGAAACTCGAGACATTCGCAGAACCCCTTTATTCTGAATCTGGGGAACTACGACCACAACCATAGATGGAAACATAAAAGACGAAAAGACATACTTGTAAGAACCTAACATCTATGGCCGAGCACACGCAAACACAACGGTACAGGTGAGCCCCTGTTAATCGGACGCAATTACTGAATATCCAGCTGAAATACACTGCCGAATAACTGGCATCACGCAGGGAAGCCGTACCGTACACTGCATGCAGACAAGCTCCACACATCCCCCACACAGTGAGATGATCTATGGCCGATCTCCCACTACTGTATAACGATCGTGATTGTTCCAGGAATTTAGCGGCTGGAATACAATTGGTTCAATTGGCTCTGAGCACTATGCGACTTAACTTCTGAGGTCATCAGTCGCCTAGAACTTAGAACTAATTAAACCTAACTAACCTAAGGACATCACACACATCCATGCCCGAGGCAGGATTCGAACCTGCGACCGTAGCGGTCGCTCTATTCCAGACTGTAGCGCCTAGAGCCGCACGGCCACCCCGGCCGGCAACTGGAATCTATCGCTATCGCTTGTCACGGTAATGATGCATGATACCCATACTAACAAATCCAACCTTGCATGAACTATCGCAGCTAGTAAGCCACTACTGCTCTTACTACCCATCCCAGTGTCGCAGAGGTTTTTTTTTCCACGGCACGAGCTTTGGCACTTTTTTCCCTCTGCTCTTCAAATCGCTACCCTCACTCGCGTTTCGTCCACAATCTATCACCTGATGGACCGTGTTAATGCGTAGTCTTACCCAGACGCACGGATAACATCACAGCCCAGCATCCTGTGATCCACTTACTAGATAACTAACATGTTTACGGAGGTGACAGCAGAACTTTTGGTTTGGTCACTACGTTGGTGCGGGCGTGGAGGGGCCCCATCTCTAACCCATTTCTATGCAGATCTACAGAAGCCTCAAGACCAGCGACCTTACTAAGAGCCGGCCAGGGTGGCCGAGCGGTTTTAGGCGCTACAGTCTGGAACCGCGCGACCGCTACGGTCGGAGGTTCGAATCCTGCCTCGGGCATGGATGTGTGTGATGTCCCTAGGTTAGCTAGGTTTAAGTAGTTCTAAGTTCTAGGGGACTGATGACCTCAGCAGTTAAGTCCCATAGTGCTCAGAGTCATTCGAATTATTTGAACCTGACTACGAGCATTCACTGTATTACTTCACTTGTATTGGAATCGTTATACTGAAGGACATTGATTCTATTCCATGTCACCCTTTGCTTGCAACACATCTATGTATTTCTCAAAGTTAAGTATTGTCATTGATACATTTCGTAATAAAACTTTTTAATATGATTTGCTTGAACTGTTGTCTAGCGATCCGAGAATCAAGTTTCCTAGACACCCCATCTGTGACAACTAGGCAGGATACAACATGAGGCGTGTGCAGTTGGAGTGATATGGGACCCCTGATACATCTAGATACGACTCTGACAGGTGACATGTACGTGAGCATCCAGCCTGATCACCTGCATCCATTCATATCCATTCTGCATTCCGACGGACTTGGGCAATTCCAGAAGGACAATGCGACACCCTACACGTCCAGAATTGCTGCAAAGTGGCTCCAGGGACACTCTTCTGAGTTTAAACACTTCCGATGGCCACCAAACTCCCCAGATATGAACATTACTGAGCGTATCTGGGATGCCTTGCAACGCGCTGTTCAGAAGAGGTCTCCACTCCATGGTGCTCTTACGGATTTATGGGCAGCCCTGCACGATTCATGGTGTCAGTTCCCTCCAGCGCTACTTCAGACATTAGTGGAGTCCATGCCACGTCGTGTTGCGGCAGTTCCTCGTGCTAGCGGGGGCCCTACACGATATTAGGCAAGTGTACCAGTTTCTTTGGCTCTTCAGTGTATTCCTTATTTAAATTTCTACTTTACTTCTATCACCTGTTTTAAATTCATTTTTCATTTAATTAATTCCTTTAATAACCAGTACATATTTTTTCTTCATTCTGATTTATTGTATATCCGAACATGTAAACGCTGCATAGCTAAGATTACTTCCATTGCGTCGGCAGCGTCCTGCTTGCCGGTTTGACGTAGCGGGCGCACATGCGGCCAAGTATTCTAGGCCACTACAATTTATATTCCAATATTTATGTTTCAAGATTACAAGTGTGGCACAGTCTAGCTGCTTCCTTTCGTCCGACGTAAGAATCGTCGTCTCTTCACGGTTCCACTACGTGCTTGGCTTTTCGTCGCTGAACTGTGCAAAGTTTTTTTCAAATTCTTTTATTTTTGTCTTCTAGTGCATATCACAATGTTGACTATTGGTGACTAATGTCCTCCTTCACTCTGGTTTTTATACAAGGCGTTTCAGAAGCGATGTTCAATAATTCACACACGGAAAGTACAGGCCAAAAATAGCTAAAAAGCTCCAATAAACTTGGATGCACAAATGAACCCCCGTTTCCGCGGTTCATCAGTGGCTAGGAACACATGGCATCTCTAAACGTTAAAGTAGGTGTTTTAAATGTTGTCCATGCGTCTGAATCCAACATGCAACTTACACCTGAAACGAGTTGCGAATTCTATCAGCCAGTCCAGGGGAATTCTGTAAATGCTGGAAAGCTGCTTCAATCTGCAGAGTTGACCTCGCTAGCGTAACCAGGCTTTGACATGACCCCGCACACAGAAATCCATGGGAATTAAATCCGGAGACGTTGGAGACCATGGCACAGGCCCTCCTCTATATATCCAATGTTAACCATCCGTCCGAGTTAGAGGCCAGCGCACTCGTAAATGAAAATGTGCTGGAGCACCGTCATGCGTGAACCACATGTTCAGGGGTTAGTTCAGTGGGATATCATGATGTACTTCTGGAAGTACAGTCCGCAGAAACCGTATGTGCTGCTGCCTGGTTAGTCTGTATGGTAGGAAGTGTGGTCCAATTATGAGGTCTCAGAGCAGTTCTGCCCAGAAGTTCAACGAATGACGCTGCTGATGTCGTGATAAGGTGTGTTGCGTTAGGATTGACATCGGCGCAAACGTGACAGTTGTTGTTGTTGTTGTGGTCTTCAGTCCTGAGACTGGTTTGATACAGCTCTGCATGCTACTCTATCCTGTGCAAGCTTCTTCATCTCCCAGTACGTACTGCAACCTACATCCTTCTGAATCTGCTTAGTGTATTCATCTCTTAGTCTACCCCCACGCCCGGGTTCCCGGGTTCGATTCCCGGCGGGGTCAGGGATTTTCTCTGCCTCGTGATGGCTGGATGTTGTGTGCTGTCCTTAGGTTAGTTAGGTTTAAGTAGTTCTAAGTTCTAGGGGACTTATGACCACAGCAGTTGAGTCCCATAGTGCTCAGAGCCATTTGAACCATCTTAGTCTCCCTCTACGATTTTTACCCTCCACGCTGCCCTCCAATACTAAATTGGTGATCCCTTGATGCCTCAAAACATGTCCTACCAACCGATCCTTCTTCTAGTCAAGTTGTGCCACAAACTCCTCTTCTCCCCAGTCCTATTCAGTACCTCCTCATTAGTTATGTGATCTACCCATCTAATCTTCAGCATTCTTCTGTAGCACCACATTTCGAAAGCTTCTATTCTCTTCCTGTCCAAACTATTTATCGTCCATGTTTCACTTCCATACATGGCTACACTCCATACAAATACTTTCAGAAACGACTTCCTGACACTTAAATCTATACTCGATGTTAACAAATTTCTCTTCTTCAGAAACGCTTTCTTGCCATTGCCAGTCTACATTTTATATCCTCTCTACTTCGACCATCATCAATTATTTTGCTCCACAAATAGCAAAACTCCTTTACTGCTTTAAGTGTCTCATTTCCCAATCTAATTCCCTCAGCATCACCCGACTTAATTCGACTACATTCCATTATCCTCGTTTTGCTTTTGTTGATGTTCATCTTATATCCTCCTTTCAAGACACTGTCCATTCCGTTCAACTGCTCTTCCAAGTCCTTTGCTGTCTCTGATAGAATTACAATGTCATCGGCGAACCTCAAAGTTTTTACTTCTTCTCCATGGATTTTAATGCCTACTCCGAATTTTTCTTTTGTTTCCTTTACTGCTTGCTCAATATACAGATTGAACAACATCGGGGAGAGGCTACAACCATGTCTCACTCCCCTCACCACTGCTTCCCTTTCATGTCCGTCGACTCTTATAACTGCCATCTGGTTTCTGTACAAATTGTAGATAGGCTTTCGGTCCCTGTATTTTACCCCTGCCACCTTCAGAATTTGAAAGAGAGTATTCCAGTCAACATTGTCAAAAGCTTTCTCTAAGTCTACAAATGCTAGAAACGTAGGTTTGCCTTTTCTTAATCTAGCTTCTAAAATAAGTCGTAGGGTCAGTATTGCTTTACGTGTTCCCATATTTCTACGGAATCCAAACTGATGTTCCTTGAGGTCGGCTTCTACCAGTTTTTCCATTCGTCTGTAAAGAACTCGCGTTAGTATTTTGCAGCCGTGACTTATTAAACTGATAGTTCAGTAATTTTCACATCTGTCAACGCCTGCTTTCTTTGGGATTGGAATTATTATATTCTTCTTGAAGTTTTGGTAGTTAAAAGTACGAGTAAATCCAGCCTCATCTGCGAACAGAATACTGCTTACAAACAGGGGATTCAGGGTACGCTATTGTTCCACCCATTGTCAGATATTTTCTCTAGGAGAGAAGTCTGCGTTGTTGAGGGCTGCACTCGCTGGTTATGATGTGGACAGAGTACTTGCCGATGTAAAATCTGACGGGCTGCCTGCGGAGCTTCTTTGTACAATTGAGCAGCCTCAAGGGCGCTGCCATTCGCTTTGCCACACATGAAGCGTACTCTTCAGCGGTGTCACCTCTGTCCATGGTGCCTTCACGACCGTAACTGATTGTGAGGCCGGCACGGCACCGTGCACTGAGGGGGAGAGGGAAGTAGTTGGGCATGCGTAAACAAACAGACCAAGGGACATCAGCTGGTAAGTACTTTTCAATGTCAATTACCTTCACCAACAGCCGTATATTTTAAGATATTTTATTTTATTCTGAAAGCAACCAGTTTCGGCAATTCATTTTGACATCTTCAGGCATATCTTAAAATGTACGGCTGTTGGTGAAGTTTAGTGACATTGCAAAAAAAAATAAAAAATACAGATAGTCGATCCCAAACTTAAGATACCGAAGTAAATACAGCGGTATCCAGGGGCGTTTACAGCTGGTTCCCAATTCGAATTAATGCGATACCTCGGCAACGGTCGATTTGCGGACCCTTGTTTATTGGAGCTTTTTAGCTAGTTTTGACCTGTAATTTTCATGTCTAAATTATTGATCATCACTTCTGACAAACTCTGTATAAAATTTTTAAAAAGTTTACAACTTTCCCATGATACACAGGACACCTCTAATCTCGTTCGTGTAGAAATCCTGAAGATGCCTCAAAAAGAAGAAACGCGCTAATAAAGCTTCTGCTATCATTGCAACCTAGACAGTTATCATTATAGAAAATATATCACTAAGGTTGCTGCTCCACAGCCGTAGACTGGGAGGATTTATATAACACTGAAGATTGCATAAACATTGTGTTCATTACTTTGAATCGTATCACGTTGCACATACCAAACGATGAATGCATTTTCACAAATACGATGAAGTTCAAAATCAAACAGTACACGGCTTTTCCAAAGAGTAAATATTTTCCCTAATTTGCCTAGTATTCTTCAAATCAATAACTATTTGTACCACACGATTCATAAAGCAGCCTATATTCTTCTATCTCAGTTCAGCAGGTTAGTAATAATAAATTTAAACATCATGCAAGATGCGCCAATTTTTCACGCATTTCAGTGTTTCTAACGTCATAGATCCTCAACTATGTATCGTACAATGATTTAATTTTGGAATTATGTTCAGCTGTACATGTGAACACTGTCTGAAAAATGTGTCCCGAACACCATTAGTGATAAAAAAGTAATAAATTAAAACATCATGCCTGACGTAATAATGAACAGCGAAAATGTAGTAAGTGATAAACGTTTCTCCTTTCATAATATTGCGGGTGGCGTCAAATAGAAAAGTTTCATAAAGGTTTGAAATTATGTGTATAGTTTGTTGCAGGTCTCTAAGTGCTCCCATTATCAAATACTGAATGACTATATTCAGTCAGACCTTGATAAGATTTCAAAGTGTTGCAAAAATTGGCAACTTGCTTTAAATGTTCAACACTATGAAACTGTGCACTTCACAGTGCTGTATCCTATGAACACAGTATCAACGAATTACAGTTGGATTCGGACAACTCATACAGATACCTGGGTGTAACACTTTATACGGATATGAAACGGAACGACCACATAGGCTGAGTCGTACCTAAAGCGGATGGCAGACTTCGGTTTATTTGTGCAATACTAGAAGAAAGTACTCAGTCTACAAAACAGATTGCTTAGTAAACACCATTGCGACCCATCCTAGAATATTTCCCATACATGTGGGACCTGTACCAATTTGGACTAATAGGGGATGTTGAATGAATACAGAGAAGGGCAGGACGAAAAGTTACAGGTTTGTTTGATCCGTGGGAAAATGTCACAGAGATGATGAAGAAACTGGACTGGCAGACACGTTAAGATAGGCGCAAACTATTTCGATAAAGCCGACTTACAAAGTTTGTAGAATCGGCAAGATTAATTACAGCGCGAACAGAGGTAAACAGTCACTCTTCCAATGCACCATACGCGAATGAAACGAGACGCAGCCCTAACAACTGGTACGCTGGGACTTACCACACTCTGCCATGCACTTCACAGATGTTTGCAGCGTATGGCTGTAGATGCAGATGAAACTCACCGAGCATACTCCAGACGAACTTGCCCTTCTCCTGTGGCGGTCCCCATTGCGCCACCAGAGCGTGCAGTGACGGGTACAAAGGGCCCTGTCAACAACAGAGTCAGTTAGCTGTATCCTGCATAGATCATTTGAACGATTCTTTTATGGCAATGGAGTGGAACGAGTTTACAGGATATGTGTATGTGTTTACTGTTAGCGTTAATGACCATATTGTTGTTTAGTTTAACCTCAGTAAATGGTTCTTCCAGTTCAAGTTTTCATCAATATGTACACCCAAAAATTTAGAGCATTCTACCCTCTTTACTCACTCATGCTCATGTGCTATGTCAGTTGCTCGTATAACTACATCGAAGAGCCTATGAAACTGGTACACCTACCGAACATCGTGTAGGGTCCCCGCGAGCACGCAGAAGTACTGCAGCACGACTTGGCATGTCTGAAATAGTGCTGGAGGGAATTTACATCATGAATCCTCCAGGGCTATCCATAAATCCGTAAGAGTACACGAGGGTGCAGATCTCATATGAACAGCTCGTTGCAAGGCATCCTAGGTATGCTCAGTAATGCTTATGCCTGGGGAATATGGTGACCAGCGAAATTGTTTACACTCAGAAAGGCCACTCTGTAGCAATTCTGGACGTGTGGGGAGTCACATTGCCCTGCTGGAATTTCCCAAGTCCGTCGGAATGCACAATGGGCATGAATGGATGCTGGTGATCAGACAGGATGCTTAAGTACGTGTCACATGTCAGGGTCGTTTCTGAACGTATCAGGAATCCCATTTCACTCCACCTGCACACACCCCACACCACCAGAGCCTCCACCAGCTTGTACACTCCCCTTCTGACATGCAGGATCCATGCATTCATGAGGTTGGCTCCATACCCGTAAACGTCCATCCGTTCGATAAAAATTGAAACGAGACTCTTCAGACCAGACAACATGTTTCCAGTTATCAGTAGTACAATCTCGGTGTCGACTGACCCAGGCGAGGCAGTCATCAACGGTAGACGAGTAGGCCTTCGGCTCCGAAAGCACATATCAACGACTTTTCGTTGAATGGTTCGCAGACTGACACTAGCTGATGGCCCAGCACTGAAATCTGCAGCAATATGCGGAAGGATTTCACTTGTGTCACGTTGAACGACCGCCTTCAGTCGTCGTTGGTCCTTGGAGGATCTTTTTCCGGCTGCAGCGATGTCGGAAGTTTGAGTTTTATCGGATTCCTGATATTCACGGTACACTCGTGAAATAGTCAAAAGGGAAAATCCTCACTTCATCGGTACCTCGGAGATACTGTGTCCCATCGCTCGTGCGCCGACTATAACACCACGTTCAAACTCACTCAAATCTTAATAACTTGCCATAATAGGAGCAGTAACCGATCTAACAACTGCGCCAGACACTTGTCGTCTTATATGGGTGTTGCCAACCGTAACCTCGTATTCTGCCTGTTTACATATCTCTGGGTTTGAATACGCAAGCCTATACCGGCTTCTTTGGCGCTTCAGTGTATTTGTCGTATAGAACGGAATATAGTATATGTTTTTTCTTTAATTTATAGAGAGTCCATTTTCTGGCAACCACTTACTAATTCTTCGAAAAACATCATTTACGATCTCTTCTGTAGCTTTCTCTCTAACGGGATTTATTGCAATATCATCCGCAAAAAGTACCAATTCGGCTTGTTGAATGTTAAGTGGAAGGTCATCCACATACGGTGATCAGCCGGAACATTATGACAACCACCCTACCGTCGATATAAGCCTGTCCAGGCGACATGGGTGTCACCTGGCGAGTTGGTCCGACTGTTAGTCAAACACATGCAGTGTGCATGTAGTATCAGTGAGCGTACTGTCCGTGTGTAGAGTGGGGAAGGCGCGCGATGTGTCTGAGTTTAACCGAGGGCAGACTGCGATGGCCCGGAGGCTCGGCACGAGCGTTTCGGAAACTCCACGACTTGTCGGGTTTTTGAGGAGTCCTATGTCGAGTGTCTTCAACACTGCCGAAACCAAGGTGAAACCACGTCCAGATGTCGTAGGGTTGAGCGGCCACTTCTCATTACAAATATCGCACATCATAGGCTGGGCAGACTGGTAAAACACGACAGGCAGCGAACTGTGGCGGAACTGACATCAGACTTTAACTCTGGGCAGAGGACAAGTGTGCCTGAACACGCAGTGCATCGAACACTCCTAACGATGGGTCGCCACAGCCGACGACCTATGCATGTGCCAGTGGTAACACCACGACGTCGGCAGCTACGACTGAAATGGACACGTCACCATCGGCACTGAACGCTGGTGCAGTAGCAGAGCGTTGCAAGATCTGATGAATCCCGGAACCTTCTTTATCATGCCGATTGGAGGATGTGAATCTGTAGTTTTCCAGGGAAACAGCTCCTTAACACCTGTACTGCGGGATGGAAACAAGCTGGCGGCGGCTCTATTATGCTCTGGAAGACATTACGTGGGCATCCATGGGTCCAATGCACCTCGTGCAAAATACCATGATGGCCAAGGAGTATCGTATACTGGTTGCAGACCACGTACACCCCCTCATGACGATCATGCTTCCCAAAGGCAGTGACAATTTCCAGCTAGATAACGTGCCATGTCACAAGGACAAGAGTGAGACGGAGTTGTTCGAGGAACACTGCGGCGATTTCCAACTGATGCGCTGCGCCCCCACAACACGGCAGATCTGAATCTGATTGAACACATCTTGGATGTGATTGCATATGGCGTGAGAGCTCATTGCCCCCCCTCCACCCCCCCCCCCCCCCACCCCCGCGGAATTTACCAGAATTAGGTGACTTGTGTGTGCAGATGTGGTGTCAGCTCCCTCCAGCGACCTAGGCAGGCCTCAATGTTTTCATACCACAATGTGTCGCCACTGCTACCGACACGTCGCCACTGTTATCCGTACCATTGGTGGGCATACCAGCTGTTAGGTAGATGGTCATAATGTCCTGGCTGACCAATGTATCTATCTATTTTCTTTTACGTTTACTAAATTGTGTGTGTGATGTTTGCAGGAACGGTCTTGTGACTAATCTGTAAACCTCAGCAAAGGGATTCCGTATTTCGCATTATGCTGCAGTGTATGGGAAACTGAATTTGTAAAATTAATGCTTTCAACGTGCCAAAGAGTACCAGTGTCTGGAGTATAGTGGTGTGCATTGAACATGCTCATGTTACGTAGGAGATGGCTATGACTTTTTGGAAGGAACAGTGCCTAAGGTACGAAATTAATGAGAGGGAACGAGATTAATTGACAGAACAAGAGTTTGTTCATAGTTTCAGAAGGAGCATTAGGCGATGTTCAACTGCAATGCAAGGGGGGGGGGGATGCAATAAAACACGAGTTGGCAGCTTTGAGAGGCGAAATATGGATGTCAGTACATGATCAAATAAGGGAAAAGACAAAGTCTACTATAATTCCTCGAATAACATCGGGGCTATTGAAATTTATTGATGAAAGGAGAAAATACAAACATGCAATGAATTAAGACGACCAAAGGGATTACAGACTTGTAAAATATGAGATGACAGAAAGTGTAAAAAGGCTAATCGGGTATGGCTGCAGGACAAATGCAAAGCTAAAGAAACATACCTGACTAGCAGAAAGATAGATGTTGCCTATGGCAAAGTTAAAGAGACCTTTGGAGAAAAGACAAGAAGCTTTATGAATATAAAGAGCTCACATTTAAGCTAATACTGAGCAGACAAGAGAATGACAGCACGTTGAACTAGTACGTAGAGGGGCTGTATAGGAAAATGAACATGAAGGCAGTATTATAAATGGTTCAAATGGCTCTGAGCACTATGGGACTCAACTGCTGTGGTCATAAGTCCCCTAGAACTTAGAACTACTTAAACCTAACTAACCTAAGGACATCACACACATCCATGCCCGAGGCAGGATTCGAACCTGCGACCGCAGCGGTCGTGCTGTTCCAGACTGTAGCGCCTTTAACCGCTCGGCCACTCCGGCCGGCGGCAGTATTATAGAAAGGGAACAGTAAGTAGATGAAGATGAGCTGTGAGACATGATAATATCAGAAGAATATGGCAAAGCACTGAAAAACTTCACCCAAAACAAGGTCGCTGAAGTAAAACACTTTCACTGAGAATTATACAGAACTTTTGGAGAGAAAGCCGTGACAAAACTATTCCATCTCGTGTGCAAGGTACTAGATGAGCGAGATACTCTCAGATATTAAGAAAAATATAATAATATCAGATACAGATAGGTCAGGTGCTGACAGGTGTGATTATTACTGAACTATCAGTTTAATAAGTCATGGTCGCTAAATGCTGACTTGAATTATCTACAGAAGAATGGAGACAGTGGTAGGTGTCACACTCGGTGAAGATCAGTTTAGGTTCTGGAGATAAGTAGGAACGCTCGAGGCAGTACTCACACTATGACTTAACTCAGAAGATACGTCACAGAAAGTCAAACATACGTTTACAATATTCGTAGTATTTGGAGAAAGCTTTTGAAATATGTTGAATGGTCTAACACTCTCTGATATTCTGCAGGCAGCGGGGATACAATACAGTCAGCAAAAGTTTGCTTACGCCGGCCGCGGTGGTCTAGCGGTTCTAGGCGCTCAGTCCGGAACCGCGCGACCGCTACGGTCGCAGGTTCGAATCCTGCCTCGTGCATGGATGTATGTGATGTTCTTAGGTTAGTTCGGTTTAAGTAGTTCTAAGTTCTAGGGGACTTATGACCACAGATGTTGAGTCCCATAGTGCTCAGAGCCATTTGAACCATTTTTTTGAAAAGTTTGCTCACAACTTCTACAGAAACAAGACAACACTTATAAGAGCCGAACGACACGAAAAGGAAGTAATGGCTGAGAAGGGAGAGAAATAGGATTGTAGCCTTTCCCCGATGTTATTGAGTCTCAATGAATTACACAAGGTCTGTGTTCATACAGTGTCTGTATGTTAGATGCATGCATGTTTGAAGGAATGGACACACGATTAACAGCTGTTGTAAGCATTAGCACATGGATTCGCAAGCTGTGAATAGATTTGAGGTCTGCGGCACATTTTATTAGTGACAAATGAAAATTCTGTGCCAGAACGAAACTTGAACCTGGATTTCCTGCTTATCGCGAGCGTTTGCCTTAACCACTTCCGCTACTCGTACACGCTTACTAGAGCCATCCTAACTTCCGTATATCGTGTGTCAACAATAATACGAGGGCAGTTCAATAAGTAATGCAACACATTTTTTTTCTGAAACAGGGGTTGTTTTATTCAGCATTGAAATACACCAGGTTATTCCCCAATCTTTTAGTTACACAGCACTATTTTTCAACGTAATCTCCATTCAATGCTACGGCCTTACGCCACCTTGAAATGAGGGCCTGTATGCCTGCACGGTACCATTCCACTGGTCGATGTCGGAGCCAACGTCGTACTGCATCAATAACTTCTTCATCATCCGCGTAGTGCGTCCCACGGATTGCGTCCTTCATTGGGCCAAACATATGGAAATCCGACGGTGCGAGATCGGGGCTGTAGGGTGCATGAGGAAGAACAGTCCACTGAAGTTTTGTGAGCTCCTCTCGGGTGCGAAGACTTGTGTGAGGTCTTGCGTTGTCATGAAGAAGGAGAAGTTCGTTCTGATTTTTGTGCCTACGAACACGCTGAAGTTGTTTCTTCAATTTCTGAAGAGTAGCACAATACACTTCAGAGTTGATCGTTTGACCATGAGGAAGGACATCGAACAGAATAACCCCTTCAGCGTCCCAGAAGACTGTAACCATGACTTTAACGGCTGAGGGTATGGCTTTAAACTTTTTCTTGGTAGGGGAGTGGGTGTGGCGCCACTCCATTGATTGCCGTTTTGTTTCAGGTTCGAAGTGATGAACCCATGTTTCATCGCCTGTAACAATCTTTGACAAGAAATTGTCACCCTCAGCCACATGACGAGCAAGCAATTCCACACAGATGGTTCTCCTTTGCTCTTTGTGGTGTTGGGTTAGACAACGAAGGACCCAGCGGGAACAAACCTTTGAATATCCCACTGGTTAACAATTGTGACAGCACTACCAACAGAGATGTCAAGTTGAGCACTGAGTTGTTTGATGGTGATCCGTCGATCATCTCGAACGAGTGTGTTCGCACGCTCCGCCATTGCAGGAGTCACAGCTGTGCACGGCCGGCCCGCACGCGGGAGATCAGACAGTCTTGCTTGACCTTGCGGCGATGATGACACACGCTTTGCCCAACGACTCACCGTGCTTTTGTCCACTGCCAGATCACCGTAGACATTCTGCAAGCGCCTATGAATATCTGAGATGCCCTGGTTTTCCGCCAAAAGAAACTCGATCACTGCCCGTTGTTTGCAACGCACATCCGTTACAGACGCCATTTTAACAGCTCCGTACAGCGCTGCCACCTGTCGGAAGTCAATTAAACTATACGAGACGAAGCGGGAATGTTTGAAAATATTCCACAAGAAATTTTCGGTTTTTTCAACCAAAATTGGCCGAGAAAAAAAATGTGTTGCATTACTTATTGAACTTCCCTCGTATGTACAGCTAACTTCAACCTGTATTCCAAACTCGCGAATCCATTTCGTTATCCAGTCTTTCAAGTGAGCAGTCAATGATGAATACTAAAGAGGAGTTTGGAAAGGAGATTAAAGTTCAGGGAGAAAAAATAAGTACTCTGAGGTTGTTTGATGACATTGCAACTAAGCCAGAGACGTAAAAGGACTTGGGATAGCAATTGAACGGAATGGGCAGTGTCTTGAACAAAAATTGCAAGATGACACCACCATAAGTAAGTCAAGCATAGTCGAATGTAATCGAACTAAATTAGGCGATGCTTGAACAATTAGATTAGGAAATGAGAGACTAAAGGCTATAGGTAAGGTTATCTGTTTGGGCAGCGAAACAATCGACAATGGCTACATTAGAGAAGACATAAATTGCAGACGGACAATAGCAAGAAAAATATTTTTGAATTAAAAAATTGTTAACATTTTAAATGTTGGGAATTTTTTCTGAGTGTATTTGTCAGGAGTGTAGCCTCGTGTAGAAGTGTAATGTTGACTATAAACAGTTCAGAGAAGAACGCCCAAGAATAGATGTGTAAATGCTTGTGTCGCGGATGGCTCACAGACATACAGAAAACAGAGCAAACGTGCTGCAACTGTAGAATATGCCGTTGGAGGTGACTGGTTGCATTCGAGAACAGTGCTATACTATGCCGCCCGACCGTAAAAATAGTGCGTTTGCGCTAGATGTTGGCAGTTGGACTACATTTATAAGCAATTTTAGAACACGGAACAAGAGGTTATGTCATGATCGCATGGGTAGGAGTGACATAAATAAATCGATAGAATTGCGAAAAATACATATAAATTAAGAGATAATACGCCGAAATGATGGGGAAATTGAGGGAGTAATTGCACATCTTCTAATTTGTTCAGAACAGTTCTTGTGCATGGGACCGAGTATACGACAACAAGAGTAACGAGGGAAAACGGCGAGATGGAACCACCGGGAACTGGGGATACAATCTTCTATTTTTCGTCGAGGCAGTATTCTACTGTATGCCTATTGAGGTAATAGTGATACGCGCGAGTTGACTGCTGTCTTCGATGCTTTTCTGGAAAAAAGAGGACCATCTGCCTCTAAACTTACTTGCATATGCGTTAAAGGATGACAGAGAGTGGATGGAGTGATAGGGTGAGATGGAGCTGTAACGAGGTAGGACTTAATGGTAGACTACGATGCATTCTAGAGAGAGAGGGACACTTTGCTGCATGTCATTTGACCATTTTTTCCGTTCCTCTGTCGGCATACATCAGTTGTGTAACATAACCTGCGTTCGACTCGCATACAACTGCGTGTTGCGTGTGTGTCGTAGAGCACTGTTTACTTGCTATCGTTAACAGCAAACGTCTCTGTCATCAGAGAACTTTCATCCTGTTTCGACACATTCCTCTAGACGAACGAAGATTTATGCGATGTACTCCATTTCCCTGCCATATGTTGAGCATAAAATCGAGTATTCAGTTTCATAAATACTGTAATTCTAAGTTAGCGACAGGTGTTTGTGAGGTACTACAATCTCCGTGTATACATCTTCTTGACAGATGTAGTGTTTACGGAATTAGTGGCGGAATGACGTGTAATTTTATACGTCAAACACCGCTGCTATGCGTTTGTCCCTTTCTTTGTAAGAGACATTCCCCGTTACTAATGATCATTTTATATATGACTGATGCGATCATAGTTTAATTTCTGAACCGTGACCAGCTGTGGATAGTGGGGCTATACACCTCTGGAAAGCTATATTGTACGTGTATCACAAGGAATCGATGTTTTAAGGAAGTCGTTTTTCATTTTACAGTTTATCACCATAGTTTACCCTAGAGCAACCTGCAAGGACAATGTATGTCATCCTCTGGAAATATATTTCTCACATTGGGTTAGTAATAACGTTGCATTCCATACGACTAATAAGTTGGAAACCACAACGATCTAAGATTATAGCGTGTTTTAGGTACAGAACATTGTAGCCTTAGATGTGCATGTGTTTATTTTCTCTCTTGACAATACCTTCTTAGTAATGACCCCAGACACTAGAACAATACTTTAGAATTGCAGTTGATTTACGTAAAACGCAACAAATTCCGTCCATCTGGAGCTCCATCATGCTTAAAAACCACCCGTTTCTTGTTCATAACCGTCTGTTATATCATCACAACAGTTTCATATCTATTGTACACCGATAATGGGTGCTACCCTCCTCGACATTCGCGCATCTGGAGAAATCTTGTGCTCTTGGATTGGTGCGGGACGGCAATTACAGCCTCGGTTCGCACTGTTCCTACACGAAACGTGGAACGTAGCTGTCTACTTCTGGTCAGCTGCAGGGAGCGTTGGTCAGAGACAATGTGAGGAGATCTTTCGGTCTCTAACTTTATCCTAAGAATACGAGAATGCCCTGTGACTCCCATTCACATAGAGAAAGATCGTAAGTTACGCACTATGATCGAAGTGCTAGAGACATGTAGGTCGCTGTCCGGTATACTTTGGTGTATATGTTTGAGAATTAACAATGAAAAAACGTACTGCACAGTCATCTATTTACATTCGCGATGGTACTCGCAAAGTAGTGGAGGGCGCTGTTTAGCGATGAGACAGAAATTGGTGAGCATGCTACCGCATCATTGGCCGGTGTTCAATTTACGCTGAAGTTGCTAAAACGAGGATAATGGAATGTAGTCGAATTAAGTCGGGTGATGCTGAGGGTATTAGATTAGGAAATGAGACACTTAAAGTAGTAAAGGAGTTTTGCTATTTAGGGAGTAAAATAACTGATGATGGTCGAAGTAGAGAGGATATAAAATGTAGACTGGCAATGGCAAGGAAAGCGTTTCTGAAGAAGAAAAATTTGTTAACATCGAGTATAGATTTAAGTGTCAGGAAGTAGTTTCTGAAAGTACTTGTATGGAGTGTAGCCATGTATGGAAGTGAAACATGGACGATAAATAGTTTGGACAAGAAGAGAATAGAAGCTTTCGAAATGTGGTGCTACAGAAGAATGCTGAAGATTTGATGGGTAGATCACATAACTAACTAGGAGGTATTGAATAGAATTGGGGAGAAGAGGAGTTTGTGGCACAACTTGACAAGAAGAAGGGACCGGTTAGTACGGCATGTTCTAAGGCATCAAGGGATCACAAATTTAGCATTGGAGGGCAGCGTGGAGGGTAAAAATCGCAGAGGGAGACCAAGAGATGAATACACTAAGCAGATTCAGAAGGATGTAGGTTGCAGTAAGTACTGGGAGATGAAGAAGCTTGCACAGGATAGAGTAGCATGGAGAGCTGCATCAAACCAGTCTCAGGACTGTAGACCACAACAACAACAATCAACTATGATGCTTATTATTACAGTACATCGACAGTGTCTAGGTTCACTATTGATTACCACATAATGTGATTGACACTGTGCAATGTCTAGTTTCCTGGGGGAGTCCATGGACCAGACGTGTTAATTTCAGTTTAGAATCTGACACAGACGTCGAAGTCGTGGCAGGAAAAACTGTATGGCAGTGTACAAAGCGTGTTAGAGCAGAAAAAGCTGTGTATCAAACAACGAAACAGCGTCCCTCTCCTGCGACTGATAACGTGTGGGAGAAGATTCTCGTACAGTAAAGGCGATGAAACTTTACATCTGTCTGGCCACCTGCTCCAATGGATGAATACCTGTACATTTAATAGGATCGCCGCATATGGTCGATGCCGGTATGTAGAGGGTATTCGTTTTAGACATATCGGAAGAGAGAGATGCGGTAAAAATCTATCAGAGAAATCAACGGAGCTTTTATAGTTCGTAATTTTTCTCTGCTCGAGGTTACAGAATAATGATGAAAGAATGTTTAGGTGATAGACATGAACGGATCCTGAGGGATGCGGATCTGCTTCGATGTTGAGTCTTCCTAATTTTCCCAGCAAGAAACACCACCGTAACTGTTCATACTGTCGTCGTGTTGCAGGTGGAGGCTTCATTTGACGCTTGTAGAAGGGTGACAGAGCTACGAAAACATGTTCCCACTTCCACCAAGTGGTCAAAACACTCTCCTATAGCATTAACTCAGCTCACTCTGTTTCTAAACAGGTTGCTCTCTGACTTCTGGGTAAAATTGCTAAAATTGATCTCACTATCAACTGCGGTGTGTATTACAGTACATCGCTCCGTATCAATGGCGTCTTTCCAATCCAGACCGTCCGCTGGGTATGCTGTTGATTACCGCATAATGACTGACTGACACCACTCCGTTGAGATGGAGGGAACCTCGACGGAACACTGGATATCTGGTACTTGTTGCTGTGGAACATGGGATTAAATGTAGAGGTCATCACCTTAATACAGTTGTTGGTAAGCATTCCTCATTGCTACAAACTCGTCCTACTTACATATGCTTCGATGCCCTACACATGTCTTTATTTTTATTTTTTTTTCCACCAATAACATAACAGTACCTCTTTTTATTTGTGCTACCTCACGCGTGCTGTGAACAGCACCTTCTGCCGATGGTCAACACTGGAACAGTAATCATATACATGACTGCAAAATGAAGGAACAATGCTTTTCGAAACTGAGCACTGAGACATCCGCTGTCCATTCGATGGGAAGATGATATTAACTGTACAAGTAATCACCTTCGAATAGTTGTTGGAAGCGCTCTACGATACCGCAAACTCTTCCAGTCTCCATATGTTGCGATGTCTTCCACATTTTTGTCAATGAGAAACATCGCATCTGTGTTTCATTTCTACCAGTCTGTGGTGTGGTAGTTATATAGTTTATGCCATGCGATGTTCAGTTTTCTGTGAGAGCCAGAGGATCGAAACGTGTTAATGCCAGTTTAGCAGCGGCTGACATGGATCTCTAAAACATGGTAGAAGAAACAAAGTGTATGGCGGTGTACACTGATTGGGTGTGTTACAGCCGATAAAAACTATGTATTAAACTAAGACTTCCTGGCAGATTAAAACTGTGTGCCGGACCGAGACTCGAACTCGGGACCTTTGCCTTTCGCGGGCAAGTGCTCTACCAACTGAGCTACCCAAGCACGACTTACGCCCCGTCCTCACAGCTTTACTTCAGC
This sequence comes from Schistocerca nitens, assembly GCF_023898315.1. Classification (NCBI taxonomy): domain Eukaryota; kingdom Metazoa; phylum Arthropoda; class Insecta; order Orthoptera; family Acrididae; genus Schistocerca; species Schistocerca nitens. Next base: position 138,590,329 of record NC_064620.1, on the reverse strand, counting down.
CAGTAACTCGTCTCCTACCTTCCAAACTTAACAGAAGCTCTCCTGCGAACCTTGCAGAACTAGCACTCCTGAAAGAAAGGATATTGCGGAGACATGGCTTAGCCACAGCATGGGGGATTTTTCCAGAATGAGAGTGGGTAGCTCAGTTGGTAGAGCACTTGCCCGCGAAAGGCAAAGGTCCCGAGTTCGGGTCTCGGTCCGGCACACAGTTTTAATCTGCCAGGAAGTTTCATATCAGCGCACACTCCGCTACAGAGTGAAAATCTCATTCTTATGTATTAAACTGCTTATGAAGGAGCAATACAGGAACCCACTCATGTGACATAGTCTGTTGGATATGACCATCCTACTGTACAGGTTATGAAACTTTACACCAGTCTGTGGAAGCGACTTAGATCAAGAACCACCTGCTCCAGTGAATCAATACCTGTATATTTAATAGGATCGCCAGATATGTTCGAGTGATAGACATGAATGCACCCTGAGAGACACAGATCTCCTTCGGACTACCTGTATGTAGTTTGGAGACGTGTCTCAAAACCTTCGTCCTTCCTCCATGCCATGTATGATGTGTAGTCTTCCTAATTCTCCCAACAAGAAACACCACCGTAACTGCTCATACTATCTCTTCTACTACCACATGTTGCAGGGGAAAGTTTCGTTTGGCGCTGGCCTTACACACTGTACACGGTTGGCTGAGCTATGACACCATGTTCCCATTTCTACTGTGTGACCAAAACGCGCTCCTGTCTTCTGTACAGGTCAGACTAAAACTGAGACGATCGCATGCACTGAGCTACAGGGAGGGCGGGGCAGAGACTTAGGAGCAGTTAAAAGATTCAGAGGGACTGTCTAAAATCAGCACTGGAGTTCTTAGTTATGGGATCCATAGCAGACAGGTTCGAAAAAAAAATGGTGACTCGTTCCGAGATACGAGAGTGGCACGAATATGATTCACCAGTGGCTGTAATCATTAAAAGACGTCTCTAAAAGATCCAACGCAAATATGTGGTTGAATGGATAGACTTGATTCCAAATGTGGACAGCATTGCGGACAGCATTTCTGCCTGAAAGCGTAACACTATCAGTGACAGTGTGTTCCTGTAGACTCAAGACCACTTTTTGTGCAGGCTGATGGTAACATTGGCGTTACGCAGCTGAGAAAACATGTGACATCGTCTGGCGACAGGGGTGAGCATGGTCGGGGGTTGGGGTGGGTGGGGGTGGGCGGGGTTTGTCGGGGAGAGTTGATTAATTGATCTATATCATTACCTGTGTAAGTAATAAAGTTCTCGGTTTCCTGAACATCTCTCTTCCTATTGCGTGCATCAGCCACATCTCGTAATATATATATATATATATATATATATATATATATATATATAAATTGGGATTAAGTAATTTTAAGGCGCAACGTGAATAAAGGAAGGAATCAGTTAACAGCACTTATTCTTAGGCATTAAGAAACCGTCAGTTTGGCAATGGAAGGAGGAAGGAGGTGTAGAGGGTAAAGATTGTTGAGGGGAACCAAGTCACGCTTGCAGTAAGCAGGCTCAAATGGATGTAGGTTGCAATAGTCATGCAGAGACGAAGGGAATCACACAGGATAAACCAACGTGGAGACCCGCTTCAGACCAGCCTTTGGACTGAAGACTATGGCAGTATTGGTGCGTAACTGACTTAGAGAAAGCGTCTGCATTTGGCAAGAAATCCTCTGCTTTGCCAGCCAAAAAGTTTTCATCACTGTGTTCCAGCAAATGCACGAAGTTCTATTAGTACACCTTCGTCCAAGTGGGACGTCTATCAGTAGCAAAACTTTTGTCGATTACAGCCATCCAAATAAAGAAGGAAGATCAGTGGTTAGCTCCCCGTTGACGAAAAGGATGTTAAACACAGAGTACATAGCGAGAGAAAGTTACTGTAAAAAGTCCTGTTCAATGGACTACCAAGTTTTTGCGTTTCATGACTTGCTGAAACCACAGAAATCCTAAATTGAATGACCATATGGGCATTTTAGTCCCACTCTTTTTGCACTAGTGTGACAGCTGTGCCTTAAACGCTGCATTGCAATATTCGACTGCTAAACGACAATACAGGCCCTCTATTTCGAAGCTTCAATTCCCACCAAAATTGGACAGTCTGATTGAGTAGTGTTCAAGCAGTAACAATATAGTCTTGAACTGCTATTCGATTGTATTCCAGCTTGAGAAAACGTTGGGCAATCCGAATCAGAAGACACACGAAATGTCTAAACATTCAACCAACGGAATTTTTTAAAAAAAGAATTGTGAAACCACTGACCTATAGGAAAATAATACATTGAGAGATTTGATGCAGTCGTTGCAACAACTAAGGTATTGTATTATAATCAACATTTTTTGTTTTGTCCAGAACATTAGAGGCAATGTTCACGAATACCTGTGCGTTAATTTTTGATCATTTCTCTCTCTTTCTCTCTCTCTCTTTTTTTCCACTCCTCTAATGCTGACTGCACACATGGACTGTCCTTGGTGGTTTGACTTCCAAGCTGATGCTATGGACTGTCGAAACAGTGATGTGTTATTCTATGTACACCGCTTCTTTTTGAGGTGTGTGATCGAGATTAAGGGATTCCTGTAGTTACGAATTTATGAGTATGTAATGTTGCGCAGTAGAACCATAACGAAACGTCAAACCAGATGTTTACGTCAAAACATTTAGCGCTTTCTGTATTGTCTTGCTCGTGAAATAATATTAGATCTGTACAGAAATTCGTAATACATTAAATATTATAATTAGCAACGAAGTGCACATTAAGAATACAGGATTCTGTACACAAATAAGGTTGTAAATGGACAGCCTGGAATTCTGACTGCGATGCAGATGACTCACGTTTGATCTTCTTGGTGGAAAGACTAGAATAGGTGGACTCAGTGTCATAAAGTGAACTGAGCATCTGCTTAAATACGAAGCATCGGCACCAAGATTCGCAGAACTTACAGCGGGTTAGAGAGCAGTGTGCTAACCATATGCCCCTTGGAAGGTTTCCATAACTCTTGTACTGCCATAATCCGCTTTTATTAACACATGGTTCTGTTCAGTTTTGAATGAATCATATTTAAAATTAGGCAGCCATGGCAAAGAAGAGCTGGAAATCAAAGTTAGACTGCTACACTGCAGTAACATGATAAATCGTAGCCAAACTGTAAGTTCATGCGTTATCACTGATTTTGAAGTTGCGTGGCAAAGTACCAGCCTATGTTGCCCTTCTACACAGCTAAACTAAATGTCGAATGCTGTGCTATTGGTTATCAGTTATCTCAGTGAAATTTCGTGGCAAATTGGGACTACTTTTTCCTTGTGCTTGTAGCAGACCAAACATCACGAATAAATATCAGTTGTTTATGTACACTATATGATCAAGGGTTTCCGGCCGCCTATTAGCGGACCTTAATGTCAGGCTTGAACGCTGCACTGGACACTTACAGTGAGGCGTCTGAATATCTGTGGAGGAATGGAACCCCAATCTTCTTCAAGAGACGAAATGAAAGAATTTGGGCTCCGGGGTCGGCGTTCTAACTCATCCCAAAGGCGTTCGATTGGGTTCAGGTCCGGACTCTAGTACGGTCAGTCCCTTTGAGGAGTGTTATTGTCCACAAACCATTGTCTCACAGGTGCTGCTTTGTTACAAGGAGCATTGCAATCCAAATACAAACAGTTATCGTCTCTGAAATTTTCATCTACTGTACACAGTACTCAATGTTGTAATATGTGTCCGTATCCGTTCGAATTCAGCGTTTTCTTAAGCGCTATAAGAGGATCACATCGTAACTACGAAAAACACACGCATAGCATAATGACACCCACCTCCTCCATACTCCACTGTCGGCGATACGCACAGTGGCAGGGAACGCTCCTCAGGCAATCGCCAAACCCAAACCCTGCCATCGAATTGCCGCAGGGTATAACGTGATTCATCGATCCAAACCACTCGTTTCCTGTTACTCATTGTCCCGCGGGGTCACTGTTTACACTACCTCGAGCGTCGCTTAGCACGGAGTGTGTTGAAATGTCTGGCCTGTGAGAAGCTGGTCGACCGTTGTAATTCGTTCTTTACGTTATTTTTAAGTGCCTTTGCACAGTCATTATGCTGGCTGGACTATTGGTAGCACTTTGGGATTCACGAGTGACTCCGTCCGCAGATTTTTTTATTTTTTCCTTCCATACACTGCAGTGCTCGTTGGTCCATGTCCAACAGTACATAAGATCTGGTCGTGGTTTGCCGTGATTATTTCTTTGCGTTTGCACTTCCTAATCACGCTACTAACAGTCGACGTGGGCAGCTTCAGAAGTGTTGAAATGTCGATGATGGACCTGTTACTCAAGTCATCGAACGACAAGTCTACGTTGGAATTCACTGAGCTCTTTCCACCATCTATTCTGTTGGGCTGCCTCTCTACCCACAACACAACACTCCCCGTCTACTTTTACACTGGTGGGTCGTTTCCTCTAGTGGTCAATTACACATTACATAGGAATGTCCAGATACTTTCGATCAGACGTGTCGTTTCTCGACTTCGTAATCGCAAAATGTAGTAACCTAGCCTCTATAGAGTTAGTTAATTTATCCCTACCCCATGACTCACACAACAGTTGTAGACAGCGTCGTCACATCCCAGCATCCATGCTGCATCCAGAGAAGTCAGCGGCAGGGGATGGCGTATCAAGGTAGCACCATCTCCAATACCATACTTTTCGTTAGATTGTCTAAAAATGTAAAGCAGTCCTCAACCACAAGGTTAGTTTGAGCAGCACAGTGCTTTACTAGTCAGACACACGCTGAAAGTTGTGTTTCCCTTCCTTCCTGTCAGCCTGACTTACCCAGTCAGCCTGTGACGTCGCTACTGACGACAGCTCATCTGAACATGTACGAAGTCCTGTGCTGTTTGATATTTAATTGGGGGTGTTCCCCATTTATCATTCATGAAACTACAACTCAACTGATGTAATTATATCCTGTCGATTAGACATTATCAGCTCTTGCATCTCCAGTGAATAATTTGATTTTGCAGGAGCATGTTCTTCAGACTTGCTCCCATTTTGTTTACATTTGCAACCCGAATTTTTGCTTGCCTCAAGCAAAGCGTCAGGTGGAACCAGTAACCAATTTCGCAGTGATCTATTCTGTAGCCTACTATTCGCTTGCTCCTTGGAGTGGCATTCGCACTGCTCCAGATTCTGAAATAATTGTAGTCACTTTCTGTTGTGAAAAACCTGTGAGTAATGAAACTATGGACACACTGGTACACTCTACATTGTTGTCAGATCTCCCCCTAAGTTCAAGGTCAAGGTCATCCCTTTCTTCACTCCCTCCCCCACCCCTCACCAGTCTTTCAGGCCAGTTGGATAACGTACAAATGGTAGAAAATACAAAAATCAGAGATGGGGCTTAGTTGTACTAGCTGGGAGTAGTGGTGCAGCCCACATGGTTGCAAGTTTTAGCTAGTGCCCTATAATTTATTACTTTATTAGTATAATTTATGACACAAAAATGGCTGCCAATTTTTTCCGAAAACCCTTTTTCTTAATGCCCTAATGTAACACGAAATTGATTACCCTGGTAGTCACCATTTCCTAAGATGGAATAAGTAGCTCATTATGATGAGAAATTCAATGTTAAACACAGTTCACTGGTTTTATGATTTAAAACACTGGTGTACCATGCTTTCCCATCACTACCATCAGACATGAAGCAGGAACTTTTATATACCTCGAAAAAGTGTCAGCGGTTGCAGCCACATTAAAAGTGTTTGTTTAAACCTAACACGGGTCAGACGTGGTTTATTTAATGTTATGGCCATTACACAATCATTTTACACACTCCAGAACACATCTCACACCGATGGATAGACCATACCAGCAGCAGCAGCAGTTGACTGTGACATGTGGCAATGGCACGTAAGAGACCGTATGCTGCTCTGCAGGTGTGCGGAGCGAGGAAGGAAGCTGACAGCTGCGCCGACTTATTATCTGCAATAGTGGCCCAAACAACACGACTCTAGCCCGTCCACTAACAGCTTGACACTTCCTGTTAAGAAGATAGCTGCATATACAACGATCGCTAAATACTATAAACAGTGATAAACTCTACAATGGACACATCACAGTCGTCTTTACAATACAGGTCTCTCTTCCTTTATTTTGCCATTCATTTAATCCATAAGACATTTGGATCATACGCTGTCTATCGTTTTTATCCCTTGCAAAGCAGTCACTAATAATCTTCATTCCCGACAGACGAATTCGCTTTTGCCTTTTTTTGCTTAGAGATACAGGATATCTATCAACGAGTTAAATGATTATTGTTTGATTTTTCATTTCGAAGTAAAAAAAATAATATCAAGGGAATGAGAGTGATTTATAAACGATAAGCTCTTTCGTGTATTCTTTTGTCCCATTGGACACGCTGCGGAGCACTTTGACGTAAAACATTCATTCTACACTACTGGCCATTAAAATTGATACACCAAGGAGAAATGCAGATGATAAACGGGTATTCATTGGACAAATATATTATACTAGAACTGACATGTGATTACATTTTCACGCAATTTGGGTGCATAGATCCTCAGAAATCAGTACCCAGTGTACAGAAGCAGCCTACTCATGCCGTAGTAAATTCACATCAGTCTTTCCATTGTGTGCCAGCCAGTCCGCTGTAACTAGCTCTGACGTCATAAATGTTGCGCAATGCTTTAAAAATCAAGCAAATAACCTAAGACATTTCTAGCATGTCAGGAGTAATACTAAATTAATGTGTGTTGAATATCAGTTCGATAACTTTAGCCATTTTCGAAATATGGACGTTTTTCTGTAAAAATCACTGGCGCAACAGAAAAGAGCTAGAAAATTAAAAATTTATATTTAGATTCCTTTTCCATAATAATTTAATAGAAACAGTACTTTGGATCTCACAAATTAAAATTTTAGTGGAAATTCATGATTTTCTGATTTTTGTCTTAAAAATTAAGGAAACAAGATAGATTAAGTAGGCTAATAAATAAGGCTAGGATGTTTATATTTAAGTAGTTTGGAGATCCGCTATAACTATGAAGATGTGAGAAGTTTCATTTGAATACCTATAAAACTATAGCGATAGCGTATCTCCAAATGGCCAGTTCAGAGCTTGTCTACTGCGTGCAGTGTAATTAAATTAATTCTCTCGCCCAAAATATTTAATTTAGTTACATCAAAATTTTATTATCAATACTTACCTGTGTGCTGAATGCACATTTAAATTAAGAGCTTCATCGGCCATCAGCAAGAGAAGCTATGATTTATTAGGTAACTTAAAGTGGTGCATTACTAGCCCAGCGGCTAGTCGGGAGAGCCGATTTGATCAGGCGTTCCCTTAGCCGTCCGCACCGCGGCTTTATATATAAGAAAGCTGCGCGAGGAAGGCAAGGCCCCAGTTCTCTCCAGACGCTGAATAGCACGCCATCTGTGTCGGGAATTGCGTCGCGTCGGTATCATTGCTACAAACGGCCTCGGATGCCGTATTAAGTTATTCGGGATACGCGTAACCATGAAATCATTTTCGAGTGAAGTGTTAATTCTGGGATGATTTTAATTATTTATCTTCAGTTTGCGTATGTCGTATTTTCACGTGCCGTCGCGGGACAGACATTCTACCATTATTTAGCGTGGCGTTTGATGAACATTATCATCAAATTATGGCGAGCATTCATTTAAACAGTTAATTCGGACAATTATAGTGGCATCAGCGCATTAGACTCTGAACTGCTCTGTTAGTTAGATTGTGTGGATTCTTTTGTTTTCATTTGTGACTTTCAGAATACAGAACTTTTTTTTTTTACGACCGTTTTGGATTATGAATCCCGGACAATCTCCTAATTCCTCAGAGCTATAAGCTGTAACTATAAGTGTATTCTCAGACGAAGTGGGCACTAGGAATTCTAATTACAGGCTTCACGTTTTGCTAATCACTTTCTGGTTGCCAATATTGTAGTTAAAGAGCCAGTGTTGAGAACGGCGAAATACAGCATAATTAACATTCTAAATAATAGGAACATTTAACAACAACAATTCCACCCGCCGCCCCACACCAGGACAACCACCTCTGGCCGTAATAACGGCCTTGATACGCCTGGGCATTGAGTCAAACAGAGCTTGGATGGCGTTTACAGTTACAGCTGCCCATGCAGCTTCAACACGATACCACAGGTCATCAAGAGTAGTGACTGGCGTATTGTGACGAGCCAGTTGCTCTGCCACCATTGACCAGACGTTTTCAGTTGGTGAGAGATGTGGAGAATATGCTGGGCAGGGCAGCAGTCGAACATTTTCTGTATCCAGAAAGGCCCGTACAGGACCTGCAACATGCGATACTGCTGAAATATAGGGTTTTGCAGGGATCGAATGATGTGTAGAGCCACGGGTCGTAATACATCTGAAATGTAACGTCCACTGTTCAAAGTGCCGTCAATGCGAACAAGAGGTGCCCGAGACGTGTAACCAATGGCACCCCATACCATCACGCCGGGTGATACGCCAGTATGGCGATGATGAATACACGCTTGCAATGTGCGTTCACCGCGATGTCGCCAAACACGGATGCGACCATCATGATGCTGCAAACAGAACCTGGATTCATCCGAAAAAATGATGTTTTGCCATTCGTCCACCCAGGTTCGTGGTTGAGTACACCATCGCAGGCGCTCCTGTCTGTGATGCAGCGTCAGTGGTAACCGCAGTCATGGTCTCCGAGCTGATAGTCCATGTTGCTGCAAACGACGTCGAATTGTTCGTGCAGACAGTTGTTGTCTTGCAAACTTCCCCATCTGTTTACTCAGGGATAGAGACGTGGCTGCACGATCCGTTACAGCCATGCGGATGAGATGCCTGTCATCTCCACTGCTAGTGATACGAGGCCGTTGGGATCCAGCACGGCGTTCCGTATTACCCTCCTGAACCCACCGATTCCATATTCTGCTAACAGTCATTGGATCTCGACCAACGCGAGCAGCAATGTCGCGATACGATAAACCGCAATCGCGATAGGCTACAATCCGATCTTTATCAAAGTCGGAAACGTGATGGTACGCATTTCTCCTCCTTACACGAGGCATCACAACAACGTTTCACCAGGAAACGACGGTCAACTGCTGTTTGTGTATGAGAAATCGTTTGGAAACTCTCCTCATGTCAGCACGTTGTAGGTGTCGCCACCGGTGACAACCTTGTGTGAATGCTATGAAAAGCTAATCATTTGCATATCACAGCATCTTCTTCCTGTCGGTTAAATTTCGCGTCTGTAGCACGTCATCTTCGTGGTGTAGCAATTTTAATGGCCAGTAGTGTAATACTACTCCTACTGCACGATAATGACATACATGTGGCAATCGCCATGAAAGGCGATGCTGACTCCACGAGGCAGTCCACGCCACAGCGGTCAGCTATACACAACTCACTCCCAGTGCTAATACATGTATGTGGGCCAGAGGAAAGGTATCGTGGCTGCGTCATCGCATTTCCCCAACTCCGGCCTCACGGAGACTGTGATTTCCGAAACCACCCCTACCCCAACCAATCACTGAGAACTGAGTCTCTTTTTTGCCTCCATACATGAAAGCATCATCTCAGTGGCCATTATCCAGCGCAGAATATTACACAAAAATCTATACTACAGTACAAGCGATCGCCTACATTAAAACTGTCTGTCCTCTTTTTACAGTGTTGCTGTGTGGTATGACGGCCCTTTAGAGAAGTGGAGTTTTGGGTAACAGATCCATCCCCTGGGCTATGTAACACATTAAAAAAAATATATACTTTATGATGCCGTATCTTACAAGAATTGAAGTAAACCATGCGCAATTTATTATTTATTGAGCCACCCTCTAAATGTTCCCCTTGCTTACAAAAACATTAATAATTCCATTCCTTAAAGGAACTGGATGATGCCAGCTTTTTTTTAAATAGTGCGTTTTGCATTGTTGTGTAGTTTTCATGCAATATACAGCAACGAATTTGTAATCTACAGAAGTTATAATAATCTATTATAAAATGCTTAGCTGTTCAAACCAAAATTATAGTCCCAAAAAAAGAGAATTATAGAATTATCAGACAGGTGATGGCAAGCGTGAGCAGATGTGCTGGCTATGGAACTGTGTGCAGTTCTGGGACACAGACCAGTGTTCTAGACTATGTAGTACATTTAAAACGTAGTTACAAGAACTGAAATAAAACAATCCTATTTCATTTTATAAGGTGCATTTTTTCAAAAAAACTTGCATTTTTCATGTTATGTAGTTTCCATACAACAGACAATAATGTAGTAGCAATTTACAACAGTTTTAATATTCTACTACATAAGTAAATTGTCTACTGCATGAATAAGTTGTCTAAGTTCTGTTTCCTAATCTGTAATAGAGAATACTATTGGAGAGCCTAAAAGAGTCTCTTATATGAATCGATTCTGACACAATAAACCTTGCTCTCAGCAGACAGTCTTTGATTTCGCGTCTGACTCAATGAGAATGGTTTTTTGCATATTTCTGACGTGTTAATAGTCGCTGTTGTCACGTTCTGTCCTTTAGTTTTGTATCATGCGGAGAAAATATTTAGAATTCTATATTTATCAAAGTATGGATATGTGGATGTCATCTCCGTCTTATATCTATTGTTTAAGTTAAAGCTCCACAGCTTCTGTTTCAAATACCGATTACTTGATTGTCAAGGATTCTGACATTTTAGATGTAGGCAACGAATTATAACTGTTATAGTACAGAATCGGATATTTTCAGTTCTAACCTGCTGCAGCCTCGAGTTGATCTGTGTTAGCGGAGTGTACAAGCTGCCTCTAGAATGTTATTTCCACTTCAAAAAGCACTTGTTAACAGATAATACGTAACGGTGTGGTACAAGTCTAAATGTCTCAACAGTTGTACTTTGCAGCGAATAAAATGATGTTTTAATCTTTAGAAGTCTGTCTACATCCACAAATGATGATACTGTGCAGGCTACTAATACTATGCTTTCTAATTAGGAGACTTTATAAATTAGTAGGATATCTACTAAATCATAAATACTGTTGCACCAGCAGATAACATATTAGTGCGGTGAAGTAAAAATTACGAAGTCTTCCTTGGTAACGAAAAAGCCACAGAATGGAGTAGTGTTGAACAATGTATGTGGCCCACACCGAACTGTCTAGCACCAATGCAGCAAAGGGAGATAGCTTCCCTCATTTTGGTGCTCCTGCAAAACTTAGCAAGAAAGTGTAAGTTAGTTGCATGGGTAACTATCCAGTACAAGTTGCAAAATACACAAGCAAGAGTGACTGAAGAGTAAAGTCAGGACATCACAGAGTGGTCAGGACGGCTGACTATCCAAGAAGAGTTGGCTGACGATGTCACAGTTGCCTTATGGTAGCATAACGAATGCCAGACTGTCTCACATAAATACACACCTGGAAATGGAAAAAAGAACACATTGACACCGGTGTGTCAGACCCACCATACTTGCTCCGGACACTGCGAGAGGGCTGTACAAGCAATGATCACACGCACGGCACAGCGGACACACCAGGAACCGCGGTGTTGGCCGTCAAATGGCGCTAGCTGCGCAGCATTTGTGCACCGCCGCCGTCAGTGTCAGCCAGTTTGCCGTGGCATACGGAGCTCCATCGCAGTTTTTAACACTGGTAGCATGCCGCGACAGCGTGGACGTGAACCGTATGTGCAGTTGACGGACTTTGAGCGAGGCCGGGTGGACGTACCGCCGAATTGCTCAACACGTGGGGCGTGAGGTCTCCACAGTACATCGATGTTGCCGCCAGTGGTCGGCGGAAGGTGCACGTGCCCGTCGACCTGGGACCGGACCGCAGTGACGCACGGATGCACGCCAAGACTGTAGGATCCTACGCAGTGCCGTAGGGGACCGCACCGCCACTTCCCAGCAAATTAGGGACACTGTTGCTCCTGGGGTATCGGCGAGGACCATTCGCAACCGTCTCCATGAAGCTGGGCTACGGTCCCGCACACCGTTAGGCCGTCTTCCGCTCACGCCCCAACATCGTGCAGCCCGCCTCCAGTGGTGTCGCGACAGGCGTGAATGGAGGGACGAATGGAGACGTGTCGTCTTCAGCGATGAGAGTCGCTTCTGCCTTGGTGCCAATGATGGTCGTATGCGTGTTTGGCGCCGTGCAGGTGAGCGCCACAATCAGGACTGCATACGACCGAGGCACACAGGGCCAACACCCGGCATCATGGTGTGGGGAGCGATCTCCTACACTGGCCGTACACCACTGGTGATCGTCGAGGGGACACTGAATAGTGCACGGTACATCCAAACCGTCATCGAACCCATCGTTCTACCATTCCTAGACCGGCAAGGGAACTTGCTGTTCCAACAGGACAATGCACGTCCGCATGTATCCCGTGCCACCCAATGTGCTCTAGAAGGTGTAAGTCAACTACCCTGGCCAGCAAGATCTCCGGATCTGTCCCCCATTGAGCATGTTTGGGACTGGATGAAGCGTCGTCTCACGCGGTCTGCACGTCCAGCACGAACGCTGGTCCAACTGAGGCGCCAGGTGGAAATGGCATGGCAAGCCGTTCCACAGGACTACATCCAGCATCTCTACGATCGTCTCCATAGGAGAATAGCAGCCTGCATTGCTGCGAAAGGTGGATATACACTGTACTAGTGCCGACATTGTGCATGCTCTGTTGCCTGTGTCTATGTGCCTGTGGTTCTGTCAGTGTGATCATGTGATGTATCTGACCCCAGGAATGTGTCAATAAAGTTTCCCCTTCCTGGGACAATGAATTCACGGTGTTCTTATTTCAATTTCCAGGAGTGTATTTCTCATTTGTGTTGATAGTATGTCAGTCTGCAGCCGACGAGCCAGGAGGAGGTACCTATGTCATTCTACCATCTGCTTGTCTAGCAGTCTGTGCGCTTCTGTGGAATAGCAGATCTCACACCTGGGGCTTATAGGCTGCCAGCCACAGCACAGTCATCCAAGCCAAGGCGAAAGAGAAGAACATAGGCACCTTCAACAAGTGGGCCATTTTAGAGTCATATCATGACTGCTGCTGCCTTCGAACTTGGAGTCTCTGGTTCCCATCCAGGGATGTGAAACTGCTCTTTGCTCATTGGAATGGCGCACAGTCTTGGATGTCCACCTCCTGCCTCCACTGCCGGTGACCACCCTTTTCGAGTGCAGCCTGCAGTGGGATTGTGCTCACTCAGCCACCCACTTCCAAAGGTGCTAGCCACCTTGTGCAGTGTGGAAGCCATGTGCTGATTCACGGAGCCAATGGCTACGTGACAACAGTAATGCTTATGTCACCATCTAAGCCACCATCACCCCTGTCAGCACGTACCATGACAGGTGACTGCTGTTGGTAAACATGCCAGTGCTATCTGTCTAGCTGTCAATACATCATCTGTTGCCTTTTATCAACAAGAAATGCTTAGTTGCTGAACACTGCTTTACTGATGCCCTCTGGCATCCACACACCAAGCCCCTACCCACCAGTGTCTGATTGGTGGTCAGACCCATTCCTGGGGTGGTGATCAGACAGACCTCTGTCCTTGGCCTGCCCTCAATCTCCGGCCAGTGTAGCTTCTGACCTTACCGGTGTTACAGTAGTGTTTTAGTCTATGTAATAGTCTCCCACATTAAATAATTAAAATTATGGGCAATCAGAACACACATTTTTTGGGTTTAGGTTATCGAATCTTAACCCCATGTTCTGCTGTACAGTACTAAAGGGATTTACCACCATTTTATCGAACGAATAGCTATTAAATGTAGTACATTACAGAACGCTGTTCGGCACTTTATGTCAAAATAGAAGCATCTGGCACTGTAAAAAATGCTATTTGTTAAAGTGAAAAATGCTGAGCGTAACTGACGTGTTATAAATAGCAGCTTAGTTCCATTTCTTCAGTCACGAGGATGTATAACAGGGCATTATATATGATCAGTAGGACAAGCAACATGCATGTGTTTGTTGTAGTCATTGTATTACAATACAGACCAAAAACATCTGCTTAGGGAAGAAATTTAGTGGTACATATTAATGAAAGCATCAAACCTCTTTTGCTTTTACTGTGGGATGTAGCTCCTAAGCAAGCATTACAGCCCACCTCGGCAAATGTGTAGACCAACTAAAATAAAAAATAAAAAAACAAGATGAACCGTCTAACCTTCAATGTAAAAAGTTACTCTAGCATTTGGTTCAGTATAGTGCATGGATGATTCTGATAACATATTTAGCAGATTTAAGAGCTTTTTGACAAAATAATACAGACAATTTTGTGTGGAAATAACATTGTTGACTTGGGTATGGAGATCAAACTAATTTTTTCGTTCCCAATCAGATATATGTAATCATACTTGCATATTACGATAAGAAACCTACTCATGTATAAATAACATCTGTACATACAGGGGAGAGAGTGTCATGGGATGACAATCAGTAAAACAATGTGAAAATATCTTGGTGACCACCTCCAACACAGAGGGAAATGACCAGAGTAACGGAATAAGAGAAAACAGAGCTCATAGGGAAAGATTTAGGTGTTCATTTTTTCCCCTGGAAGAGGAAATTTGCAGTGTAATACATATATATTAAAGTATAGATATGTGGTGTCATCATCCTCGTATATCGCAGCACAATCTTATTTGACAGCTGATGTTTGTTGCGTTTATTTACTCCATGCACTATGTAATGTGATATATAATTTAGAATGTTTCATCTATTAAAGTACACTTATGTACTGTCATCGCCCTCCTATATGTAGTGTTTACACGTTAAAGAATTCTGACACATAGGTGTAGGCACCAAAGGATGTAATTGTTACGTTATGGAGGGCTTGTGTGGTAACAGAATCGGATGTTTTCCATTCTAAATATCCTGTTGTTGCATCGAGTCATTACTGTGCTGGTTCTTTCTGATATGATTTAAATGGATTCGAATAATGTACTTTTCTCACATCACAATTAGGCTAGGTGTTTACAGCTGAATAAGTCACTTTCTCAAACATTATTTCCAGCTGTGACATACATTTTGAATCTTCAGAGGTGAAAGAGATCGAAATAAAAACTGAAGTTGGGATATTTGGCGAAATCACTTCCATGAAGGAAAACTATAATCTGCTACTCGAAAAGAAGCAGGTCGTTGACAATGAGTAAGCACGGTTTACGAGTACTTTATACACAGTGTATGGAAAAATTCTGGATAAGAATGACGAATACAAGATATCTCCTTTTACTGTAAATATTAGGATTGGAACTTTTATAGTGGCAACTATTTATTTAGAGCTCGTACAAAATAGATACGGGTTTCAAAGTTTTACACCTTAAAAGTAATCAGCAGCATTGTGTATAACCCGTTGCCAGGGATGTGGAAGTCGTAGAATACTCTTAGCAGTGCCAGTTGTGTTGGCAGTTCGAGCGACGCGGTCTATTGCCTGACGAATTTGTAGCAGTTCTGAAGCGAATGCCGTGAAGTATTTCCTTCAGTTTAGAAATCGAGTTGAACTTACGAGGGCTTACGTCAGGGGAGTGCAGTAGGTGGTATAGCACTTAGCAGCCCCATCAGTCAAACAAATCTGTAACAGCTTGCACTGTACGTGCTTGAGCATTGTCCTGCAAAATGATGGTCAGGTCCTGCAGAAAGTGTCATCACTTCTGTCTCTAAGCTGGTCGTAGGTTGTGTTACTATTAAAATTACAACCCTCGTATTAAGGGAAATTGATCACACATTGGTGTAATTGTTACAAATTATGAGTTTGAGGGTGTTAAATGTATTAGGGGATATGCGAAAAAATCTGTTTATAAACCTCCATTTCAGGGTAGATCTGCTTAAAAATTCAGGAATTAAAAGGAAAAATTAAAATTTTGAATGTTCTTGGCTACTGGCAGTCATAGAATATGCAGTCTCTTTAGTAGACTTGTTACATATCCTAAGTGTTTCGGTAATAGAATGTGGTTCTATTGTGACATATAGTATTGCTCATTACATTAATTTCCATGACACTTACGTCAGAGACATAGAAGATAAACAGATGTTTTGGATATTATGCATAGTATACATTGTATTGGAGATCAACCGTCACAGATCCTATGGTAGGGTTACCAAAATGTTGTATAATTATACAGTGTGTTCAGAAACAGTCTGAAAAGTTGTAAGGGTGTTGTAGGTTAGGCTGTACTGAGAAATAATTGTTAACAAAAGTGATGTAACCAAGCATGTTCTTCGTTTGGTCTGCTAAAACCGAACAAGAGAGCGAGAGAAAGTTTGGACATGCGACAATAATAAGACTCAGACCTGAGCCAAAGGCTGAGCAGTCTTATGCGCTATCGTCTATGCTATGAGAGCAACTGGCACTAATTGTATCTAGTGGGCTGTTTAAATTTGTGTGTGCAACGGTCTGGCTGGCTAAATTCAATCGTATCGAATTTTTTTCTTAATAATTTTTTCTCAGCAGAACTTACCTTGCAACACCCTTACATATTTTTCGTACTGTTTCTGACATCCCCGTATATGTCCAAAGAAAATGGATGATTTTTTGTCAAAGTGTTATTCTGCACATTAGCATTCCATTTCAAGACAGATAATATCTAGATAGATCAACTCTTAATATTATGAATATATATACACCATGATCTTCCTTTGAAAAAAAAAAAAAAAGAAACTTACCAACACTGACACTAAAGAATCATGATTTTAGTATCACCACATAGAACTCTCAGATAATAGTCTCCACAATAGCCCCAGTTGTTGATGTAGGCAGTCTTTCACAAGGTTAAGAAACACCATTTTGTCCCCTGTAGAGTATTGTTATTATGACATTTTAGTCTGTAATACACTACTCTGCATCATCTGTTAGCAAGTTAATTGAGATGTGAGAACAGTGCGCTATTCGAAATGAATTAAAGCACGTTGTAATGAGCAAGCCCAGTAATGACTCGAGAAAGCAGCGAGATGTATAGCACGGAAACTATCCAATTCCGTTATCACACAAAGCCTCATAACATAATAGTGACATAATTTACTGTGTACCATCACATGTCAAAATCCTTTACAATTCCGACTTTAATAATATTATTTATACATATTCTTCGAATAAGCAGTATACAGAGGAAATAATTGGAATTAGCAACAGAAACTGTTGGGCTAGACACATGAGGCAGATGACGCCACATATGTATACTTTAACAGATGAATCATTCTAAGTTATACATCATATTACATAGTGCATGGGTCAAATTAACAATGTAAACATCATCTGTCAAATACAATTACACAGCAATATAGGAGAGTGACACCACATGTCCGTACTTTAATAAATATTGACAGTAAAAATTTCAACCTTGGAGAGGGATGGGGAGACGAACACCTACATCTTTCCATGTGAGCTCTATTTTCTCTTATTCTATTGCTGTGGCAACTTATCCCTATGTAGAAGTGGATCACCATAATTTTTCACAATTTTTTTACTGGTAGTTATTTCGTGACACTCTCTCGCCTGTATGTACAGATGTTATTTATACACTAGTACACTAGCAGTTTGCTTATCGTAATACACGAATGTGATTATAGATCCCTGGCTGGGAACAAAATCTTAATTTGATCTTTTTTTCAAAGTAAACTATGTCTTTTCCACTTTTAAATTATTTGTATTATTTTGTCAAAAACTCGTCTTATATTTGCTAAAACTGATATCAAAATCATCCACACAAATCATAGTGACTGATGTACCAGGATAAATTCCAGTGTTCAGAGGTGGCTGGCATTATCTTGGTTTCACTTCAGTTGTTCTATATACTTACCTGAGAGGAATTTGAAGTTCACTAGGGATTGCTATCTTGCATTAGAACGACACAGAGGCATATATTTTATTAAATACACATCGCTACATGTCCCTCCTAAGTAAATGTTTTCGGTTTGTGGAATAACACCATGAGTACGAAAAACACATGCATGTACTTATCCTACCGACTAAAGAAAATGGTATTAAGTTGCTCTTCATAATTCCACGATGGTGCTCGGCAGTTTTTCTTTCTAACAGTCAGTATTCCTTACATTTTATTCCTTGCCAATGATTCTGTTGTGGCATAAACTGCCAAACTGTGTTCTGCAGTGTACTACAAGTAATAGTTATTCGTTTACTAAAGTGGTGGCTGTTTTAGTACCATAAATGGCGGTAAGAGCTGATAACATGTATCCAAGAAAAACCTGTGTTTTCACTGCCTATAATTTTAATTCTTTAATGATGAAGCCTGTTACACAGACTAGATCATTGTTTAATATTTGGCAGACATCTTACTAATTTTATAAAATACCGTGACTAAAGGACATGTTGTTATCAATATCACAATTTGTGGACACAGACAATCTACTAAAGGGTTAAAAACACCATTTCATTCCCTGTAGAGTACTATTGTTAAGACATTTAGACCACTGATGCGCATTTCCGTAATACAGCTGAACAAGTGCTTTGCAATGTGGAAATAAAATGCCAGAGCTAGCTTTTACGCTCTGCTAACCTAGGAACAATTCGAAGGTGTCCAGTGCGATGTATAGAATGGAAAATATCCGATTCCGTAACGTAACATGACAGAATCCTTGACAGTTGAGTAATCGGTATTTTCAGCAGAAGCTGAAGCTTTAACGTAAACAGAAGATATAACATGGAGATGACGTCGCATATCCATACATTAATAAATGTATGATGCTAAATATTTCGCACATATAATGAAAAAATACAGGACAGAACTTCGTAGTAGCAACTTTTCACACGTCAGAATTATGCATAAAAGAATTCTCATTGGGTCATACTAGAAATCAATGACTATGTGCTGAGAGCAACAAATACTGTGTCAGAACGATTCTTATAAGAGATTCTTTTAGAATTTCCAGTAGTGTTCTCAATTACAGATTAGCAAACAGAGCTGCAACAATTTACTCCATACATCACTATGTTACAGCGTAACACTGTAGCAGACTACTCTGCTGGCATTTTATAACTTGGTTTGAACCGTTTTGGGTTATGTAGTAGAACATTAAACCTGTTGAAAATTGCAATTGTGTTGTCGTATGTTGTGTGGAAACTATATGGTAACGGTAAATGCAAGATTTTTTAAAAATGCACTTCATGTAACGAAGCAGGATTTCTTTATTTCAGGTTTTGTAACTATGCTTTAAAGATGCTACAGAGTCTAGAACACTGATCTGTGATCCAGGACTCCACACAGTTAGATAGCTGGCACATCTACTGACATTTCTCATCACCTGTCTGACAATTCTATAATTCTCATTCGTTTTGGCAGTAAAATCTTGGTTTGAAAAACTTAGGATTTTCTAATAGATTATTATAAAGTTTGTAAATTACAAATTCGTTGCTGTATATTGCATGGGAACTACACACAGAAATGGAAAATGCACAACTACAAAAAAAGAAGAAGAAGCTGGCGTCACCCTCTTTCTTTAACAATGGAGTCATTATTGTTTTTGTAAGAAATGGAACAGTGGGGGAGTAGCTCCATTAATAATAAAATGAGTATAGTTTACTTCAATTCTTGTAAGGATAGGGCATCGTGAAGTGTATGTTTTCTTTCAAATGTGTAACCTATTTCAGAAGATGTATCTGTGACCCAAAACTCCACTTCTCTAAAGGACCATAACACCACACAGCAATACTGCAGAAAGGGAAAACACAGGTGTAGTGTATAGGATCTCTTTCCCTGTAGTATAGATTTGTGTGTAATATTCTTCAGTGGATCATGGCCACTGACATAATACTTTTTAGTATGGAGGCAAAAAGAGATTCGGCCCTCAGTACATGGTTGGGGAGTCACAGCCTCCCTGAGGGCTGAGTTGGGGAAGTGCGATGTTGCAGCCAGGACAGCTTTCCTCTGGCCCTCAGACGTGTATTAGCTGTTGGAGTGGCATTGCCTTTCACGGCCGAACCCACTACCTGCAAGGCGATTGTTTAAATAAATATGATTTTGGTATACTGCCACACATGTGTCAATATCGTGAAATTGGAGCAGTGGAGCAGTATTAAAATTTCATTACAATAGTACCTTTATAGCCGTTTATAATGTTTATTTCAAAATGAAAAAATCAAACAATAATCATTTAAATCATTGATAGATATCCAGTTTCTCTAAACAAAAGAAGGCAAAATCGAATTCATCTGTTTGGAATGAAGATTTGTTTTATCTGTGATGCACATTGGTTTTTTTCTTCGTGATTGTTTTGCTAGGGATCGAAACGAGAAACGGAGTATCATGCAAAAGTCTTGTGGATTAAATACATGGCAAAATAAAAGAAAAAATGACTTGTATTATAAAGATGACTGTGATGTGTCCACTGTAGAGTTTATCACTGGTTACAGTATTTACCGATCATTGTATATGGAGCTATCTTCTTAACAGGAACTGTCAGGGTGTTGGTGGATGGGCCAGAGTCCTGTCGTGTGGGCCACTCTTGCAGGTAATATATCAGCGCACTTGTCAGACTCCTTCCTCGCTTGGCACTCCCACCTTCCAAACTTCACAGAAACTCTCCTGCTGGAGCATCTGTGAGGTTTGGAAGGTAGGAGACGAGGTACTGGGGAAGTAGAACTGTGAGGACAGGCCACGAGTCGTGCTTCGGTAGAGAACATACCCACGAAAGGTAAAGATCCCGAGTTCGAGTGCCAGTCCGGCAGACAGTTTTAATCTGCCAGGAAGTTTCATATCAGTGCACACTCCGCTGCAGAGTGAAAATCTCATTCTGTGTTTGAACTTTGAATTCCCTACCATAGTGAGGTGTTTATGCCATCTTAGGAGAAGGGGAGTACGAGAGTAATAAATATAATAATAAATTATACAATTAAGGAAAATAATCTTGGAAAAAATTTGGTAGCAATTTTATGTCAAAAATTATAATAATTGAGTAATAAATTTTACTGGTAAGTGTCCTATGGATGTCTGGCAACTATGCAGGCCATGCCAGCACTACAATCCAGTAGGGATATGTCCCACCTCTGATTTCTTTAATTTCCCGTGATTTATACGTTACCCAATTCGCCCAGAGGGGAGGGGTTGTGGGGAGGGGAGGGAAGGAGTGGACGAGTGTGGAGGAGATGACTAGTTTCACCTTGACCTGGTGGGAGGTCTGGCAACAATGCAGGTTATGCCGGTACACAAATAGGTTCAATGCTCCCATTTTCTGGTGTTGTGTAATATTATTTTCGTTCTAGACTCCATTATTACACGATCTCAAGAGATAATATAGTATGACCCAAGATGCCAAATCGGTAGTAGAACACAATAAAATGTTGTTAACAGAAAACTCACTACATTTTATGACGTAGCACAGTGCCTTCTATTTTAAATAACTTTCCTTTTCAATGTACTCACTTTGCCTCTGAATAATTCAAACCAAATAATTTAAGACACTTTGGACAGGTCAGGAAAACTGCTTGTGAATCCTGTGGATTCCTTGGGCAGATGGAGGGAATATTTTGAAGAGTTGCTCAATGTAGGTGAAAATACGATCAGTAATGTTTCAGATTTCGATGTACAATGGGATAGGAATGAGGATGGAAATAGGATCACATTTGAGGAAGTGGTGAAATTGGTCAATAGATTGCAGTGCAATAAAGCAGCTGGGGTGGATGAAATTAAGTCGGAACTCATCAACTACAGTGGAATGTCAGGTCTTAAATGGCTACACAGGATAACTGAAATGGCCTGGGAGTCGGGACAGGTTCCATCAGACTGGACAAAAGCAGTAATCACACCAACCTTTAAAAATGGAAACAGAAAAGATTGTAACAACTACAGAGGTATCTCTTTAATCAGCGTTGTGGGTAAAATCTTCTCAGGCATTGTTGAAAGGAAAGTGCGAGTATTAGTTGAGGACCAATTGGATGAAAATCAGTGTGGGTTTAGGCCTCTTAGAGGTTGTCAGGACCAAATCTTTACCTCACGGCAAATAATGGAGAAGTGTTATGAATGGAACAGGGAATTGTATCTATGCTTTATTGATCTAGAAAAGGCATATGACCGGGTTCCTAGGAGGAAGTTATTGTCTGTTCTACGAGATTATGAAATAGGAGGCAAACTTTTGCAAGCAATTAAAGGTCTTTACATGGATAGTCAGGCAGCAGTTAGAGTTGACGGTAAATTGAGTTCATGGTTCAGAGTAGTTTCAGGGGTAAGACAAGGCTACAACCTGTCTCCACTGTTGTTCATATTATATATGTATCATATGTTGAAAACAATAGACTGGCTGGGTGAGATTAAGATGTGTGAACACAAAATAAGCAGTCTTGCATATGCGGATGACTTAGTTGTGATGGCAGATTCGATTGAAAGTTTGCAAAGTAATATTTCAGAGCTAGATCAGAAATGTAAGGACTATGGTATGAAGATTAGCATCTCCAAAACGAAAGTAATGTCAGTGGAAAGAGATATAAACGGATTGAGTGCCAAATAGGAGGAACAAAGTTAGAACAGGTGGACAGTTTCAAGTACTTAGGATGCATATTCTCACAGGATGGCAACATAGTGAAAGAACTGGAAGCGAGGTGTAGCAAAGCTAATGCAGTGAGTGCTCAGCTACGATCTACTCTCTTCTGCAAGAAGGAAGTCAGTACCAAGACTAAGTTATCTGTGCACCGTTCAATCTTTCGACCAACTTTGTTGTATGGGAGCGAAAGCTGGGTGGATTCAGGTTACCTTATAAACAAGGTTGAGGTTACGGATATGAAAGTAGCTAGGATGATTGCAGGTAATAGTAGATGGGAACAATGGCAGGAGGGTGTCCACAATGAGGAAATCAAAGAAAAACTGGGAATGAACTCTATAGATGAAGCAGTCAGGGCGAACAGGCTTAGATTGTGGGGTCATGTTACACGCATGGGAGAAGCAAGGTTACCCAAGAGACTCATGGGTTCAGCAGTAGAGGGTAGGAGGAGTCGGGGCAGACCAAGGAGAAGGTACCTGGATTCGGTTAAGAATGATTTTGAAGTAATAGGCTTAACATCAGAAGAGGCACCAATGTTAACACGTAATAGGGGATCATGGAGGACTTTTATAAAGGGGACTATGCTCCAGACTGAACGCTGAAAGGCATAATCAGTCTTAAATGATGATGATGATGATGATGATGATGATGATGATGATGATGATGATGACTTGACAGTACATCACACAATGACATTAAATATTAGAGTCAATCTTTTGTTTAATAACACAGTACAAATATTACACATCTAATGGACAATGTCCTTTACACTTCACACTATTTGAATTTAGATTTAACAAAATAGCTTTCAGTGTGATTATAATTTCATTCACCTGCAATTATGATTGCCTAGTGCCCTGTATGGTTTCTGCTTAACCATAAGTTAAACATTCTACAATTATGCCATACTCATTGAACGGTACTTTGCCAATGTAATTCTGATAACAATGCTGGTATACTTTGGAGGTAAAACGGAAAAGTTCCATTAAAAAATAAAAGGAATAAAACAGCAAAGAAGGGGCTAGTTTGCTCAGTTACATCTTCTTATTCTGTTTAAATCGCCATCGTTTAAGTCATGAGGAAGAAAACCTTCAAAATTACGGAAAACACTTCAAGGAATTTCAGTATTCTCCCCTTGACTTGGGCTAACGTTGGGCAAATATCCTGGTACGAAATGGTGCTTTTTTTCAACCAAGTTTAAAATATTATAATGTTGTCAGATCATGTTATATAACTCGACGTTAAGCCTGAATTCCTTGCAAAATTCATGAGCTTTTTTTTTTTTTTATCTGACATAGTGGAAACCATTCACCGCTGTAAATACATATAGCCTCAACTATTCACTTTCCATTTATAATTACCAAAATGTCTTTCAGATATTAAAATACGTGGTACTGAGAACACACTTTCACAAACTGTCGTCAAAATTCTCGTCTGCCGATTTAGGTTACAATGCCTCACAGTTCTGAGCGTAGTGCTCTCACATATATAGTGTTTCAAATATACTTAAACTCTTTACCCCTTCACTCCACAACTCCACAAATGCCCAATTACGCCCTCCTGTACGAGCATTCTTTTCCTCAGTTGGGAGCACTCATCGATTACTTCTGTGCCAGCCCAGGGAGAGCCTGGACGACGTTTCCTCATAGTACTGGATACTTTTAAATTAATTTGGAATCCGTGCATTGGTCATAATGTTTTCTATGTAAGGACAGCTATTCATAAATATTTAACACACATAGTGCAATATGTTTTGTGCTGGCGTAAGCTGTCGCCAGCACACCGGTCGGAAAAGATGTAGCAAGAAGATCGACAGTAGGCACTGGATCAAGCTCGCCTATCAGGAGAGACGCCAAAGACTCACACTGCCAACGCCCTCTTGACCACAAGTATGTAGATCACCACCGCTGAGGGCCTCAGTCTAAGTCTCTGTCACTAGCTCAGTCTCAGTCATTAGCTCAACTGCTCGGTCACTGGCGCACCAGCTCGCACTCCAAGCTTGCATCTGTCAGTACATTGGGACCAGATTAGTGTACATAGCGGGACCTGTACTTTACTCATAGCGATACTAAAGTCTGTAACAGCTAGAATACCGATATTATCTGCAAGAGGACTAAAGAGCTTGTATCGCAACACACGCACTCTCTTAAAGATAAGTAAGCTTCCCATTTATGTAAATAAAGAACCCTGTTAATACATGTGTGGAGTTGGTTTGTAGAAAGTGGACACTAGCCACCAAAAAACATCCTCTTCCTTGATTGCTACAGTACAAGACTCTACATGTTCCTTTATGTTGTATTGTATACTATCGCTTTGCCTGTTAAATTATTTTCAACTCCCCACTTTCTGGACTTTAACTACACCCTCCCCACGTTTCAGACTCCTTACCACACAAGGAAATTCTGAGAACTGTGTGTCCTTCACTGTCAAAGAAATTTACTACTTTTTGCAGCTTTTGTTAATTCTTTCACGTAGCACCAGTAGGATTTTTATCTGTCACTTAGCAATTATTTTATCACTGGCAATATTTTTTCAATATTACAGCTGCAGAATCTGGCCGTAGTTTGAAGATCCGCCTATAACTGGCAGGGTACGCCTGTTCATGTTTTATTGTAGTTTTTTTGCACTGTGCGCGAGAGTTGTGAGTAGCTGTTGACTGAAGTCACAGCAGCACCGACTTTTGGGGCATTCCAACGACGACCATGATCATTCATTCAGTTCACATTTTTAATCTTTCAGGAATTTTCAATACAGTGATCTGTAGACCAGGTACACAAGTGTTATCCTTTTAGAACTTCCTACACGCAGAATGCAACGGAATCTGTCACTATTTTGAAGCCTGAAAATATTCGCTATGACATGGCACCACAAGTTTCGTCTTCGCACTATAAATAGCTTCAAATTCATCCACGACTCCTCGGTACAAATTTATAAAATGTGTGTCATAATCTTTTTGGCTGTAAGTTTATACTAATTGAAGTTATCAATTTATTTCTCAGATTACATTTTTTAAATCTATAAAAGAGAGAGATACTTTTCGAGTATGTAACCCCTTCGTTACGGAAAGAACGATTACGACACCACTTAGCAGAATGTGTACCACAAAGATGTGCCTGAAGGCAGCACACATGAGTTTAAAGCAGTTTAACTCTTGAAAATGAAAGTTAGTCTTCGATGACATTGTGAATAATTAAGTTTCAAGACTGTCTCTGGTTTTCTCATATGAAACCATGGATGCACTTCAGTATACAGGCATCTTAGCTCCCAGCTGCTGTGATGGCTCCAGCGTGAAAGCAGATGCTAAACACTGTCAGGCAATCGCTTCTGGTTAACTGTTTATCAGTGGGTGCCCAATATGATTATTAATGAAAATGTACTATGTTGTTGTTGTTGTTGTTGTTGTTGTTGCGAAGGCTTTCAGTCTGAAAACTGGTTTGGGGCAGCTGTCCACGCTACTCTATCCTGTGCAAGCCTCTTCGTTTCTGAATTGATACTGCAACGTCATATCCACTTGAATCTGTTTACTGTATTCGCCTCCTTGTGTCTCTCCACAGTTTAACCCCCCCCCCCTCCCCCATACTTCCCTCCAATACTACATTGATTAAACTGATAAATTCTTGATGCCTCAAAATGTGCCCTGTCAACCTATCCCTTCTTTTAGAAACGGTATGCCACAAATTTCTTTTCTTCCAAATTCTATTCAGTACCTTCTCATTAGTTAAGCGATCTACCCATCTACTCTTCAGCATTCTTCTGTAGCAACGCACTTCGAAAGCTTCTAGTCTCTTAAATTGTTTATTATTCATATGTCACTTCCATACATGGCTACACGCGATACAAGTACTTTCAAAAAAGACTCATTAACATTTAAATCTATATTCAATGCTAGCAAAATTTCTCTTCAGAAACGCTTTTCTTGCCATTGCTAGTTTACCTTTTATATCCTCTCTACTTCTGTCATTGTCACTTATTTAATTTCCCAAATGAAACACATTTACTACTTGTTTCCTAATCTAATTCCTTCAGCATCGCCTGACTCAACTCGACTACATTTCATTACCCTTGTTTTGCTTTTGGTAATCTTCATCTTACATCTTCCTTTCAAAACACTGCCCATTCCTTTCAACTGTTCTTCCAAATCCTCTGCTGTCTCTGACAGAATTACAA
Source organism: Schistocerca nitens (assembly GCF_023898315.1). Classification (NCBI taxonomy): domain Eukaryota; kingdom Metazoa; phylum Arthropoda; class Insecta; order Orthoptera; family Acrididae; genus Schistocerca; species Schistocerca nitens. Next base: position 138,563,624 of record NC_064620.1, on the reverse strand, counting down.
TATCAACGGCAAAGTTAAAAGTTTTTATTTCTTCTTCCAGTCCTTCCCTGTCATGCCTTGTAATTGCTTTCCGGTTTCTGTAGAAGTTGTAAACAGCATTTCGGTCCCTGTATTTTACCGCCGCTATCTTCACAAATTTAAGATTGTATTCCAGTCAACATTGTCAAAAGCTTTCTCCAAATGTATACCGCTACATGGTCCAGTCTCATTAAGGTGACAACCACCTATGTACAACATCAATGCGAAATAACCACTTCCAGGCAGCAGGTGGCAACATTAGCATTACTTACGGAGTGCTTGTTATATACTCATTCCAATATTTCAATTATGGCTTCAAACGAAATTTACTGTATACTGTATACTGCTACATGGACCAGTCTCATTAATGTGACAACCACCTATATACAACATCAACGCGAAATAACCACTTGCAGACAGCAGGTGGCAACATTAGCATTACTTACGGAATGTTTGTTATATACTCATTCCAATATTTCAATTATGGCTTCAAACGAAATTTACTGTATATTGCTACATGGTCCAGTCTCATTAATGTGACAACCACCTATATACAACATCAACGCGAAATAACCACTTTCAGACAGCAGTTGGCAACATTAGCATTACTTACGGAATGTTTGTTATATACTCATTCCAATATTTCAATTATGGCTTCAAACGAAATTTACTGATTTGATTGCTGAGCCAGTCCATAAACGAATTTTTGGAAGTCAGTAATGAACTCATAGGTCATAATTATTTTACACAGTTCACATAATTTGATGAATTATTTATAAATATTTCAGATACTTTTGAGGACAGCCCAGATGGGGTTAAATCGTAATAGTAATACTAGCCCCTGACTGGAGAAGAGGAGGGAGAGGCGTGTGGATTCAGATCGTTCAGGTACTACTGAGCACAGCCCACATGGGACTGCACTGTATTCAGCTCTTTCTTTTTAATACTGCACTATTATTGGCTGGAAATAAGGAGGAGGAAGGAGTGTGACGTGTTGTGTGCAACAGAAATGAAGCAGCTTGACACCATTTTATGTGTCATTTTAATACTATGCTCTGGCTGGATGGAGATAGAGAGGAGGGTCATAGGGTATGAAGCACAACTGGTATATCTCCATCAACTTGGACTTTTAATACTGCACTATGATTAGTGAGATAAAAGAAATTATTCAGATAGTGAAGGGAGACGAAAATTTAATAGTCGTGGGGGTTTGCAGTTCCATAGTAGGAAAAGGAAGAGAACGAAAAGTAGTAGGTGAGTATGGAATGGGGGTAGGAAATGAAAGGGGAGGCCGCCTGGTGGAATTTTGCACAGAGAATAACTTATCATAGCTAACACTTAGTTTAAGAATCATGAAAGAAGTTTGTATACGTGGAAGAGGCCTGGAGACACTGGAATGTTTCAGATAGATTATATAATAGTCAGACAGAGATTTAGGAATTAGGTTTTAAATTGCAAGACATTTCCAGGGGCAGATGTAGACTCTGATCACAATCTATTGGTTATGAACTGTAGATTAAAACTGAAAAAATAGCAAAAAGGTTAGAATTTAAGGAGATGGGACCTGGATAAACTGAAGGAACCAGAGGTTACAGGGAGTTTCAGAGAGAGCTTTAGGGGACGATTGACAAGATCGGTGGAAAGAAATACAGTAGAAGAAGAATGACTAAGAATGAGATTTTCACTCTGCAGCGGAGTGTGCGCTGATATGAAACTTCCTGGCAGATTAAAACTGTGTGCCGGATCGAGACTCGAACTCGGGACCTTTGCCTTTCGCGGGCAAGTGCTCTACCATCTGAGCTACCGAAGCACGACTCACGCCCCGTCCTCACAGCTTTACTTCTGCCAGTACCTCGTCTCCTACCTTCCAAACTTAACAGAAGCTCTCCTGGAAGGTAGGAGACGAGGTACTGGCAGAAGTAAAGCTGTGAGTACCGGGCGTGAGTCGTGCTTCGGTAGCTCAGATGGTAGAGCACTTGCCCGCGAAAGGCAAAGGTCCCGAGTTCGAGTCTCGGTCGGGCACACAGTTTTAATCTGTCAGGAAGTTTCAAGAATGACTAACTTCGAGAGATGAAATAGTGAAGGCAGTAGAGGATCAAATAGGTAAAAAGAAGAGGGCTAGTAGAAATCCTTGGGTGACAGAAGAGATATTGAATTTAATTGATGATAGGAGAAAATATAAAACTGCAGAAACTGAAGGAATACAAACGTCCCAAAAACGAGATCAATAGGAAGTGCAAAATGGCTAACCAGGGTTGGCTAGAGGAGAAATGTAAGGATGTAGAGACGTATATCTGTCTACAGGAAAATTAAAAGAGATCTTTGGAGAAGACAGAACCACTTGTATGAATATCAAGAGCTCAGATGGAAAAACAGCTCTAAGCAAAGAAGGGAAGGCAGAAAGATGGAAGGAGTATATAGAGGGTCTATACAAGGCCGAAGTACTTGAGGGCAATATTATGTAAATGGAAGAGGACGTAGATGAAGACGAAATCGGAGACATAATACTGCATGAAGAATTTGACAGAGTACTGAAGGACCTAATTTCGAAACAAAGCCCTGGGAGTAGACAACATTCCATTAGAACTACTGGTAGGCTTGGGAGAGCCAACACTGACAAGACTCTACCATCTGGTGAGCAAGATGTATTAGACAGGTGAAATACCGTCAAACTCCAAGAAGAATATAATAACTCCAATCCCAAAGAAAGCAGGTGTTGACAGGTATGAAAACTGCTGAACTATCAGTTTCATAAGTCAGAGCTGCAAAATACTAACACTAATTATTTACAGATGAATGAAAGAACTGATAGAAGCCAACCTCGGGTAAGAACAGTTTGGAGTCTGTAGAAATATTGGAACACGTGAGGCAATACTGACCCTATGCATTGTCGTAGACTATAGATTAAGGAAAGGCAAACCTACGTTTCTAGCATTTGTAGACTCAGAAGGAGAAGACAGGGTTTGACTGTTGACTGGGATACTCTTTTTCAAATTCTGAAGGGCTAGGGGTAAAATACAGGGAGCAAAAGACCATTTACAATTTGTACAGAAACCAGATGGCAGTTACAAGAGCCGAGGGGTATGAAAGGGTAGCAGTGGTTGGGAAGGGAGTGAGACAGGGTTGTAGCATATCCCCGATGTTATTCAAACTGTATATTGAGCATGCAGTAAAGGAAACAAAAGAAAAATTCGGAATAGGAATTAAAATCCATGGAGAAGAAATAAAAACTTTGAGGTTTGCCAGTAACATTGTAATTTTGTCGGAGACAGCAAAGGACCTGGAAAAGCAGTTGAACGGAATGGACAGTATCTTGAAATGAGGATATAGGATGAACATCAACAAAGGCAAAATGAGGATAATAGACTGTAGTCAAATTAAATCAGGTGATGCTGAGGGAATTAGATTAGGAAATGAGACACTTAAAGTAGTGTGCTATTTCGGAAGGAAAAGTAACTGATCGTTGAAGAAGGGAGGATATAAAATGTAGATTGGCAATGGCAAGGAAAGCGTTTCTGAAGAAGAGAATTTTCTTAACATCGAGTATAGATTTAAATGTCAGGAAGTCGTTTCTGAAAGTATTTGTATGGAGTGTAGCCATGTGTGGAAGTGAAACATGGACGATAAATAGTTTGGACAAGAAGAGAATAGAAGCTTTTGGAATGTGGTGTTACAGAAGAATGCTCAAGATTAGATGTGTAGATCACGTAACTAATGAGGAGGTACTAAACAGAATTGGGGAGTAGAGGAATTTATGGCACTACTTGAATAGAAGAAGGGACTGGTTGGTAGGACACATTCTGAGACATCAAGGGATCACCAATTTAGTACTGGAGGGCAGCGTGGAGGGCAAAAATCGTAGAGGGAGACCAAGAGATGGATACACTAAGTGGATTCAGATGGATGTAGGTTGCAGTAGTTACTTGGAGACGAAGAAGCTTGCACAGGATAGAGTAACACGGAGAGCTGCATCAAACCAGTCTCTGGACTGAAGATAACAACAACATAACTGGTGGCTGGTAAGGGGAAGGGAAGGCGAGAGGGGAGATGGATTTTTAATTTCCCATTAACACAACTAGGCTATTTCTGCCATACTGGATTTTTCGCGTTTAATACTGTCCTATGGTTGGCTGGAGATACGAAATGGGTGGTAGGAAGGGGTCCATTGCTTCCCACTGATAAGGGTGATGACTTCACTGATGATGCCTCTGATGACATCACTGATGATGTCACTGATAAGGAGTAGTTGGTCTATAATGATTCCAGCTAGTACATGGTCTTTTTGGTCCTGAATCGGAACTGACAACCTGCTTGTAACAACTGATGTGATATACAAAATAGTTTGCTACCCACAATTGAGTATTGTAATTTGCAGCCTTCACTGTCTGCATCATAGTTTATTCCTAAATACAATTCCCACGGTACTAGTGAAACTAAAGCAATACAGTAAACAAAAGACTTGTAACTCATGCCTTGGGAAAGGATAAAATACGGTTGGAATAGGAGAAGAGAAGAGTATTCATGTGACATTGTCATCTCAGTGGGAGTGTTAGTGTTGCGGCAGAGGGGAATTTTGCAGTGTGTTAGTGGGTGGGACAGATAATGGAACAATTGTATCATCAGGCTCTTCCCTACGTTCAGCTCACAGAAGCTCTAAGAACATTACAAGTCGTAATTATACTATCACTATCACTGAGCTTTCCAGCCATGTTAACAGACTGTGGAAAACTAAAAGTCTATTACACATGCTTCAGAATAATTGGAAATACACAGCGCACATTTAATAGAGCAGACCAAATTACTGAGCACCTTCTTTTACCCTGCAATAATTTATTGAAAGGAGAACAATGACCCTTCCATAAATCAGACTTAGTTCATAAATTCACAGCAGCTTTTTACGACTTTTATAATTGTATAAGATTTTCATTTATATGACAGTACGTTTGTGTCAACTATAAGTTCACACAAAACCTGCAAAGACTGGATATATGTCCGAGGGGAAATGCTCAATAGGAGGGGCAGTAAAGACATTTTTATTCAGAGACGATAATAACATTGAAGTTACCGTGATTCATGATGGTCTCCTAAACACTACAAACAGTGGAACATGGTTATCTGAGTACCACAGATGGCAATACATGTTCTGCAACGTTTTCACATACTGACTACAAGGTTGGTAAGGTGTTCCTTTTCTCCATCAGCATGGCTGACAAATTGCTGAATGGTGGTTGGGGCTTGTGGACATGCTGCAATACATCTTCCTGATGCATCCTACACATGCTCCATGGGATTAAAGTTTGATAATGGCAGGCCAGTCCATTCGCTGAATAACCTCTCGTTCCAATAGCTCCTCTATGTGCACTGTTCTGTATTGCATATAGTGCACCATCATCCATAGAAGTTAAGTCAAGGCCAAATTTACCTGTTACAATACACACATGGGGAAGGGGTACATGTCGCAACAACATTGACCAGCGAGCGTACCATGTTCCAAGATCTGGAGGTCAGTGTACCAAAGGAACATGATGCCCACCCAAGCCATAACACATGGACCACTAAAATTATCATGTTAGACATTAAGTGTTCCCATCTCTCATCGTATAAGGTTATATCCAGCATTGCTGAGAATGATCGTTTGGTGGTCCACGTAATATGGTGCAGGTAAGCATCATATTGCTTGGGTGTACCGACCTCCAAATCTTTGAACATGGTACACTGGCTGGTCAATGTTATTGTGACACTGTACTCCTTCCCCATGTGCATCATTTCAGGGGTGCATTTGATCCTGACTTCATTTTTGTGAATGACAATGCGTGACCAGATTCAACAGACAGTTGGAGGAGCTCATGGAGCGAGAGGATATTTGGTGAATGAACTAGGCTACCCATTCTCCAGACTACATTCCTCCCAAGCAAGTGTGGGGTGCTCTGAGCAGATGCACTGCAGGATGTCCACATGTATCAATGACCATCCAGCAGCTGCTAACCACGCTGGTAGAGGAGTGGAACGTGCTACCACAAGAACTCTCTACCAGTTCTTGTGGTCAGCATGGGAGCACGTTGTAAAGGACGCAGTGCCATTTGCGGTGATCACACATGATATAAAGAAGCATTTCCCATCAGTCATAATGTCCAGGGGACCAACATGAATCATGGTGACTTCAGTGTAATTATTGTCTTTGAATAAAAGGTCATTCTGCTCGTTTCATTGTGTATTTCTTTCAGTTACCTTCTGTACCACACTGTAGCAGTTCTTTCTATGCATGGTGCAAGTTACATCGAGTTCTGGTACTTGGCAGCAGTGACTTTCATCCTTAGTATTCGCACACCAGTGTAGTTGGTGGGTCGCAAATTGTGGACACTAAAAACTCGACATGCACTAGGTACAAAACGTCCAAATTATAAAAGGAAGGGTTGAGACTAAATGAAATGTGCATGCAGCTAGGGTCTCACGTTGGGTTGACCAGTCGCCTGGTGCAAGGCTTTTCAGTTGATGCCACTTCTCACTGTGGCGACTTGCATGTCGATGAAGATGAAATTGTGATGAGCTCAACACAACAGCCAGTCACTGAGTGGAGAAAGTCTATGACCTAGATGTGAATCGAGCCTGGGAGCCTCAAATGGGATTCTGCTGTGCTGACCACTCAGCTACAGCGATGGGCAGGGTTAAGATAAAGCAGAGGTAGAGACAGATACTCACTCCACAGACGCCAATGAACAGGCGGGCGGCAAAGAGCCAGCCGACCCCAGCATCAGCCGCGAGCGGGCAGAGGATGGTGAGGACAGCACCAGCCAGCGACGTGACGCCCACCACGAGCCGTGGGCCCAGCAGCTCGGCCAACATCCCACCAGGGATGTGCGCCACCACCGAGCCATAGAAGTAGGCTGACAGCACGTGGCCCTGTGCCGTCTGCGACCAGCTGTACCGTGGCCCATACTGCAACACAGTGTGGGCGAAACACTGCTACATGTCATGCATTCAATTTGCCTCATAGATATAAAAATATCACTGCCTGACAAAAAAAGATGAAGTACTCAGATCACATTCTCGAATGTCTATGTAACTTTGCACACATGCAGACCATCACTGGGTAGTTTCTGTCCTCTGTGATAGGTACAGTGTCTAGTAGACTGGAAATTGCTGTCCATGTTTAATGTTTTTATCACACTTTGTACGGTATATAAGACACTGAACAGTGTCAGCTGTTGAGCGGTCACTATGAAGGATATAAAGATGCCATGCAGTCATGTGAGGTGGCAAATTTACAATCAGGCCTTAATGTGGGTCTTTATTTGGCCAGCTGGTCGAATTGTGTAATATGGAGGTATGTGGGACATTCTGATGTGACAGTGGTCTGATACTGGATTCCATGGGAACGTGAAAGCAGACATACTCACCATTAAGATTCTGCTCGACAATGTTTGAGCAACACAAGGAGGGTTCCCGTATTGTGCACCAATCACGTTGTAACTGCACATCTGAGAACAAGTAATGAACTCGCTGAGACATTCTGCGTTCATCATGCTCCATTCGCCAGAGACAAGCAGCCGCTATCTCATTTATAGGGTGCCTTGACACCACAATGGCTTTGCTGTTATGGGACAATATAGCTCTTAAGTACAGTATCACGAATCACCTTTTACGGCTCACCTCTTGGTAGTTGCATCAAAGGAGCTACTAACATTTCGAGATTGGATCTTTTGAACAAATTAGGTTTGGAAATGCACAATTATACTCATCAGATTCAGCCCTCCTTACCCAGTACGCACCTGCAAGAACTACTGTCGAAATATGGTTCCATATTCACTGGGCAGGCAACTTGTATTATTAATTAAGAGGCGCACATTACATTGAGGCCTTCGATAGTCCTCAAATTCTGTAAAGCACGGAATGTACCTTTTGCTTTATTAGATAAGCTGAGGGTGGTATCCAGTGGTTACTGGATGACAAGATCCTTACACCAGTTGCTAACAGTTTGTGGATAGCCCCAATTGTTTTGGTGGAAGAAAAAACAAGACCTACCTTACAGATTTATGGAGACTTTACGGCCATGTGAATGGCAGACAATAATTGACAAATATCCTGTTCTAGAGGTAGAGGAGATGATGTAATAGTCTGTCAGATAGTACAGTCTTCATGAAGATCGACCTCTGGGACACTTACCTACACCTACTCTTCGATGAGGATTCTAGACGCATCCTGTTGATAAACATGTCTTTTGGGCTGTTTCAGTAAAATCGCCAGCTATACAGCGTATCCAGTTCACTATTTTTCTATAGCTCATGGAATGACTGATAAAGGAGGTTCCTGCACCTCAATTTACTTGGATGATATTATAATCACGGTAAAAATGCCATGGATCTCTCCACAAATTTTGTAGCCCTCTTCTGAGTCTTGGAGACACACAATGTAAAATGGAACAATGGCAAGTATGCCATTTTTGTCCAACAATTGGAATACTTTGGTTACATCTTTAGTATTTCATGGATCTACCCCACACGACAGCAAATGGAAGCTATCCGAAAGTTACCAGGGCCACAGGATGCTAAACCATTAAAATCAGTCCTCAGGCCACTTAATTATTGTTGCATGTTCATCCCTTATGCTGCAGCTATAACATGGAATCTCTTCACGATTTGCAGAACAAGGGCATTTGGTGGAACTGGTTTGACACTTGTTAAAAGACTTCCCAAGACCTTAAGTGTGCTCCTCTCCTACCAACGTGTCTGATAGCGTATGATCCAAACAAATTGCTTATTGTGGAAGCAGAAACGTCGAATTATAGGCTCAGGGCAGGTGTTTCCCGCAAGGTACATGGAGTAGAGCGCCCTACTTCTTTCGCATCCAAACCCCTGGTGCCAGCACAGCGAAATTGTCACATAGTTTCTGATCCACGCCAAGTCAATAGCCAAGCTGCTGCCAGAGGACACTACCCTACAAGATGTGATGCAGTATGTTCAACACAGGTGGCTGACAGATAGGAAACTCCTTCAAAACTGAGATGGGACTGCTTAATGGTACTACTGGCACAAACTTTGAATATTGAAAGGGATCCTGCTAATCCAAGACAATAGCAAGACCATACTAATCATTCTAAAAATTTTTCAGCACCACGTTTTGTACCTGCTCGATCAAGGTATTGACAAAATGTATAGGTCTCCAAATGTGTTTTTTGGAGAGGTATAGATAAATACAAAGACAGTACACTCGCCAACTGCTGCCAGCGAAATCAAGCAGCCCCAGCGCGAAAATACACTCCTGGAAATGGAAAAAAGAACACATTGACACCGGTGTGTCAGACCCACCATACTTGCTCCGGACACTGCGAGAGGGCTGTACAAGCAATGATCACACGCACGGCACAGCGGACACACCAGGAACCGCGGTGTTGGCCGTCGAATGGCGCTAGCTGCGCAGCATTTGTGCACCGCCGCCGTCAGTGTCAGCCAGTTTGCCGTGGCATACGGAGCTCCATCGCAGTCTTTAACACTGGTAGCATGCCGCGACAACGTGGACGTGAACCGTATGTGCAGTTGACGGACTTTGAGCGAGAGCGTATAGTGGGCATGCGGGAGGCCGGGTGGACGTACCGCCGAATTGCTCAACACGTGGGGCGTGAGGTCTCCACAGTACATCGATGTTGTCGCCAGTGGTCGGCGGAAGGTGCACGTGCCCGTCGACCTGGGACCGGACCGCAGCGACGCACGGATGCAAGCCAAGACCGTAGGATCCTACGCAGTGCCGTAGGGGACCGCACCGCCACTTCCCAGCAAATTAGGGACCCTGTTGCTCCTGGGGTATCGGCGAGGACCATTCGCAACCGTCTCCATGAAGCTAGGCTACGGTCCCGCACACCGTTAGGCCGTCTTCCGCTCACGCCCCAACATCGTGCAGCCCGCCTCCAGTGGTGTCGCGACAGGCGTGAATGGAGGGACGAATGGAGACGTGTCGTCTTCAGCGATGAGAGTCGCTTCTGCCTTGGTGCCAATGATGGTCGTATGCGTGTTTGGCGCCGTGCAGGTGAGCGCCACAATCAGGACTGCATACGACCGAGGCACACAGGGCCAACACCCGGCATCATGGTGTGGGGAGCGATCTCCTACACTGGCCGTACACCACTGGTGATCGTCGAGGGGACACTGAATAGTGCACGGTACATCCAAACCGTCATCGAACCCATCGTTCTACCATTCCTAGACCGGCAAGGGAACTTGCTGTTCCAACAGGACAATGCACGTCCGCATGTATCCCGTGCCACCCAACGTGCTCTAGAAGGTGTAAGTCAACTACCCTGGCCAGCAAGATCTCCGGATCTGTCCCCCATTGAGCATGTTTGGGACTGGATGAAGCGTCGTCTCACGCGGTCTGCACGTCCAGCACGAACGCTGGTCCAACTGAGGCGCCAGGTGGAAATGGCATGGCAAGCCGTTCCACAGGACTACATCCAGCATCTCTACGATCGTCTCCATGGGAGAATATCAGCCTGCATTGCTGCGAAAGGTGGATATACACTGTACTAGTGCCGACATTGTGCATGCTCTGTTGCCTGTGTCTATGTGCCTGTGGTTCTGTTAGTGTGATCATGTGATGTATCTGACCCCAGGAATGTGTCAATAAAGTTTCCCCTTCCTGGGACAATGAATTCACGGTGTTCTTATTTCAATTTCCAGGAGTGTATTTACCACGCCCTCATGAAATTCACCTGTGATGCAGACTTCATGTAGAATTTGTGAACCCATCCATTTGGCACACTGACTTGTATTAGTGGATACTTGTAGTAAATTCCCTTATATTTCTTGCGTGCAGTCATCTACAATGGCCAAACCTATTCAGGCATTGGCTATAAATTTTGCCATTGATGGCCTTCCGGAAACGATAGTTGCTGACATTGGACCATAGTTTACATATACAAAATTCCAACACTTTCGTAAGTCCAAGAGTATTCATCACGAGAAAACAGCCCCATTTCATCCAGCTTCCAATGGGATGGTGGGATACTTGATAATAATTTTCAAGTCTCAAATAGCAAAGTTGCAGCAATTGTGCAACATCGATAATGCACTCACTGTGTTCCTGGCATCAAATCGTTCAGTTCCACGAGATGAAGCGATTTCAGCAGAAAGATTACTGGCCACACATAGTGCACCAAGCTCTCTATAATGAAACCAGTGGCCCATGACAACTCTCTCTAGCGGCTGCATCATTGTCACTGTCGCTGCGCGGGATTAACCGAGCGGTCTCAGGCGCTGCAGTCATGGACTGGTCCCGGTGGAGGTTCGAGTCCTTCCTAGGGCATGGGTGTGTGTGTGTTTGTCCTTAGGATAATTTAGGTTAAGTAGTGTGTAAGCTTAGGGACTGATGACCTTAGCAGTTAAGTCCCATAAGATTTCACACACACACACACACACACACACACACACACACACACACACACACATTATCACTGTCGACTTCACAATGAGGTGTGGGTGACAGACTGTATGCAGTCCAAATACCGATAGGCCCTGGCGTGGATCATCCAGCTCCTGGACAGAGCCATGGTCGACGTTCAGCTGGAAGACCAGATATGGTCCAACAACATAATAATATGTTGCACCTCTGCATGGCCCAGGGTCTTCTGCCAGCCATTCCATAAATCTGTCTGTTGCAAATACCTCACCCCCAGTTTCTGAGTTCGTCCATCCATGCCTGCAGTAGCAACGTCTTCCACAGTGGGAAGCTGACAGCCAGCCTGACACCAATATCAACGACAGTGTTGCTGCCGAAATGGACACCCCCATCCCAATTGATATTGGCAGCAAGGGTTTGGGGACATCGCCCCCTATGCCTGCCGTCGACTGACCTGGACTTCAGGATGTCGAGATGGTTCACCATCTTTTCTTCTACGGTGGACGGGGTAGGGGAGGGGCACTGTTTTGTCACACCCAGTCCATTAACATAGCATGCAAGTCTAGCAGGTAGGAGAAGTGCAGACCTGCAGGGAAAGTACCTTTGGGAATCACACACAAACATTTCTGGGTCTCAGCAGCACCATGAGTGTCTCCAGTAGCTGCCACAACGACAAGTGTTGCTCAGTTTTCCTACAGGCGGCGGCTGTATCATCACTAGGAGGCATGTCGGACACAGCACTACTATGCTCCACTGTGTCACGTGCCAGCAAGTAGGCCATGCCACATCCATACACCCGAGTAGTATTTAGGCAGCTGCACGGCCCTGGCAAACCGGTCCAGCCACTGCACCAGCCTGGAATCACGCCTTCGAGACCACAACGAGCACCCAGCCGGCAGCAACGAGATTCAGCCTCAGCAACATTGTCGCCCATGGACTCTGGCACCAGGACTTAGTATTTGCCGGTTTATTGGCTTTAGTGATCGTGACTGCAGGCAACCATCCTCTGGTGGCCCGCTAGATATAGAATTATACTATCCACAGTCAACAGTGAATGTGAATCGCACCAGATAGTAGTTGCAGATTTCACATTTTGTCACAAATTCAAGATATAATTATTTAGAGTTCGGATCCAATCAGGAAGATCTTTCTGTTCTATTATGAGACAATTAGCGCCATCCGTGCATTTTATGTGGTTCAGTACGTTTATGTTTGTTAAAATAAAGTGTTTTTTTTTTTTTTTTTTTGTCCACCTGGAAGTTTTGTCTTGCTTGTGGAACCCACATAAGGTCGGAACAGAGAGGACGACTGCAGTGCGAGTTTATTATTAATTGTCATGTGGAGAGCCATATCGAGGGACGATACGTTCTTCAAGGTGGGACGGGATCTCAGTAACTTCACACAATGAAATACATGCACATTTCAAAAGTCCTCGGAGTTCACGTGTTGCCATTTTTTTTTAATTTTCATGATGAGTATGCTGTGGACACACCCATCTTCAAAAATAAGGATAGCCACATTCACTGGGATGCATACAAGTTTTCCTGCTTCGATGAAAACTTAAAAATCGGCCGGAACTGGCCACTAACGATGAAAGATCTATAAGTAACGGCAACAACAAAAAAATGGCTCTGAGCACTATGGGACTTAACATCTATGGTCATGTCCCCTAGAACTTAGAACTACTTAAACCTAACTAACTAACCTAAGGACATCACACAACACCCAGTCATCACGAGGCAGAGAAAATCCCTGACCCCGCCGGGAATCGAACCCGGGATCGCGGGCGCGGGAAGCGAGATCGCTACCGCGCGGCTAACGGCAACAGGTAAAGACTGAGCAGATAATCTAAGAATAGATGGATGTATCTCAAAGATGTGACATGATGGTCTACTGCTTACCAGACGCAGAAAATGCAGATAAAATACCTTCTGCGCGAACCAAAAGCTTTCGTCGTTTAATATCCGTTGTTGACTTGATTCTGAAGCTGTAAGCTGTATCACAGAAACTATATTTAATAAGTAATCGATGTAATAATGTATTTATTTCTGACTTCATATAACTGATTGAAATTTTAATGAAAATATTGTAAATTGTGAAGTTTGGAAACCGGCCGATGTGGCCGAGCGGTTCTAGGCGCTACAGTCTGGAACCGCGCGACCGCTACGGTCGCAGGTTCGACTCCCGCCTCGGGCATGGACGTGTGTGATGTCCTTAGGTTAGTTAGCTTTAGTTAGTTCTAAGTTCTAGGGGACGATGACCTCAGATTTCAAGTCCCATAGTGCTCAAAGCCATCTGAATCATTTGAAGTTTGGAAGGTAGGAGACGAGGTACTGGCAAAATTGAAACTGTGAGGATAGGTCGTGAGTCGTGCTTGTGCAGCTCAGTTGGAGAGCACTTGCCCGCGAAAGGCAAAAGATTCCGAGTTCGAGTCTCGGTCCGGCACACAGTTTTAATCTGCCGCAGCACACTCCGCTGCAGTGAAAATCTCATATTACAAATTGTTGGATCACAGCTAAGGGAACTTTATTTCAATGTATCAGTGTTGTTGTTCTGGTCTTCAGTCCTGAGACTGGTTTGATGCAGCTCTCCATGCTACTCTATCCTGTGCAAGCTTCTTCATCTCCCAGTACCTACTGCAACCTACATCCTTCTGAATCTGCTTAGTGTATTCATCTCTTGGTCTCCCTCTACGATTTTTACCCTCCACGCTGCCCTCCAGTACTAAATTGGTGATCCCTTGATGCCTCAGAACATGTCCTACCAACCGACCCCTTCTTCTAGTCAAGTTGTGCCACAAACTCCTCTTCTCCCAAATTCTATTCAATACCTCCTCATTAGTTATGTGATCTACCCATCTAATCTCGAGCATCCTTAAGTAGCACCATATTTCGAAAGCTTCTATTCTCTTCTTGTCTAAACTATTTATCGTCCACGTTTCACTTCCATACATGGCTACACTCCATACAAATACTTTGAGAAACGACTTCCTGACACTTAAATCTATACTCGATGTTAACAAATTTCTCTTCTTCAGAAACGCTTTCGTTGCCATTGCCAGTCTACATTTTATATCCTCTCTACTTTGACCATCATCAGTTATTTTGCTCCCCAAATAGCAAAACTCATTTACTACTTAAAATGTCTCATTTCATACTCTAATTCCCTGACCATCATCCGATTTAATTCGACCACAGCCCATTATCCTCGTTTTGCTTTTGTTGATGTTCATCTTATATTCTCCTTTTAAGACACTGTCCATTCCGTTCAGCTGCTCTTGCAAGTCCTTTGCTGTCTCTGACAGAATTACAATGTCATCGGCGAACCTCAAAGTTTTTATTTCTTCTCGATGGATTTTAATTCCTACTCCGAATTTTTCTTTTGTTTCCTTTACTGCTTGCTCAATATACAGATTGAATAGCACCGGGGAGAGGCTACAACCCTGTCTCATTCCCTTCCCAACAACTGCTTCCCTTTCATGTCCCTCGACTCTTATAACTGCGATCTGGTTTCTGTACAAATTGTAAATAGCCTTTCGCTCCCTGTATTTTACCCCTGCCACCTTTAGAATTTGAAAGAGAGTATTCCAGTTAACATTGTCAAAAGCTTTCTCTAAGTCTACAAATGCTAGAAACGTAGGTTTGCCTTTCCTTAATCTTTCTTATAAGATAAGTCGTAGGGTCAGTATTGCCTCACGTGTTCCAACATTTCAACGGACTCCAACCTGATCTTCCCCGAGGTCGGCTTCTACCAGTTTTTCCATTCGTCTGTAAAGAATTCGCGTTAGTATTTTGCAGCAGTGAATTATATATCTATAGTAACGACGAAATGGCAGTAGCTGTGTCGTTGTTTATCTTTGTCTATGGAGAGTCCCTGTGGTGTTGCGAACTGACAGGAGGCGGAGCAGTTCGGTCTTGAAAGAGTGCGAAAGTGCTTGTTGGGCGCTCCTGCAGACGCGGTGTGCAACTATGCTCTCAGCAATGTAGACGCGCCTGATTTGTTAACTCGGGTGTATTGAGCGCACGGTAGGAGCGGACAGAAAGAGAAAGTTGCAATTCCAACTATTGCATGTCCCATAATGATCCGTTGCTCTGGAGACGATTCGGGGTTGTCTTCGAACAGCAGCAGCAACAACAATGGCAGCTCAGCATTGTCATCAGCTACGTTCTTCGTCGTCCGCACAGCTACAACATCGCAAGACTGTTAAGTGAAAGATTATATACTTCCGTAGGCATTACCCAGCATCATTTCCTTCACAAAGCATGGCGAAGCTAAATAATAATTTGCAATAGTTAAAAGTTTTCGGATAGCTGTGTTGTCACTGTCCTCAGACATTATTACCAAGCAGGGTCCCTTTTTCTTTCCACGCAATCAGCGACTGTCGTAAGGATATGAAAACTGATTGACTATTTACTGTCAGTTTTGCGTGTTTGCTAACGACCAGTTCCAGTCTAAATTTTCTACCTCAGTAACTGTTCATTCTTCTATTGCATAACAGAGGAAAAACTAATTTGTAAATTTTAATATTAACTTCATTTGCTTAAAGGAACGTAAAATTTCTCTCACAAAACTAATAACTAAAGATACAGCACAAATTAAGAGTGCAGAACTTCATTTATTCTGTATTTAGCTTACCGAGTGACTTCTGCTGGCTTGGTATGTATTTTATTGTTGTTATTTTAAAAGTAAAATCAGTTGCTCATTTCCTTAAAGTAAATTCAGTTCAATATTTTCAATAATCAAAAGTAAATTACTAGTCTTTTTCTAAATTCTGCATCACGTTCTGCTGAGGTTACTGAAAGTCACTTTTTTTTACATTACAAGGTTTAAGTTAAACCAGTCATTTGTTTAGCTAGAAACTACATTTAATTTTACTTTCAAAGTGTAGTATTTCAAAATAAATAACTGCAAACTCAGTGCTTTCTGATTCATTTATTTTCTTGTCAACTGTTGTGCTGCCGGCCGCGGTGGTCTAGCGGTTCTGGCGCTGCAGTCCGGAACCGCGGGACTGCTACGGTCGCAGGTTCGAATCCTGCCTCGGGCATGGGTGTGTGAGGTGTCCTTAGGTTAGTTAGGTTTAAGTAGTTCTAAGTTCTAGGGGACTGATGACTTAAGATGTTGAGTCCCATAGTGCTCCGAGCCATTTGAACCATTTTTGAACTGTTGTGCTGTGGAAAAGCGTGACAGCCTTTTGTTGCCACACCAGTGATTGTTGTTTAAATTCCTTTGACATTACCTTTCTCAAGATTCTGGAGAGTTATTGCCCTAGTGAGCTGACGACCGTTTAATTGTCCCTTTTTTTAGTTAATCCGTGTTTTCCTTGTGTTATCAGTGATTTTTGTAGTAAATATTACGTGGTACCCATTATCCCCCTGTGCAGTTGGTGAGCGATTACACTATCTTCCACCCATGTCAAAATTGTCATCAATATTTAGCTTAAATTTAGAGTAGATTCTTCCTTCAGAACAGTCTGTTGTACACTTTCGTCCACCTAACCGGCGTTATTTTCTTTCGGTAACTATAGCCTTGTTGTTGTGGTCTTCAGTCCAGAGACTGGTTTGATGCAACTCTCCATGCTGCTCTATCCTGTGCAAGCTTCTTCATCTCTCAGTACTTACTGCAACCTATATCCTTCTGAATCTGTTTAGTGTATTCATCTCTTGGTCTCCCTCTACGCTGCCCTCCAGTACTAAATTGGTGATCCCTTGATGCCTCAGAATATGTCCTACCAACCGATCCCGTCTTCTAGTCAAAATGCGCCACAAATTTCTCTTCTCTCCAATTCTATTCAATACCTCCTCATTAATTATGTTATCTACCCATCTTCAGCATTCTTTTGAAGCACCACATTTCGGAAGCTTCTATTCTCTTCTTGTCTAAACTATTTATCGTGCACGTTTCACTTCCGTACATGACTACACACTATACAAATACTTTCAGAAACGACTTTCTGACACTTAAATCTATACTCGGTGTTAACAAATTTCTCTTCTTCAAAAATACTTTCCTTGCCATTGCCAGTCTACATTTTATATCCTCTCTACTTTGACCATCATCAGTTATTTTGCTCCCCAAATAGCAAAACTCCTTTACTACTTTAAGTGTCTCATTTCCTAATCTAATTCCCGCAGCATCACCCGATTTAATTCGGCTACAGCCCATTATCCTCGTTTTGCTTTTGTTGATGTTCATCTTATATCCTCCTTTTAAGAGCATTTTCATTCCGTTCAGCTGCTCTTCCAAGTCCTTTGCTGTCTCTGACAGAATTACAATGTCATCGGCGAACCTCAAAGTTTTTATTTCTTCTCGATGGATTTTAATTCCTACTCCGAATTTTTCTTTTGTTTCCTTTACTGCTTGCTCAATATACAGATTGCATAACATCGGGGAGAGGCTACAACGCTGTCTCACTCCCTTCCCAACCACTGCTTCCCTTTCATGCCCCTCGACTCTTATAACTGCCAAATGGTTTCTGCACAAATTGTAACTAGCCTTTCGCTCCCTGTATTTTTTCCCTGCCACCTTCAGAATTGGAAAGAGAGTATTCCAGTCAACTTTGTCAAAAGCTTTCTCTAAATCTACAAATGCAAGAAACGTAGGTTTGCCTTTCCTTAATCTATTTTATAACGTAAGTCGTAGGGTCAGTATTGCCTCACGTGTTCCAACATTTCTACGGAATCCAAATTGGTCTTCCCCGAGGTCGGCTTCATTCCAGTCAACATTGTCAAAAGCTTTCTCTAAGTCTACAAATGCTAGAAACGTAGGTTTGCCTTTCCTTAATCTTTCTTATAAGATAAGTCGTAGGGTCAGTATTGCCTCACGTGTTCCAACATTTCTACGAATCCAAATTGATCTTCCCCTAGGTCGGCTTCTACCAGTTTTTCCATTCGTCTGTAAAGATTTCGTGTTAGTATTTTGCAGCCATGACTTATTAAACTGATAGTTCGGTAATTTTGACATGTGTTAACACCTGCTTTCTTTGGGATTGCAATTATTATATTCTTGTTGAAGTCTGAGGGAATTTCGCCTGTCTCATACATCTTGCTCACCAGATGGTAGAGTTTTGTCATGACTGTCTCTCCCAAGGCCGTCAGTAGTTCTAATGGAATGTTGTGTACTCCCGGGGCCTTGTTTCGACTCAGGTCTTTCAGTGCTGTGTCAAACTCTTCACGCAGTTTCATATCTCCCATTTCATCTTCATCTACATCCTCTTCCATTTCCATAATATTGTCGTCAAGTACATCGCCCTTGTATAGACCCTCTATATACTCCTTCCACCTTTCTGCTTTCCCTTCTTTGCTTAGAACTGGGTTTACATCAAAGGTCTTGATATTCATGGAAGTGGTTCTCCTTTCTCCAAAGGTCTCTAATTTTCCTGTAGGCAATATCTATCTTACCCCTCTGGCCATCCCTGCTTAGCCATTTTGCACTTCCGGTCGATCTCATTTTTGAGACGTTTGTATTCCTTTTTGCCTGCTTCATTTACTGCATTTTTGTATTTTCTCCTTTCATCAATTAAATTCAGTATTTCTTCTGTTACCCAAGGGTTTCTACTAGCCCTCGTCTTTTTACCTACTTGATCCTCTGCTGCCTTCACTATTTCATCCCTCAAAGCTACCCATTCTTCTTCTACTGTATTTCTTTCCCCCATTCCTGTCAATTGTTCTCTTATGCTCTCCCTGAAACTGTACAACCTCTGGTTTAGTCAGTTTATCCAGGTCCTATCTTCTTAAATTCCCACCTTTTTGCAGTTTCTTCAGTTTTAATCTACAGGTCATAACCAATAGATTGTGGTCAGAGTCCACATCTGCCCATGGAAATGTCTTACAATTTAAAACCTGGTTCCTAAATATCTGTCTTACCATTATATAATCTATCTGATACTTTTTAGTATCTTATTTCATCATAGCCTTACTCACTGTAAAATCTCATTACGCACATGCGATCACAGTTATATCGCAATCCAGTAGGCCGATTAGGAAAGGGGAGGTTACACGGTTGGCAGGGTATTCGCTGAAAGGACGACTACTAAATGCTAAACGCAACAGCCACATTTAGGAAGTATGCAAGAATAAGCTCTTCACTGCCTGTTTTTACGAGTAAACTACCACCTCGCTTGTCGAGGTTACACGAGAGCGCGGGTGAAGCACATTTTTCACCTCACTCGCCTACTTACGTCTGGCAGGGGGGCCTCCGAGTAGGCTGTGGTCAGGTTGTCCGCGGAGGCCGGCAGCAGGAAGATGTCGCGGGGCTCCACGGCCTCCTTGGTCTTGGAGGGGTAGACCATGGCGAGCAGCACAAGGCTCAGGTTGACCCGCAGCATGTAGGTGCACCACGTGCCGAGGAAGCACTGGATGGCGACGATCAGCCGCGCCGGCACCGCCTCTGCACACACACACACAGTGCGACGCAACAGGACGAAATCAAATCAAGCGTACGAAAAGTTCCAGCCACGTAACCCAAATGTGCTAGAATGTCTTTCATACCAAATTCTGAAGGTGATAGGTGTAAAATACAGGGAGCGTAAGGCTATTTACAATTTGTACAGAAAGCAGATGACAGTTATAAGAGTCGAGGGGCATGAAAGGGAAGCAGTGGTTGGGAAGGGAGTGAGACAGGGTTGTATCCTCTCCCCGATGTTGTTCAATCTGTATATTGAGCAAGCAGTAAAAGAAAGAAAAAATCGGAGTAGGTATTAAAATCCGTGGAGAAGAAATAAAAACTTTGAGGTTCGCCGATGACATTGTAATTCTGTCAGAGACAACAAAGGTTTTGGAAGAGCAGTTGAACGGAATGGACAGTGTCTTGAAAGGAGGATATAAGATGATCATCAACAAAGGCAAAATGAGGATAATAGAAAGTAATCAAATTAAATCAGCTGATGCTGAGGGAATTAGATTTGGAAATGAGATACTTAAAGTTGTAAATGAGTTTTCCTATTTGAGAAGCAAAATAACTGATAATGGTCGAAGTAGAGAGGATATAAAATGTAGACTGGCAGTGGCAAAGAAAGCCTGTCTGAAGAAGAGAAATTTGTTAACATCGAGTATAGATTTAAGTGTCAGGAAGTCGTTTCTGAAAGTATTTGTATGGAGTGTAGCCATGTATGGAAGTGAAACATGGACGATAAATAGTTTGGACAAGAAGAGAATAGAAGCTTTCGAAATGTGGTGCTACAGAAGAGTGCTCAAGATTAGATGGGTAGATCGCATAACTAATGAGGAGGTATTGAATAGGATTGGGGAGAAGAGGAGTTTGTGTCACAACTTGACTAGAAGAGGGGATCGGTTGGTAGGACATGTTCTGAGGCATCAAGGGATCACCAATTTAGTATTGGAGGGCAGAGTGGAGGGTAAAAATTGTAGAGGGACACCAAGAGATAAATACACTAAGCAGATTCAGGAGGATGTAGGCTGCAGTACGTACTGGAAGATGAAGAAGCTTGCACAGGATAGAGTAGCATGGAGAGCTGCATCGAACCAGTCTCCGGACTGAAGACCACAACAACAACCATTCCGCCATTACTGGAGCTGCCACCCAGAAATGTCAAGTCGAAGTCTGTCAATGCTGATGACCGCAAGCGCACTGATCAATTTTCAAGCAAAGTCTGCTATAATGGGGATTTTACTGCCTACCAGTTTCCTTGTCACTTAGGATGCTACACTCACCTGCTGATCTTCAGCCCCTGAACCGTGAATGCGTCCGACTTCTTCCATTTGCAGGTGTTTCTTCGTCTAATTGATAGTTAAATTAAGTACAGAATATCTGATCAAGCGAACATGAGCCGCTAAGCAACATATTAATAGACAAAAATTCCGCTTCCGTTGCAAGTAATTACTTATCCATTGCACGACCGGTTTCGAAGTCTAAAGCTTTGTCTTCAGATGCCACCAAATCACTAAATAATTATGGGGACAAAAATGTGTGGCTGTCGGGGGCCAGACAGTCATTTTTGGCAGCGGAAGGGGGGGGGGGAGGGGGGGGAGAGGTCACACCCACTTCAGACAAATGCATGGCGGCGAAGGACGAGTAATTGCGGCGCCCACCTCGACAGCATTAAGTGGCCATACTTACACTGAAGAGCCAAAGAAACTTGCACACCTGCCTAATATTGTGTAGGGGCTACGCGAGGACGCAGAAGTGCCATAAAACGACGTGGCATGGACTTGACTAATGGCTAAACTAGTGCTCGAGGGAACTGACACCATGTATCCGCCAGCGCTGTCCATAAACCCATAGGAGTACGAAGGAGTGGAGATCTCTTCTGAACAACACGTTGCAAGGTATGTCAGATACGCTCAATAATGTTCATGTCTGGGGAGTTTGGTGGCCAGCGGAAGTGTTTACACTCAGAAGAGTGTTCCAGGAGACACTCTGTAGCAATTCTGAACGTTTGGGGTGTCAGATAGTCCTACTGAAGTTGCCCAAGTCCGTCGGAATACACAGAGGACATTGAAACGTCCCCTTTTGAACAATATACAAGACTGTGCTTAGACTGACGCACAATATTTTTAGCGCAACGCAATCTGACTTTCCACACACAATATTTTGTTAACGCAACGCAATCTGACTTTCAAAATTCTCTACAAGAGAATGGCCCTGACTAACATTAACCTGTACTTTTCAGAAATCACTTACCTCACAAAAATCTTCGCTGCTCAAGCTACTGCAATACAGCGAGCGCCACTACTGCCAGCTAAATAAAAGATTCAAACTATGGAAGGCACTAACTACTGATAGGGATAGTTAGCAAATGAAAGATATTAATAGAGAACAAAGAATGTATTTACCTTTATATCATCATATATATATATATATATATATATATATATATATATATATAGAGCAGTTCATGACAACTTCCAAAACTCCGCCATCTCTCTCCCCACATCCACCACTGCTGGCGGCTCACCTCCAACTGCCCAGCGCTACGCGCTGTTCACAGCCAGCTGCCTAACACTACAATGGTTGAGTATTACAACAATCAATGCAAAGCAGCCACAGACTGCACACGGCACAGCCGGTGATTTTCATACTGAGGTGGCGTTATCAATAAAAAAACCTAAACAGCCTACTTACATAGCCCCCATGCTCCCCACAAAAAATTTTACAAATTTTGTTGGGCACTGGCCAATACATATTTGTTAAAATTTTTTTTCACAATTACAATAACAAAGAAATCAAATGCACACACTTATTGATACAATGTTGGTCAAAAGCTAAAATTTTTTCTCACAGTCCATAAAGACAGTCCTGATCATTCATCACATTGCAGTGTTTTTCTCAAAGTCTGAGCAGTAAAAGAAAATGCACACGTAAGTAGTGGATTTCCATGCAGTCTTGAAGAAGTAGTGTTGCCCTTCCAACGGAAAGACAGTGCTGACTCTTGACATGCTGACAGGTAATGGGCCACAACAGAGCAAACCCACAGCGGAGTCAGTCGAAGTTTTGAAGAGTATTGGTGGGTAGGTCATCACAGAGCAGACCCACTGTAGTCCTGGTAGAGATTACGGTATTGGTGGGCCACCAGAGGTGCAGACCCACTGTAGTCCTTGTAGAAATAATGGTATTGGTGGATCATCAAAGGTATAGACCCACTGTAGTCCTTGTAGAGATGGCTAGCAGCCATCTGTTGCGACTATCAGGTGCACAATCACCATTGAAGAGTCTTGCGGAGAATATAGCAAGTCCATAAACCACCACTTGTGCACTCACAAAGTTTTTGGAATTGTCCTTAGAACCAGCAATGCTGTTATCCAGTCCCTTGCTGAATTATTAACACACGTGCAAACACTAACAGTCCCTACTTGTCACATATTGTCCATATATTATGACCAACAAAAACGTGTGCAGTGAAATGTAACTTACAAGTTACTTAATTTGATGACCTGGTGTCAATTACAATTTTATAACATAAGAATACAATAACAACGGTATAAAATACATCATTAAAAACATAATAATACAGATAACATTTGTAGGAATAGGGGCTTTACAAAAGAATAGAAATAAACAAATACATCAGTGTTACAAAAATAATGACATAAGTACATACATAAAGATCAGAATAACTTTTGGAATATCAACTTCCACATGAGCATTAAAACAAAACAGAACAAATACTGTTTAAACATGTTTACAAAGTAAATAACATGGTATTAGAAAAATTCTACAACATAGGTCTTATCAGATAAACAACTAAAGACAGGAAGTACACAAATACACAAGGGAACACAAACACATAGTGGGATAACACAAGGAAAGGACAGGGTTTCTTTTACTGCAGTATCTTGCGAACAAAACTTTTTTTTGTTCTTGGAGATCTCCCTTCGTTCCTCATTATTCCCAAAAAGTCCTATCTGTACCTCTTTTCTGTATTCCAACCATAATTCTTTCAAAATAAATATGGCTCATTGTACAATACTCATTTTGGCCCTATCTGTTTCTTGCGGCTTCTCAATGCATTTCTTCCAATTCATCATAGTTAGTTTCTTATATAGTCTACCCCCTCTTAAGCTAACTTAAATCTACTGAGCTCAGATATATATACCAAGGGACGAGGCAATGCAGCATCACATAAAACAATAAACATCAATGACAAATATTTCAAACTGGCAAAGCAAGCTACAGTAAATCTAAATTACCAAGCAATTCAACATTACAACTAATATGAGGCAATGCGCAGCAAACAATAAAATAATCATTAGTAAAACTGGCTTAACAGCGTAATACAAAATCAAATTCAGTAACATTATGCCTGGCAAACAGCAGAAGCAAAAGCAATAATTATATCTAAACATGACAACGCTCAAGCAGAAAAATATTACAGTAAAGACAACAATGCAGATAAGGGAAATGTATAATCACATCTTAATGTCTATGTAATTAAAGTGGTGCACCACAACAACTTATTGTAAAAAAAATATTACCATGTACTTGAAAAGAAAATTATGTGTGCAGTAACTGTTACTAGTCCCTTCTTATTGTTCTTTCCATTCCAAGAGCTCCTTTTTCGAAGAATGTGGGTCATAAAGTAATTATTTAATAGATCTGTTGACAGAAAGTGTTCACATTAGCAAATGAATTTTTTTTTTTATGAAACCAATGCTGCAACACAGCTGCAAACTAGATATCAAATGAAATAAGCAACTATGTACAAAGTAAAGCATAAAATAATCATTCAGTAGTCATGTGACATTGCATAAGTTAGAAATTCTCTCAACTCTCGTAGAAAGACGCTTGTCGTAATCAGGTGTGCAGATAGAAAAATATTTCTCGTCATTTCATTAGGCATTTCTGTCGCCATATGGCATTTCTCTCAACTAGCACGACAATAGCCGTGAAATGTTGCGATGCTTTCTACAAAGGAACGTCAAGCGAGGATAATGCCCCCCCCCCTTTTTTTTTTTTCACCTAATGGCTGTTTCTCCAGGTGGCTGGCACAGGTGGCCGCTCACAACGAATTACGTCTCAGTCACTTACCTCTCATCCCGGAATATTTACGACAGCAGTTTTCGCTACAGTGACTCATATAAAAATATTTCACAGGTCAAGAATTTGGATTACCAATCTGTAGAAACAAAATCCTATAAATATAACAGCGTCCAAAAAAAATTTTCGTCGGCATTGTGATACATTCACGCATTTACACACATTTCATAATTCTAAAATACGATTCTTGGTTTCCAACATCCTTTTCCACAAAGCAGAGTCCCTAAATCACTATTCATTACTCCTTACCTTATTACACATATATATATCGTCGACACATAATCAAATTCCTCATATAGCATCAGCTTCTTGACCATAAACATACCTCAGCAGCATAATACACATCGTCGTCGTAATAATAACTTCATAAAACCTCAGTCAAATCTCAAAAACGTCGTAGCTTCCTCCAATAATTTCAAAACCTAAAAAAATTCTCTGCTCATTTCAATAGTGTCATCAACCTCAAACGTACTTTAAAATCATGATCCCATACCAAATACATCATTCAAAGCTCTCATAGTATCACAATGGTTCCGAAAAAATATGAACAGTTTACAAAGTACAGACAAAATACAGTTTCATAAGTGTGAAGTTATCCAACTGTGTAATTACGTAAACATCTGTCACTGATGTAGTAAAATAAATGTTTGTCTCTCTCAGGTAAATAATCAGATAGCTGTGTAATTCTGTGTTGGAGAAATATGGTACCGATGTGTAAAGTTGTATAAGCAAATACCATATTAGCTAGGGCTCCTTGTGGTTGCCACACACATGGTACACAAAGTAAGCGTGTACCCCCCTGAGGATAAATGTAATTATACCCTCAGGTGTTACAAATTACAGCAATGGAATGAAATGTATCACGGAAAACTTTCTTTGTAATTCAAAAATCTTAAAAAATAAATGTTTTAAGTACAAAATTAATCACTCAAATACGTGTCCTGTAGCGCTAAATGTGCGTCTTGTTGCAACATAATCTCTGTGGCAGTGTCGTAGTTATCGTCTTCCGAAAGCTAAGTTCTGCAGAAGTCAATGTACTTACCTCATGATAAACAAAAGTGAAATGCTTTGCGTATAGATATCTTAGTTATTACGCTTATTGTTGTGATGAAGAAAGTACTGTACTGTAACGTATTGTTGTGCCACGAAAAAGGCTGTCTCATTGTTGCTATACCACAAAAGTTACTACTAAAACATGCTTTTCTTTCCAGAAGAATTCAGAAAGCTGTGCAGATATAAAACAGATAACAGCGCAAAAGCAACATTGTAAACTGTCACTCATTAGTAGCGTCGTGATAACATCGTGTAGCTGTCACATAAACTAACCTCTGTGTCATCTGGTATCCCTCAGAAAGCACTTTAAATTCAGAATGTATTTTCAAATAAACCAAAATGTTGCATTTAAAAAAAAAGCAGATTTTCTTTCAATAAACGGTTTTACATGTGAAATGTGGTGTAAACCTTTACTCTTCATAGTACTCAGACTTTCAACTGAAAGGCAATTGTCATGTTTTATACATCGGTAAAGAATGCTAAAATTTTTCTCAAGGCTAGCGTCTTATGTTATTTTTCTCGGAGCCAGCGGGCGCACGTAGCTGCCTGCTGTGCGAGTCATTGTCTGTCTCTTTGTTGGCGCGCGCCGTTATTGGGATTAGGAGACCTAACTTCTACAAATTCACTCTGACGAGAAGGCCCTGCCCTGTTTAAATCCCGCCAGTTCTGATGCAATTCAGGTCTGTCGTTACGAATATCGTCTGTCGTCATGTCGATAGATGCCATGGTTTCTTTCTTGTGGGTCACGAGGTGGAGAATTTCTCCCTGAATCGTAACTGCGCGCTGGACCGTTGCGTCTAAAGTTATTCTGTCTCCCGTGATAATAATAGTTCTAGTTACCATATTGTCTGTTTCTAAGGTAATCTCTGTGATAGTCATTACTGCGGAAAGGTGATCTTTCCCTGTAATTATTACTACTCTGCCAACGGTTGTCATATGGGTGGTGTCTGTTTTGGTCACGATTTGTGTTGTGAGAATAGCCTTGTCGCGTCCAGTTATTATTTCTGTCATCGCGGAATTGTGACAGATGTGACCTGTAATTGTTGTGCTCGTGCGTTCCGCGATTGTCAGTGTCAATTTCTAGTTCTTGTAAGAGTCCTTGAAATGCTTCAATGTCGTCTTTGCAACGTCCTGCCAAAATAATATGTCGCAAATGTTCAGGTAATTTGATTAAGCAAATGCGGATGAGTTCTGAGGGGCTGTATGGGTTTGAAAGATACTGATTCTTATGCAACATGTCTTCAAAATATTTCACAAGACTGGAGAATTCAGATTGTTCAAAACGTTTCATCATTATGATGCTATGTTTTACTCGGTCTTGTGTGGCTTGAGACCAATATGCTGAGAGGAAGGCATGGTAAAATTCTCCTTCACTGTGGCAATCGTGAATGACCGATCGCATTCTTACAGCTGGTTCATTCTCCAAGTAGCCACACATAAATTCTAATCTGTGCTGCAATGACCAGTCGGGAGGAAAACAATGAGAGAATTGATGAAGCCACGCTTGTGGATGAATGTCGTTGCCAGAATTCTTAAATGTTTTGAATTTACGTGTAGTAATGAACAGCTTATAGTCAAAATCATCATGTCGGTGAGTCGCATATCGGTCATTGTTACGTCGTGTCGGCGGTTCCCTCTCAAAAGCCAATGCGCCTTGCCAATTTCTTTCATAATTTCCGAAGTGTCCTGTGTTATTATTTTGTGGCTGTTCCATATTGCTAAGTCCCTCTTCCCGTATTGGGGCGCGAGTGTCCTCCGAAATACGTAATTCTTGTACTACCTGTGTCAGCTGATCTTGTACTTCGCGGATTTCTCTTTGGTGTTGCGTATTAATTTGATTCTGATTTTGTTTGAATTTCCTAACTTGTTCGCACTCTTCTGTGTCATTAAAGACTACCGGTTTTGTGTTATTCAGATCATCATCTACCTTTGTAGACAAGTTAGTGACCTGATCCGAAAGTTCGGCTACTTTCTCCGATAGTGAACACATTTCCTCAGTGTGTTTTTCTGAACCAAGTTTCAGAGTGTCCATTTGTGTTGAAATCGAATCTACTGTGTCCTTCAAGTTTTCCTGAGTTTTTGCAAGTTGCGTAACCGAATCGGTAGATGCAACTGAGTCAAATTTTGCTTGCAAGGTCTCATGATTTTCATGGACAGTAGTTTGCAGTTCTTTTATGGCTGCTTCATGATTCTGTAGTGCATTTTCATGACGCGAAAAAATAGGTTGGAAATACTCACAAATTTGTGTTTTTACGTCATTACAGACTTTTTGACATTTCGATTCAATGTGATGTAACTCAGTAGTTAAATCCTCACGTGTTTGTTCAAGAGTTTGCTCCAATGAGTCTAACTTTTGAAGATTTTGTTCCATTGCGTCTAACTGTTGCTGTGTTTGTCTCTGGTATTGTTCCATTGTGTCTAACTGTTGCTGTGTTTGTCTCTGATTTTGTTCCACTGTGTCTAACTTTCGAAGATTTTGTTCCATTGTGTCTAACTTTTGAAGCTTTTGTTGTGTTTGTCCCATTTGTTGTATTAATTGTAATAACAATGCACTGGTGTCTGGAACATGTTCCTCAGTGCTTTTCAGCAGTGAATTTGCACCGGAATCATTCACATTTTGACAAGCAGAAAATGTGTCTTGACTTATTTGAGAAAACGGTGAGGACCCAAATCCTGAATTCACAGCATTTGCGAGATTGTTTCCTGTCGTTTCGGATTCCTGAGGCGAGCTGTCGCCGACCGATCGATCGATAATGCTTCCCTGTTCTCTAATTGTTTCGCTGTCTACACCATTGTTTGCAGCCCGCTCCATTTCCCTGTGCACAGCTACCAAATTATTACTTTGAACATCTGTTAATTCATTACACAGTGGCGCTAACACACTGCTTTCGTTTTCACTGTCATTTCTCAATTTACTTTGGAGCCTAGTATTACGTTTTTCACACGCCATTATTGTCACAGTATTTCACACGACAACACAGAAAAACACAATTTGAAGAGCAAAAATAAGAGAACACATTAACATAACACTGAAAATAATATCTAGTTAATTGCAGCTGCGAAATACTTGGTGCAAATCTACATGCATGCCATACCTCTTTTACTGTACAACAATGAAAAACTACAACTACAAAGGAAATTCTCTCTATAATTACGCGCTAGCAATAAACAAAATCTACACTAATTACACAAACTACAAGGAAAAAATCAGAAGATTCCATTGAGGTATCCTGGCAGGGTCGCCATATGAAACGTCCCCTTTTGAACAATATACAAGACTGTGCTTAGACTGACGCACAATATTTTTAGCGCAACGCAATCTGACTTTCCACACACAATATTTTGTTAACGCAACGCAATCTGACTTTCAAAATTCTCTACAAGAGAATGGCCCTGACTAACATTAACCTGTACTTTTCAGAAATCACTTACCTCACAAAAATCTTCGCTGCTCAAGCTACTGCAATACAGCGAGCGCCACTACTGCCAGCTAAATAAAAGATTCAAACTATGGAAGGCACTAACTACTGATAGGGATAGTTAGCAAATGAAAGATATTAATAGAGAACAAAGAATGTATTTACCTTTATATCATCATATATATATATATATATATATATATATATATATATATATATATATATATATAGAGCAGTTCATGACAACTTCCAAAACTCCGCCATCTCTCTCCCCACATCCACCACTGCTGGCGGCTCACCTCCAACTGCCCAGCGCTACGCGCTGTTCACAGCCAGCTGCCTAACACTACAATGGTTGAGTATTACAACAATCAATGCAAAGCAGCCACAGACTGCACACGGCACAGCCGGTGATTTTCATACTGAGGTGGCGTTATCAATAAAAAAACCTAAACAGCCTACTTACAACATGAATGGATGCAGGTGATCAGACAGGATGCTTACGTACGTGTCACCTGTCAGAGTCGTATCTAGTCGTATCGGGGGTGCCATATCACTCAAACTGCACACGCCTCACACCATTACAGAGTTTCCACCAGCTTGAACAGTCCCATGCTGACATGCAGGGTCCATGGATTCATGAGGTTGTTTCCACACTCATACACGTCCATCCGCTCGATACAATTTGAAACGAGATTCGTTCGACCAGGCAGTATGTTTCCAGTCATCAACAGCCCAATATCGGTGTTGACGGGACCAAGGGAGGCGTAAAGCTTTGTGTCGTGCAGTCATAAAGCGTACACGAGTAGGCCTTCGATTCCGAAAGCCCATACCGATGATGTTTCGTCGCATGGCTAATGGCCCAGCATTGAAATCTGCAGAAATTTGCGAAAGGGCTGCACTTCTGTCACATTAAACGATTCTATTCAGTCGTCTTTCGTCCCGTTCTTGCAGGATCTTTTTCCGGTCGCAGCGATGTCAGAGATTTGATGTTTTATCGGATTCCTGACAGTCACGGTACACACGTGAAATGATCGTGCGGGAAAACCTCCACTTCATCGCTTCCTCGGAGAAGATGTGTCCCACCCCTCGTGCGCCGACTACAACATCAAGTTCAAACTCACTTAAATCTTGATAATTTGCGATTGTAGCAGCAGTAACAGATCCAACAACTGCGCCAGACACTTGTTGTCGAATATAGGTGTTGCCGACCGCAGCGCCTTATTCTGCCTATTTAGATATCTCTGTATTTGAATACCACTTTCTTTGGCGCTTCAGTGTATTTGCTGGCATCTGAAGATGAAGCTTTGGGCTCCCAAACCGTTCGTGCAATAGATAAACAATTACTAGTAACTGAAGCCAATTTTTTATTCTGTTAATAGTTTAATTACGAGAGAAGGGGCAGTGAGAAAGCTACAGATGAGTAATAGCTCCTAAATGTGGTTAATGTTGTATGTATTGTAGGAAGAGAAACAAATGTGAGTCAGTTGTGTCACCATGTTTTATATTGTGCACCTACATTCTGTGGGGCTTGGCGGACTGCCACGTTTCTGTAGGACAAGGCATTAAATATAAAGTCTATCGAAACAAAATGAGAACTAAACGAGAACACATGCAGTCCTTAGAAAGAGCGAGGAAAGTTTAATAGAGATGACTCAAAAAAAAAAAAAATGAGAGATACTAGCCATGAGTTCCATAACAGAAATACGGACACTGGGGCCAAACGTTGAACTTACCTACACTACAATCGGTGAAGTTGCGTTGCTAGATATTCGCGGAGTAAACGGCGCGATTCACTGCAGCAACCAACGTGGCTGCTTGAGAAGATATTGCAAATTGCAATGGATAAATTTTTATTCTTTTTTTCCTTTTGCATCATTTACTCTGTACTTATATCTTTGAAAATTTAGAATTTTTTTTTATTTCGTTCTACTGTATGAAATATGACAATGTTTCGCTTTATTTACACACATCAAAAAAAGTATTGAATCATCTCCGTTCCGAGAGTTCCAATACTGAAATTCGGAATAGGGACCAACATAAACATCATTTCCGCCCTTTTTATGGCTCATGAAAACCACACATTGCATGCTGTACCACCATACAGCGATACCTTCAGAGGTGGTGGTCCAGATTTCTGTACACACCGGTGCCTCTAATACCCAGCAGCACATCCTCTTGCATTGATGCATGCCTGTATTTGTCGTGCCACACTATCCACAAGTTCATCAAGGCACTGATGGTCCATATTGTCCCACTCCTCAACGGCGATTCGGCATAGATTCTTCAGAGTGATTGGTGGGTCATGTCTCCATAAACAGCCCTTTTCAATTTATCGCAGGCATGTTCTATAGGGTTCATTCCTGAAGAAAATGCTGGCCACTATAGTCGAGCGATGTCGTTATCCTGAAGGAAGTCATTCACAAGATGTGTACGATGGGGGTGCGAATTGTCGTCCATGAAGACGAATGTCCCGTCAGTATGCTTCCAATATGGTTACACTATCGGTCGGAGGATGGCATTCACGTATCGTACAGCCGTTACGGCGCCTTCCATGGCCACCAGCAGCGTACGTCGGTCCTACATAATGCCACCCCAAAACAGCAGGGAACCTCCACCTTGCTGCACTCGTTGGACCGGGTTGCCTCCAAACACGTTTCTGACGATTGTCTGATTGAAGGCATATGGGACACTCATCTGTGAAGAGAATGTGATGCCAATCCTGAGCGGTCCATCTGTAACGCGCTGCATGGTGTCGTGGTTGCAAAGATGGACCTCGCCATGGACGTCGGGAGTGAAGTTGCGCATCATGCAGACTATTGCGCACAGTTTGAGTCGTAACACGACGTCCTGTGGCTGCACTAAAAACATTATTCAACATGGTGGCGTTGCTGTCAGGGTTCCTCCGAGCCATAATCCGTAGCTACCGGTCATCCACTGCAGCAGTAGCCCTTGGGCGGCCTGAGGGAAACATGTCATAGACAGTTCATGTCTCTCTGTACCTCCTCCATGTCCAACAACATCGCTTTGGTTCACTTCGACACGCCTGGACACTTCCCTCGTTGAGAGCCCTTCCTGGCATAAAGTAACACGGCGGACGCGATCGAACCGCGGTATTGACCGTCTAGGAATGGTTGAACTAAAGACAACACGAGCCGTGTACCTCCTTACTGGTGGAATGACTGGAACTGATCGGCCCTCGGACCGCCTCCGTCTAATAGGCGCTGCACATGCATGGTTGTTTACATCTTTTGGTGGGTTTAGTGACATCTCTGAACAGTCAAAGGGACAGTGTCTGTGATACAATATCCACAGTCAACGTCTATCTTCAGGAGTTCTGGGAACCGGAATGATGCAAAACTTTTTTTGATGTGTGTATATTGCTACGTGAATCTCTTATTAATTGAGTATGTAAAATTTTACTATAGTTTTGATTATCTTGTAATGCTTTCGTGAAATACGCTGTGCAAAACAAAACGTAGTATGCAGCCCAGGTGTATGAATTGTGATGCTAGAGCGATATCGATAACTGCAGTCGAACAGTGATTATCAGTGGGTGTGGTGTGTAGCGCCATGGATGTTCTTGTGTAGTGTAATTGTGCTAGACAGAAACACAGGAAAATTTATGGCCGCGATCTTATTTTTTTGGGCACGGTTTAAATTAAATTTCGATATGAACGTTGTGAAACAAAGTGGCAGACTGAATACTGCGAGCTTCGTTGTGTACTATAAACAGCAAGACAATGTACACGTGAATGGCCAGTGATTGTCGTTGTGAGATACAAGCGGATGGCCTGCAGTTTCGCAGTTGGCGAGTCAAAGTGAATTTTATACTATTTTAAAACAATGTAAGTGGAATTTATAACATAATCGCGTGTGTTATTGTACGCATACGAAACTGGATTCATATAGTAACGATTAGGTGCTACCAGACCGCGACAAGAGGAATGCAACGTAGGACAATATCACTGCCTGGAGAATCATACTCTGAGCAAGAGAAGGTACCCAGTGCAATTTCACAACTGATCGAATGACAATAATTAAGCCGCTAGCGCCGATGAGCCGCCGTCGACATCACAACGCACAGAACACGCAAAGATAAGCTGTAGTGCGTAGGCTAAAAGTATTTGTAAGCATACACAGATGTAATTTCTTTTTCTTTTGTGACAATCTTTTCTTACTATTCGCTTACTGTAAAATAAAAGTAATATCAGTGAAGTATTCAAATGTTCAAATGTGTGTGAATTCCTAAGGAACTAAACGGCTTAGGTCATCGGTCCCTAGACATAAACACTACTTAAACTAACTTATGCTAAGAACAACACATATATCCATGCCCGGGGGAGGACTCGAACCTCCGGCGGGAGGGCCGCGCAGTCCGGGACATGACGCCTCAAACATAGCGGCCACTCCGCGCGGCTCAGTGAAGTGTATTACGATGTATGTTGACATTGTTGATTCCACCACTAACACAAGTCAATATTATTTGCTAATTCCATCTTTTCTCTTTTGTTTTACTGCATGTGTTTGCATGTGTTTTAGCGCACCTTCTGGAGGGCTGTGCTTTTACTTATGTGGGCAGTGTATTTGTCAGTTAGATTTATGCATTTTGTTGTGACATGTGTGTTCCGCTTAAGCTGTGGCCATGCATGTATAATAAGGGGAGCTGTCATAACGTTACAAACCTGAAACCAACTTCCGCCATGTTAGTAGCGTCAGACATTAGCTTTAGATTGGACTATAGTTGGAGTCACGAACGATGGCTTGTTTTGCGCACCTACTTCACGCGTTCTCCGAAAGCCATTGAGACTTAAGAAGGATTGTGAGCGCTCTTTTGTTGACGCCGCAGCTAATGCGAGCATAAAACGTGATGGTAGCGAGTTGTTTAGTGAATTTGTGTTCCATTTGTTGCGAATTGTCGTCGCTGATGGTCGTGGTAAGTGATAAATTCTGCAGAAGCACGCGAGAGACGTAATTTGCAGGATATACGGTGCTTTCTTAAAGTGGAAAGCACGCGCATGCGTGAACCGTAACTGTCGTTTGGAAACGTCAACAATGCAATCCCCCTCTCTGCCTCGACATGTGCGAACAGCCATCGTTCGTGGGTCGGACTATAGTTGTCCCGATTAAGGTTTACAGTATAAAGGAATCACATTTCATTCGTAAGTGGACTCGTTCAAGCGGTATTTTCTTTTAGATACATGAATTTTAGTTGCGCTGGGTACTTTTACTGAATGTTTCATTTACGTAATTTGACATTAGATTTCCCATCAATACACCTCGAAGAGCACTCTGGTTGAACATTGAGAAGGATGTATTGCAAACCGTGCAAACATAGCAAAATATTTTCTCAGCATTTCCAGGAAGAGGATATAGATGGAACATCACTTTTGTCACTCCGTTTTGCAGGAAAACGCTGTATTACGAAAGCACCCTTTTCACATCACGTACTTCCCTTCTCTGTAATTCAAAACGTGTAACAAAATGACATTTATATTAAAGAGGCCAAATGCGTCGTATTATAGAACCAAATGTGGCTTTAAGCCCAGGAAAGCGTCTGAAAACGCTTTCCCGAATGTGTGTTATTCAAGAACGTAATGTAACTGTTGTCTGGCCACGACAGAAACTAAGAACAAGAACCTATTGTGAACAGTGGTCTGCTAATGTTTAGGAACCACTAAATGCCGGCGGTGGCTTCAAACTAACGAACAGCATAAGTCTGTAGCGCCACCTCCCCTCGTTGTACCTATTATATCTCCATGGTTTTTTTTTATTTGGTATGCGTATTCTATGGATCCGTACATGCGATGCGGACCGTGTCAATTCAATTGTACAAATACAGTTAATGCTACAGAATAATAATAACATAGTACGATAAAATAACTAGTAGTAAGTATCAAAGTTTATTATTTACCTGCTAACATTTATCTAACACCGTAGTTCACACCCAAACATTAACATAGTATTGTATCTTTTGGCTCTGAGCACTATGGGACTCAACCGCTGAGGTCATTAGTCCCCTAGAAATTAGAACTAGTTAAACCTAACTAACCTAAGGACATCACAAACATCCATGCCCGAGGCAGGATTCGAACCTGCGACCGTAGCGGTCTTGCGGTTCCAGACTGCAGCGCCTTTAACCGCACGGCCACTTCGGCCGGCCTATTGTATCTTTTATCTAGTAACTGAATAACAAGCTAGATCTCTTTATTCAAGAAGTGCATTAAAAGTGTATATGGGAACATTTAATCATTTCTGGAAAAGAATTCATCTACGGAGTACAATAGATGGTCAGGCAGGTATTTCTTTAACGTACATTTGAATGGAATTTCATTTTCTCTTGTACATTTAATATAATTAGGCAGTGGTTCAAATGGCTCTGAGCACTATGCGACTTAACTTCTGAGGTCATCAGTCCCCTAGAACTTAGAACTGCTTAAACCTAACTAACGTAAGGAATTCACACACATCCATGCCCGAGGCAGGATTCGAACCTGCGACCATAGCAGTCGCGCGGTTCCAGACTGAAGCGCCTAGAACCGCTCGGCCACCGCGGCCGGCGCTAATTAGGCAGTGCATTGAAAGTCGTAATACCAGCTCACTTTACTCCTCTCTGTACAAGTGACAAATTTTTTAATTCGAAATACAGAGTATCTCTACCTGTAGTGTTATAGTTGTGATATGAACAATTTGTTTTGTGGCGTCCACCACTTGATTCCGGGAGCTGATCAATCACAGCAAAGCTGCTCGTTCGCTATTGGTGCAAGGCACGCTACCGGGCGCAACTTTGAATTTGACAGGTGTCAGCAAGTAAACTGCGTTTACATTCGGTAGAATGTCACATTACGGCATACTCATGAACAAACGTGGGTTTGTTTGGTCGTTCATTTATGACTCAACCAAATTACAGCGTGTTTCATCATCGTTTACGAAATTATTTGCAGATTTTTTTGTTTCGTTTTCTTTTTGGAGTTTATTATTAAGCTCTGGAGAGCTTCGAGTTAACTTCGGGAACTAAAACTGGTTCTTTAGAGTTCAAATAATCAAAATTCGCGGTCAAAATTACGCAAAGTAGATCTCTGAGAACCATTTTCTTCACGTATGGTTCACTTCGTAACAGAATGAGTAAGATAGCAGGTTATGGCCGGTACGGCTAAATTCGTGTCATCACTGATCCGTTTCCTTCACGTACTGCAAGTTTCCTATTGCAAATTATCCTGACCTTACCGGACGGTCGTAGCATAAGGCTGCTCTCAAGGAGACGGAAGCCCAACACTTGTGCATCAAAATGGCGGTAATTTCCACTATACTACCACCCGCAATGTGGAAACGTCCAGGATCAGTAACGATATGGGACAGGTGAGGGGAACTCTCCATACTATTTGTAAAAATTGGCGTCGCACCAAAGTGTGTGTGTGTGTCCGCAGTTAACAAGTAGGTTCCCATAGCCAACATGCGTGGAGGAGTGGGGGGGGGGGGGGGGAGAGAGAAAGAGGGAGGTGGGGCCGTCGTCACTGCAGCCTCGGCCTGATGGGGCAGTTCAGTCTCTCGGCACTCAAGTTGGGGCACCTGTTTGGGCGCCAGCTCTCCGATCCATGGAAAAATTATGTGGCTCTCTAACGCGTGGCTTTAACTTAAATTCAAACGTAATGGCCTGGAAATTTATAGATTTTCGCCATCTCGTGTACTTCCTAAATTGTCTGAATTGTGAATTAGAAATTACTTCACCCCTTCCAATCGATGGTCCTTCGTAGAGACGAGCCATGGGTAGTATCCTCTGGCGAGGGAGAAAGTAATAAAATTAAATAAAAACTCAGGCTAGCCCATACAGTAACCGACAACAGAAAGAGACTAGCTGTCCTATAAAAAAATCTGCGTGTTCTTAAGTGCGGGTAAAGTAAAAACTGCACCTGATCCCATCATCACAACTGATGAATTGAATCGGTACTTCTCGTTACCTACAACCACAATTGACCCAAAACGAAACGGAGACTCATTGATTAGTTCATGGGAGTAAACGACTTGAGACACTTTCTTGCTTGCAATACCGTCATAGGAGCCACCATGCATTTCAGGTAAGCCTTTACTGGACCAGATGGCATCACAGTCCAAGTGATGAATGTTGTTATTGACTCACTACTGCCCACTATGACAGATATCTTCAAACACTCCTTAACAACAAGTGTTTTCGCTGATGCCTCGAAACAGGGACTGGTTAAGCCACTACCTAAAAAGGACGCTGCCACAGCACCCTTTGATTACCAACCTATTTGCATTCTCCCACGACCAGCTGACACACTACCTAACTGCAAACAAGCTACTACACGAATACTAATCAGGTTTACATAAACACTGCAAAACAATGTCTGCCTTATAAAGGTAACAGATCACCTGAAGCTTGCCATGGATGCATAAGAGACGATCAGCATGCTCTTCTTAGACTTCAGCAAAGCCTTTGACACTGTCGGCGTCAACATTTTACTTGCCAAACTTAACAGCCTAAATTTCACGCCGAATGCAGTGCAATGATTTCGCTCGAGAATCTCAATACCGACCTGTGTGCACTGTCAAAACGGTGGCAGAATATAGGACTAAACCTGAACCCATCCAAAACGCAAGCGGTACTGGTTAGTCAATCTTGATTCATTAACCCGAAATATCGGCAATCCTTACCATATGTAAATTTAAATGGGATAAATATCAACTTCTCTAGCTGAGCAAATAGTCTAGGAGTAATAATAGACGAAAATCTGAAGTGAACTGAGCACGTAACTGGATGTGCCAAAAACCATCAGCATCTCTCCATGCCCTACAAAAATATAAAAAGCTATTCCCTTTTGACCTGAAAAAGAAACTCCCACAAGCGCTTATACCTCCTATTATTGATTACAATGATGTCATACCACAAGGCCTTCCTCAGGAAAGGTCAAGGCGCCTGGAACTAGTCACAAATGCCTGTGTTCGTTATATCTGTGATGTTCGACTGTCTGATCATCTTTCACTATCGTAAGCACAGCTGTGTGTCTGCGCGCAGACAAGCGCACAGATTTCCATACTATTTGTATCTGTACTGTCCTACCAGCGAATATTGTCGCCCATATCTCTCCTCGACCTTAATGCTCTCATCTGAACAATGTGGCAGAAACACTCTTTTCCGTCAGGGCAAAATCCTTTCTGTCCCACTACACCGTGCAGCCACTTTCTTAAAATCCTTTACGGTAGCAGGAATCCGAGTCTGGAATAACCTCCCGCATCATATTAGAGAACTAAATAAAACTCGAGCTTCATTAGACAATTAATTACATGCCTACTGAAGCAACAATAAAGACTAACATTGCCCCAGTAGCACTCGTTACCCCTATACAACCCTCTTTCCAACTAGGTTTTTCTTATTTTCCAGTATTATTAGCTGGTGCAGCCTCTCAAATTTTTCCCCCAGAAGTCGCTATATCAGAAAACACCTATTTTGGACACATACAGCTTCTTTTTATATCTGCCGCTATCATTATTGTCGTTACGCGTATTGCTGTTATTATTATTATTAATATTACTGTTATTACTAATGTCATTATTATTGGCGGCAGTAGAAGCAGCAGTACGAAAAAATGGTTCAAAATGGCTCTGAGCGCTATGCGACTTAACTTCTGAGGTCATCGGTCGCCTAGAACTTAGAACTAATTAAACCTAAATAACCTAAGGACAACACACACACCCATGCCCGAGGCATGATTCGAACCTGCGACCGTAGCGGTCGCTCGGCCCCAGACTGTAGCGCCTAGAACCGCACGGCCACTAAGGCCGGCAGCAGCAGTACAAATGTTGTCAGTATTCAGTTTATTAGTTCATAGTCAGTATTATTTACTCACAATGCCACTTAACTCAA
Source organism: Schistocerca nitens (assembly GCF_023898315.1). Classification (NCBI taxonomy): domain Eukaryota; kingdom Metazoa; phylum Arthropoda; class Insecta; order Orthoptera; family Acrididae; genus Schistocerca; species Schistocerca nitens. Next base: position 138,524,372 of record NC_064620.1, on the reverse strand, counting down.
TTTTAATACTATTTGTCATACTAAAATCAGAATCAGCTTAAATAAATAAATAAATTGATTTGTTAAGTTTTATAACTTCTTAATTAATGATTCGTCTGGTCTGGGAATACCGTCAATGAACTCAGAAGTTTGAAAACTACCGGAATCTGTGATTGAAATTAATTTTATTCAGCTCTCATTCTTTGCAACACGTGCTGGTCTGAAAGCCCTGTGCCCGCGCAACGCGCTGTAGGCCTCCGAAAAGTCTTTACATTGTTAGGTTTCTTAGAAACATATAAAACAGTTTTTTTTTTGTAAATTCCGAGCATTTCTTTCAACGTTAAAGAGCAGATGCGAATTCAAGGCGTTGCAGCAGGGCTGGGGGTGGGGGGAGTCAACGGGTCGTGAACCCTCAGAAAGTATTTTAGTAAAATCGTATATATTTTGCATACAAAGTTTTCTAAACTTCTCAGCTAACTTTCGGAGAATAAAGTATCATAAAAGATTATTTATTATAAGCAGCTATTCTGATACATCCCTCTAATAATCACGTCACCATCTGACGTATATTATGCTGCCAGCCCTAAACGTGTGTGTGTGTGTGTGTGTGTGTGCGTGCGTGCGTGCGTGCGTGCGTGCATGTGTGTGTGTGTGTGTGTGTGTGTGTGTGTGTGTGTGTGTGTGTGTTTGTTTGTTTGTTTGTTTCAGTGCCCATACTGTTCATCTTGCTCATGGACATGGTCACATGAGACATGTAGCAAAACATACGTTGGAACTTGATCTACCTCGATGTGCTTCCACCGAACAGGAACTGCAGTGACAAGACTAGGATCTGTATGCCGGGCTTAGCCAATCTTGATTATATTTGAACATCGTAAAAACAGAGTACTTGCGAGCTGATTTTTACTCTCGAACACTCCAAATAAAAGGACAAATTCTAATGAAGGTGGGCATGTTCCAGCACCTTGGATACTATCTCCAGCGATTACTGCGTCAGTAATAATGAAAGAACTACAATGAAGTGCCAGAGAAACTGGTATAGGCATGCATATTCAAATACAGAGATAAGTAAACAGGCAGAATACGGCATGCAGCCGGCAACGCCTATATACGACAACACGTGAATGTCACAGTTGTCAGATCGGTTATTTCTGCTAAAATGGCAGGTTATTAAGATTTAACTGAGTTTGAACGTGGTGTTATAGTCGGCGCATGAGCGATGGACACAGCATCTCCGAGGTAGCGATGAAGTGGGGATTTTCCCGTACGAGCACTTCACGAATGTACCATGAATATCAGGAATCGGGTAAAACATCAAATCTCCGACATCGCTGCTGCCGGAAAAAATCCTGCAAGAACGGGACCAACGACGACTGAAGAGAATCGTTCAACGTGACAGAAGTGCAATCCTTCGGCAAACTGCTGCAGATTTCAGTGTTGGACCACCGACAAGTGACGTGCGAACCATTCAATGAAACATCATCGATATAGGCTTTCGGAGCCGAATCTCCTCACGTGTAACCTTGATGACTGCACGACACAAAGATTTACTCCTCGCCTGAGCCCATCAACAGCGACATTGGACTGTTGATGATCGGAAACACGATGCCTGGTCGAACGAGTCTCGTTTCAAGTTGTATTGAGTGGATAGACGTGCACAGGTATGGAGACAAGCTCATGAATCTATGGACCCTGCATGTTATCAGGGGACTGTTGAAGGTGTGGAGGCTCTGTAATGCTGTGAAACGTGTGCAGTTGGAGTGATACGTCTAGATACGACCCTGACACATACGTAAGCAACCTGTCTGATCACCTGCATCCATTCATGTCCACTGTGCATTCCGACGGACTTGGACAATTCCAGCAGGACAATGGGACACCCGACACGTCCAGAATTGCTACCAAGTGGTTCCAGGAACACTCTTTTGAGTTTAAACACTTCCACTGGCTACCAGACACCTCAGACATGAACATTATTGAGCATATCTGGGGTGCCTTGCAACGTGCTGTTGAAAGATACCTCGACCCCGTCGCACTCTTACGGATTTATGGACAGCCCTGCAGTATTCATAGTGTCAGTTCCTTCCAGCACTACTTCAGACATTAGTCGAGTCCATGCCGCGTCGTGTTGCGGCAGTTCTGCGTGCTCGTGGGTTCCCTACACGATATTAGGCAGGTGTACCGGTTTCGTTGGCTCTTCATTGTATAATCGAAGTAGCTTGAATGCCATTTGAAAACCACATCGTGGTACTGTGTCACAAGCAAACATCAATATATGAGGTGCTATCAAATCGAAAACTATCGTCCGCTAAAATGGACGATGGAATGGTTCCATTCCAAAGCAATCACCAAGTCTGTTAATACATTTATCCCATTGGGGGACGAGACTATCAGTTTCTGTTTCGTAGAACGTAGCCGGCCGCTGACTGAACCATAACCACACCCATTCTTGCACTTCCTCATCCGACTGAAACCGACGTCTAGCCACGTCTCCATTCAGGTCACCAAACATGTGTGAATCACACGGTGAAAGATCTGGGGTGTACGTATGACGTACGAGGAATGTTGCACTGTTTCCCAAAAAAATCGCCAAACTGTAGCTTTCGTCGGATCGTCACTGTGGGAGCGGGCGTTATCGTGCTACAGGATGATTCCGTCCGATAGCGGGAGGGCGAAAGGCAGAGCCAACAGTGGAAACATCCCACGTCTCCCCCATCACAGAAATCCAAAGCTGTTCACACAAATTCCAGCAAGGTCATGACGACCTTCTTCTTCGACTGTAGGGGCCCTCTGTTCGTTGAGTTCTTCGAGCGTGAAACCACAATCAGTACGCAGCGCTATGAAGACACTTTGCGGAAACTGTGATCCGCTATAAAGTCAAAACGTCCAGAAATGCTGTCGGGCTATCGTCTTGCGGCATGAGAACGCCCCTCTTGCACACTGCCAATCGGACGAAGGCAACGCTTGAGCAATTTGGTTGGGAAACAGATATTGCAACATCCTCCGTACATCCCAGATCTTTTACCGTCTGATTTTCACTTCTTTGGCGACCTGAAGAAAAACATCCGTGGACGTCAGTTTCAGTGGAACGAGGAAATACAAGAGTAAGCGCGTTTGTGGAGCCGCCAGCGGCCGACCGCGTTATGCGAAACAGGAACTGATCGTCTCGTTTCCCAGTGGGGTAAATGTCTTAACGCGTGTGGTGATTACTTTTGAACGGAGCCATTCCATGATTCCGTGGTGGCGGCTGTTCGGTTTTCATTTGACGGTCCTTATACCAGAAGATGAAGATGCAAAAGACTGTCATCCATTCTATAGAGCCGTATGGACTGTGTGCTGGGAAATTACAGTGACCACTGAAAAGTATCTGTTTTATGAACGGCTGACAACCTGGAGAGGTGTGGCAGGCGATCGTGTGGACAACCTAAGTAGAAATAGCAGGACGTTCTAAACATATGAAGATCGTTGGTCTCCGTCTACACTCCTGGAAATTGAAATAAGAACACCGTGAATTCATTGTCCCAGGAAGGGGAAACTTTATTAACACATTCCTGGGGTCAGATACATCACATGATCACACTGACAGAACCACAGGCACATAGACACAGGCAACAGAGCATGCACAATGTCGGCACTAGTACAGTGTATATCCACCTTTCGCAGCAATGCAGGCTGCTATTCTCCCATGGAGACGATCGTAGAGATGCTGGATGTAGTCCTGTGGAACGGCTTGCCATGCCATTTCCACCTGGCGCCTCAGTTGGACCAGCGTTCGTGCTGGACGTGCAGACCGCGTGAGACGACGCTTCATCCAGTCCCAAACATGCTCAATGGGGGACAGATCCGGAGATCTTGCTGGCCAGGGTAGTTGACTTACACCTTCTAGAGCACGTTGGGTGGCACGGGATACATGCGGACGTGCATTGTCCTGTTGGAACAGCAAGTTCCCTTGCCGGTCTAGGAATGGTAGAACGATGGGTTCGATGACGGTTTGGATGTACCGTGCACTATTCAGTGTCCCCTCGACGATCACCAGTGGTGTACGGCCAGTGTAGGAGATCGCTCCCCACACCATGATGCCGGGTGTTGGCCCTGTGTGCCTCGGTCGTATGCAGTCCTGATTGTGGCGCTCACCTGCACGGCGCCAAACACGCATACGACCATCATTGGCACCAAGGCAGAAGCGACTCTCATCGCTGAAGACGACACGTCTCCATTCGTCCCTCCATTCACGCCTGTCGCGACACCACTGGAGGCGGGCTGCACGATGTTGGGGCGTGAGCGGAAGACGGCCTAACGGTGTGCGGGACCGTAGCCCAGCTTCATGGAGACGGTTGCGAATGGTCCTCGCCGATACCCCAGGAGCAACAGTGTCCCTAATTTGCTGGGAAGTGGCGGTGAGGTCCCCTACGGCACTGCGTAGGATCCTACGGTCTTGGCGTGCATCCGTGCGTCGCTGCGGTCCGGTCCCAGGTCGACGGGCACGTGCACCTTCCGCCGACCACTGGCGACAACATCGATGTACTGTGGAGACCTCACGCCCCACGTGTTGAGCAATTCGGCGGTACGTCCACCCGGCCTCCCGCATGCCCACTATACGCCCTCGCTCAAAGTCCGTCAACTGCACATACGGTTCACGTCCACGCTGTCGCGGCATGCTACCAGTGTTAAAGACTGCGATGGAGCTCCGTATGCCACGGCAAACTGGCTGACACTGACGGCGGCGGTGCACAAATGCTGCGCAGCTAGCGCCATTCGACGGCCAACACCGCGGTTCCTGGTGTGTCCGCTGTGCCGTGCGTGTGATCATTGCTTGTACAGCCCTCTCGCAGTGTCCGGAGCAAGTATGGTGGGTCTGACACACCGGTGTCAATGTGTTCTTTTTTCCATTTCCAGGAGTGTAGAATACACAAGAGATCAAAATACGTTGCGTCTATAGACTCCAAGAAGCGAAACCCTTGCAAGCGAGAAAAGACTAGTATGATGCAGAAGTAGTACGGTTTTGAACAAATAAAATTTCTTTTATATATTGTCTAGGCTTTTAGACGTTTACGGAACTTCGTGAGTATGAATACACAGCTGAGCTTAATATTTATTTTAACAGTCGATATCGGTCTTTTTTAAGAGTATCTTCAGTTTATATAAGATGTTGTTTACTTGAGCGTCAGGTACGTCAAATTTTTATACATAACGCTATTCATTCAAGAGTTTCATAGCTGCATGCATAACGATACAGATTATGTCGGTAGTCTTAAGATCCGCGAATTCTAGAGTATACATGTCAGCTACTGTCTTTATACTACGCTTTGTAAAAGAAATTTTGTGTATGTTACGATCAGCGAATAACTTCTTATATAATCTGAAGAATTTCTTAAAACTGACCTTCAAATGGCTCTAAGCAATATGGGACTTAACACCCGAGGTCATCAGTCCCCTAAACTTAGAACTACTTAAACCTAACTAAGCTAAGGACATCACACACATCCATGCCCGAGGCGGGATTCGAACTTGCGACCATAGCAGCAGTACCGTTCCGGACTGAAGCGCCTAGAACCGCTCGGTCACAGCGGCGGGCAAAACTTACCTAAAACGGTTGTTAAGATAAAGTAGTACTAAATATCTGTAATCGTACCAAGAATTTTCTTAAGAAATGAATTCTCGATATAATCTCAATGGACTTTCTACATCTGTGAAGGTCCAGTTTTCTTATTCTCCCACAAAAAATTAAATTAAATAAGCATACAATTTTTCCCGTTACTCATTTACGGTTAAATAAGTACACAATTTTGCCCTAGACTCATTTACAGCTAGATAATCGTTTAGTTGTCTGTAAAAGCACTCGTTTCAAGCAATATTATGAAATTAGAAAAAAGGAGTAAATTCACATTGAGGAAAAATGTGAGGAAGAAACAGGGTAGCAAACTGTTTTTAAACCTAGATAGGCACATGCCATCACGAAGGCCGATGCATCCATAACTGCGAATGTGTTGCCGCTACAGGATTTTCTACGCGAAGTGAGCCCTCGATTCAAATGGTTCAAATGGCTCTGAGCACTATGGGGCTTAACTTCCAAGGTCATCAGTCCCCTAGAACTTAGAACTACTTAAACCAACTAACCTAAGCACATCACACACATCCATGCCCGAAGCAGGATTCGAACCTGCGACCGTAGTGGACGCGCGGTTCCAGACTGTAGCGCCTAGAACCGCTCGGTCACCCCGGCCGGCACCCCTCGTTTACGTCCCATAAATATTCGATGTGATTCAAGACGGACGATACGGGTGGCCAAACCATTCGATCGAATTGTTCAGAATATTCTTCAAACCAATCGCGAACAATAATTATGGCTCAGTGATATGCCACATCTTTGTTTGGGAGCATGAAGTCCATGAGTGACTGCAAATGGTGTCCAACTAGCCAAACATAACCAATTCCAGTGAATGATCAGTTCAGTTGGACCAGGGGATCCATTCCAGGTAAACACAACCCACACCATTATGCAGCCACATTACTTTGCTGACAACTTGGGCCCATAGCTTCGTGCGGTCTATGCCACACTCGAACCCTAGTTCAAATGGTTCAAATGGCTCTGAGCACTATAGGACTTAACATCTGTGGTCATCAGTCCCCTAGAACTTAGAACTACTTAAACCTAACTAACCTATGGACATCACACACATCCATGCCCGAGGCAGGATTCGAACCTGCGACCGTAGCGGTCACGCGGTTCCAGACTGAAGCGCCTAGAACCGCACGGTCACAAAGGCCGGCTCGAACCCTAGTGCTCTTACCAACAGCCACCGTTTTCTAGTCGTCTAGGATGCAACCGATAGGGTCACGGGCCCAAGAAAGGTGCTGCAGGCTATATCGTGCTGTCAGCAAAGGCACTCGCGTAAGTCAACCGCTGCCATAGCCCATTAACACCAGATTTCACCGCACTGTCCTAACGGATACGTTCGTCGTGCTCCCCACGTTGATTCCTACGGGTGCTTGTCTGTTTGCACTTACATTCTACACGCTGCTCAGTGTCGTTAAGTGAAGGCTGTTCGCCACAGCGTTGTCCGTGGTGAGAGGTTACGCCTGAAATTTGGTATTCTCGGCACACTCTTGACACTGTGGATCTCGGAATACTGAATTTCCTAACGATTTCTGAAATGGAATGTCCCATGCGTCTAGCTCCAACTACAATTCAGCTTTCAATGCCTGTTAATTCCAGTCATGCGGCCATAACCACGTCGGTAGCCTTTTAACGTGACTTACCCGACTACAAATGACAGCCATTTTATATCTTGCTTACAAGTATATGCATATAGTAGTTATCCCATGAATATTGTCACTGACTGTATGCCTCTGGAGTGTGAGGATAGATCCATGTTTCGTTAAGGTTCCTTAACAGGGTTATAACTCCTTCGGAATATTCTGTACCGACAAATGTGGGTCTGTCTAACACAGGACAACATCAGGTTTGCATTCGATTTGACTTTGCAGTATTTTTGCGTGTATGTCTGCATGTGGTGGTGGGACACATATCTAAGATTAATGGATTGCTCCAGCTTATTCAAACTATTCTGTGGTGCAACATGTTTCCACGAAGCGAGCCTCACAAAAATAGTGTAGAACGGAAGGTCCTGAGTATCCTTAGGAGTTCTAAGGCAGTTGCGGGAGGGATGTTGCGTTTGTTATACATCAAGTGACAGAGTGCACAATGGACGAGCCAGGGACATATCCAGATATCAGAAAACTCTATGGTCCTATCAGGGAAGGAGATTCTGGGAGAGATATTGGCTTATTAAGTTCCACTCTGTAACGATATTAGAGCGGACTTTTTATGGTAAATACGTATCGTTAGAGCACGAAAAGAAGTGCATATTTAAGAGAAACAAAACTAACAGACAATATATTCGGTGGGCCACAAAATCAAAAAGTAATGCTACACCCACACCAGTTATTGCAGAACGCCGGGACAGAAAGCATCCTAGACTCACACACCTACCATAGTAGGAGCCCTTCTCTGCTGTTCCTGATGTCACAGACGTCAGCTAATCAGCGGAAGTACCTAATAATACGAGGGCGTCAACATTGCTCATTCGTGGTAGTTTGTCTTAGATAGCCAGAAAAGAGCACAGCCCTGCATTCTGGAGACGGTAGATCTTGAACAGTGGCTATTACTTACTGGTGACTGGTTTGGTTTCTCTGAATTGAACCCGAAAATCATCAAACCACAAAAAATAAGTAGTAAAAATTACCTAAATGAGAAAGTGTATTTTTAGGCAGTAAAATTTTTAAAGGTTATCCTCAGGAAAAATATACAAACACAGTCGTACTAAAGAGTCAGTATAGGTACGATGTAGAAACACATCATGCATAATCTGGATGTACTTACCATTTATTCTACGTAACCAGGACCCTGATTTATCGGCTGGAGGTTCCATTTTCTGCAAAGAAAGAAAGAAGTGTTACGATACTTTTTTAATCATTGCAGCTATACTATTTTAGTTCAGTTTTATTACAGAACAAAAGATAATGTTTCCAAAAACTCAGTTGTCGATACAGTTAATTTCGTAAACAAATGCGTATATATGGCCCATTTTTTACCATAAACGGGTGTTGCAAAGAAAATCCAGCGGAATATTGTAACAGTAAATGCAATATATTTCTAGTGTCTCGACTTAAGACCGTTTGTTGCGTTTATGACGCCGTAACAATACCCAAATGTAACATCTTTTCGATTCTATACGAAAGTATTAAGATCTGCTGCGTTCAAGGGTCGACCTTATTCGTACACGATGTACCATTCGAAATACCTAAGTACATTTTACATCGGTTGCTACTTTATGACTGAATGCATTGTCATCCTGGAACAATCAGTCATCGTCCCAGAATTGTTCCTCTACCGTACGTAGTACGCACACTGTGCTCTAAAATGTGCTCGTACCGTTCTGCATTTCACGTTTTCTTAATCGCTATAAGAGGACCACGTCCTAACGAGAAAGACAAGGCCATGGCGTAACGTTACCATCTCCGTACCTCTACATCTACATCTACATATACATGGTTACTCTGCGAATCACATTTAAGTGCCTGGCAGGGTTTCATCGAACCACCTTCACAATTCTCTATTATTCCAATCTCGTATAGCGCGCGGAAAGAACGAACACCTATATCTTTCTGTACGAGCTCTGATTTCCCTTATTTTATCATGGTGATAGTTTCTCCGTATGTAGGTCGGTGTCAACAAAATATTTCTGCATTCGGAGAAGATTCCTCCGCAACGAAAAACGCCTTTGTTTTAACGATGTCCACCCCAAAACCTGTATCATTGCAGTGACACTCTTTCCACTATTTCGTGACGATACAAAACGTGCTGCCCTTCTTTGAACTTTCTCGATGTACTCCACTAATCCTGCCTGGTAAGGATCCCTCACCGCGTAGCAAACAGTATTCCAAAAGGTACGGACAAGCGTAGTGTAGAAAGTCTCTTTAGTAGATTTGTTACATTTTGTAAGTGTTCTGCCAATAAGACGATGTCTTTGATTTGCCTTCCACATAACATTTTCTGTGTGCATTTTTTCCAGTTTAAACTGTTCGTAATTGTAATTCCTTGGTATTTAGTCGAATTTATGGCCTTTAGATTAGACTGATTTATCGTGTAACTGATTTTTTACGGATTCCTTTTAGCATCATGTGGATGACCTTACACTTTTCATTATTTATGGTCAATTGCCAATTTTCGCACCATTCAGATATCTTTTCTAAATCGTTTTTCAATTTATTTGGATCTTCTGATGGATTTACTAGACGATAAACGACAGCATCATCTGCAAACAACCTAAAGGCTGCTCAGATTGTGTCCTAAATCTTTTATATAGATAAGGAACAGCAGGGAGCTCTAACACTACCTTGGGGAACACGAGAAACGACTTCTGTTTTACCAGATAATTTTCCGTCAGTTACCACGAACTGTCACCTTTCTGACAGGAAATCACTAATCCAGTCACATAACAGAGAGGATATTTCAAAAGTACGCAATTTCACTACAAGCCACTTGTGTTGTACAGTGTGAAAAGCCTTCCGGAAATCCAGAAATACGGAATCAATGTGAAATCCCTTGTCAATAGCACTCAACACTTCGAGCGAGTAAATACATAGTTGTGCTTCACAAGAACGATGTTTTCTAAATCTGTATTGACTGTATGTCAATAGACCGTTCTCCTCGAGGTAATTCATAATGTTCGAACACAATATAAGTTCCAAAATCCTTCCCGTTCCGCCGCTGTTTGTGCCTCTACAAGCGTCCACTTTTTTAACTCTCTACCCATAGGCTTTGCTGCTAGTTGGACTGATGGTAGCACTTTGAGACTCAAGAGTTGTGCCTTCCACTGATTTCATGCGATTTTTACAACCACCTTTCGCAGTGCTCAGAGATTCCTGTTAGTGAGTACAAGAAGTCTACCTGATATCGGTTTAGCTGCGGTTATTCCTTCGCGTTTCTATCGCACAATCACATCACCAACAGTCGACTTGCACAGCTTTAGAAGGGTCAAAATGTCCCAGGCAGGTTTGTAGCTCAGGTCACATCCAATGATCAGCCCACATTCCAAGTCATTGAGCTGCTGTGACCGACCGATTCTGCTTTTGCTGCCTCTCGACACACAACACAGTACCCCTGTGTCTTTTTATATTATGGGTACGCCTCTGGTGACACCTAGTTTATACACTCCTGGAAATTGAAATAAGAACACCGTGAATTCATTGTCCCAGGAAGGGGAAACTTTATTGACACATTCCTGGGGTCAGATACATCACATGATCACACTGACAGAACTACGGGCACATAGACACAGGCAACAGAGCATGCACAATGTCGGCACTAGTACAGTGTATATCCACCTTTCGCAGCAATGCAGGCTGCTATTCTCCCATGGAGACGATCGTAGAGATGCTGGATGTAGTCCTGTGGAACGGCTTGCCATGCCATTTCCACCTGGCGCCTCAGTTGGACCAGCGTTCGTGCTGGACGTGCAGACCGCGTGAGACGACGCTTCATCCAGTCCCAAACATGCTCAATGGGGGGACAGATCCGGAGATCTTGCTGGCTAGGGTAGTTGACTTACACCTTCTAGAGCACGTTGGGTGGCACGGGATACATGCGGACGTGCATTGTCCTGTTGGAACAGCAAGTTCCCTTGCCGGTCTAGGAATGGTAGAACGATGGGTTCGATGACGGTTTGGATGTACCGTGCACTATTCAGTGTCCCCTCGACGATCACCAGTGGTGTACGGCCAGTGTAGGAAATCGCTCCCCACACCATGATGCCGGGTGTTGGCCCTGTGTGCCTCGGTCGTATGCAGTCCTGATTGTGGCGCTCACCTGCACGGCGCCAAACACGCATACGACCATCATTAGCACCAAGGCAGAAGCGACTCTCATCGCTGAAGACGACACGTCTCCATTCGTCCCTCCATTCACGCCTGTCGCGACACCACTGGAGGCGGGCTGCACGATGTTGGGGCGTGAGCGGAAGACGGCCTAACGGTGTGCGGGACCGTAGCCCAGCTTCATGGAGACGGTTGCGAATGGTCCTCGCCGATACCCCAGGAGCAACAGTGTCCCTAATTTGCTGGGAAGTGGCGGTGCGGTCCCCTACGGCACTGCGTAGGATCCTACGGTCTTGGCGTGCATCCGTGCGTCGCTGTGGTCCGGTCCCAGGTCGACGGGCACGTGCACCTTCCGCCGACCACTGGCGACAACATCGATGTACTGTGGAGACCTCACGCCCCACGTGTTGAGCAATTCGGCGGTACGTCCACCCGGCCTCCCGCATGCCCACTATACGCCCTCGCTCAAAGTCCGTCAACTGCACATACGGTTCACGTCCACGCTGTCGCGGCATGCTACCAGTGTTAAAGACTGCGATGGAGCTCCGTATGCCACGACAAACTGGCTGACACTGACGGCGGCGGTGCACAAATGCTGCGCAGCTAGCGCCATTCGACGGCCAACACTGCGGTTCCTGGTGTGTCCGCTGTGCCGTGCGTGTGATCATTGCTTGTACAGCCCTCTCGCAGTGTCCGGAGCAAGTATGATGGGTCTGACACACCGGTGTCAATGTGTTCTTTTTTCCATTTCCAGGAGTGTATATACAATGGTTTGCAAAACTAAAGAACGAAAGTAATCTTCGCATGATGTGTCACTACCAAGAAATAGCTTGATGAAAGTTGGATCATACATAGAGAGAACTGCCGAAGTACAGTATGAAAGGTAACGGAAAGAAATACGCCGTGAGGCGAACAGTAATGACACTTCAATTAAAAGAAAATAGTTACACAGAAGTCTTCGCGATTTATGATGGTCCCCCGTGTGCCAGCGTAAGCTGTTGCCAGCACATTGGGCGGCAAAGAGCTTGCGAGCAGATCGATAGTAAGCGCAAGCAACGAGCCTATCAGCACAGAGGCCAAGGATGAACTCGCAAGAAACGTGCCGCCAACGCCCTCTCGACCGCCAGTATTTAGATCGCCGTCGCGGACCGGAGGGTCCAGTCTGTCACATGGCCAGTCAGTCATCCAGTGAGTCATCCAGTCAATCAACAAATCAAGTCACCATCGCAGCTCAGTGGGAGTCACAGTCGCAATTAGCTTAGCCTCTGGCTCAGAGTCAGGCAGTGCCTGGCGACCAGAGTAGTGTACATAATGGGACTTGTACTTCACCAGCAGTGAGGCTAATGTGGACTATACGGAAGAGCTTGTACCACAACACCTGGGCTATCGTAAGTAACTTCTTGTTATTATGAATAAAGAACCCTGTTAATACATGCATGCAGTTTATGTTATAGAACAGGATACCGGCCACCAAACGACATCCTCTCCTTGCTTCCCATTGTACAAGCCTACAGTGACAACTAGACGACACAAAACCCTGGAAATTACAAATTCGTCCTAGCCACAAAGTTGTTATGGGGTTCTTGTGGTAAGGCGTTCCATTCCTCCACCAGCGCCGTTGACAAATGCTGGATGGTCGTCAGTGCAAGTGAACGTGCTTCCTTACCACCCAAAACGTTGAAAATTAAGCACTGCTGCACTGCGTAAGAATATCTGAGCACTTGGCCCCACTTTCTATGCTGTGTGGATGACTTGAATAACACAAAAAGTACACAATAAGCTACAGATGGTAACATACACTGGTGTCCAAAATTAAAGCACCAAACGGAAATGTTGCAAGGTTGAGTACATTTTGCCACAAAATTGCATAAACAGGTGATAGTAAAGTAGAAACAATGTAAAGAATACAGAACGTAATCAACTGCAACACGCATAACGGTAGACAGAAATGTTCTTCGTTTTTTTCCAACCTAACGGATTTGTACACACAGCCTGCCAATTGATTAACGTGCTCAGTATGGAGTGTGACTACCCGTGGCAAAAGTACAGCCCTTACAACGACTGGAGATGCTGTGAATGATGTCATCAGTCTCATGATAAGGCAATAACGCCAATTCTTCCTGTAGAGGTGCTCACAAGTCTTGGAGAGTGGTTGGTGGATGCTGACGTGATGCAACCCCTCCCCCTAGTGCATCCCAGACATAACGGGAGAGCGAGCAGGCCACACCATGTGTCCAATATCTCCCATTTTCACAAAAACATCAACTACCCGTGCTCTATGAGGTCGAACATTATCATCCATCAATATGACGTCTGGGCCCAGTGCACCTCACAACAACCGTAAATGACGCCCCAATATCTCGTCACGATACATAATAGCAGTTAAATCTTGCCGATTCACCTGTACATTTCTATGAAAGGAGTTCGAGTGGTCAACACAATCCCTCCCCACACCATTATGGACCCTCCCCAATATTGGGTTTTGGTCCTGAAATCGTGTTCCACATACCCTCCAGATGCGAATCCGTCGATAATCACTCTCCAGACTAAATCAGGACTCACCTGTGAAAAGAAAAGTAGCCCACTGTTAGACCCTCCAGGTGGCATGTTGACGAGTCCATTCTTGACATTCCCTTCTGTGAAGTCGCGTCAGAGGTACACATACAGTACGTGTCCGACAGTAAAAGCCACACTGCCGAAGCCTTCTGTACACCGTTTGCCTCGCTACAACACGTCCAGTGGATGCTGTGAGGTCAGATGCCAATTGCCATGCAATACTAAGGCGGTAGCGTCGTGTCCTTACAGCCAAATAACGGTCCTCTCTTCTGAAGTCGCACGTGGTCGGCCCTGTCCTGGTCTCCGGGATACAGTTTCGATCTCTATAAACTGTCCGAGAAATAACAGAACGATTCACATTCAGCCATCGGGCCACACCAGTTTGCGACTGTCCTGCTTCCATGCTTCCTACGGTCCTCCACAGCAGAGTCTATAGGCGTTTTCTCTGTCACACACTGCACCGACTGTCAATGTGTACACAGCGCTTGTGGATGTGGGACTACCCAGCAAACCTACCCCTCTTCATAGGTGCCCTGTCGTCATTGCTGGTGTGGTTGTCCGTTGATCGGAAAGCCATCTTCCGTGCAGAACAAGATCGTAACGACATTTGTTGACAGTTTGTGTGATTATATCGTGTATTAGACTCAGGACGGGGAAGTTGCGGTTTGTTCCTTTAATTTTGGACACCAGTGTATAAAGTGAATGAAGTAGCTCAACTACATTTGTTCTAGTGAGATTCGTTTCGTCTCTTTTTCTTCCTTATGCACATCTGAGAAGGTGCACACAAACAGCTGTGGCACATAACATTTCCAAAAATCCTTCATGTTAGTTACAGCTTTGACTCGTGCTTTACAAGGATAAAAGAACATAGAAGCATAATGAGTTAAAATAGTTTACTATTAGTAAAGTGTAGCCTCAAGACCTTCGTAAGTCAAACAGTCTTGGATCTGAGAACCAGCCTAAAATCTAAGTTTTCATCTCGAGTAACACTTGGAAAATTCGTTCTTTACCACTACTACGATATTCTAACCATGGAAGGAAAAAATAATGAAAACCGAAAGCACTACCGTTCTGGTCACGGAGGGACCAATCGGCATCTGCCGACCGCCGTGTCATCCACAACGGGTGACTTCATGTGGATGTCGTATGGAGGGTTTGGAGCCAGCACACCGCTACCCAGACCGCAGACCTTGGCGCCGCTTCTTCTCATTCAGATAGATCAGTTCCTCAGCTGACATCACGTGGTTCAGTGAGTGCTCCCACCAAGGAAAAAGAACCTGACAGTATCGGGAATTGAAGTCGGGTCCTCCGAGACGAGAGAGAGAGAGAGAGAGAGAGAGAGAGAGAGAGAGAGAGAGACAACGTACTTAATATCTTTTTAAGTGTCAGCATGTACTGTCGTGAAACAGGTGTATGATGACCTCTATTCACAAATTCGTATCATACGTTAGATATCCTCTCACATGTACTCGGTTATGACGTCATTCTTAGCTTAAGACTACAATTCGACGACTTGAGCTCAAAAAACAAATGGGCTAGCAAAATTTTAGTATTACACTGTTGTTCAAAATAAAAGAAACAAACGTAAATTATGCTTGGTTGTGCTAGTTTTGCCACAAAACACTATACACAGGTGATAGTAAACTAGAAACAATGTAAAGAATGCAGAAATGTAAACAACAGCAACATGCATAACGATAGACAGAAATGTTCTTCGTGTTTTCCAACTTAACGGATTTGCACACACATTCTGACAACTGGTTAATGTGCTCAGTGTGGGGTGTGACCACCTCTGGCAGCAATACAGGCCTGACAACGACGGGACATGCAGTGAATGGTGTCATCAGTCTCCCCGTTCCTCCTCCATTACCACTCGCAAGTTTTGGAGAGTGGTTGGTGGATGCCGACGTGATGAAAGCCATCTCCCTAGTGCATCCCAAGCATGGGATTCAAATCGGAAGAGCGAGCAAGCCCCGCCATGGGTGCAATATCTTCCGTCTCCAAGAAAACATCAATCATCCGTGCTGTATGAGGTCGAGCGTTGCCGTCCATCAATACGAAGTCTGGGCTCACAGCTCAACGCAACAACCGCACATTAAGGTCCCAAGATCTCGCCACGATACCTGACAGCAGTTAAACATTGCCGATCCACCCGTACAATTTCCTGAATAGGTGCTCGTGTGGTTACTATAATCCGTGCCCACACCATTAGGGATCCTCATCCATATCTGTCTCTTTCCACATTGTTTGGGTCCCGAAATAGACTTCCACGTTCTCTCTAGGCGCGAATCCGTCGAGAATCACACTCCAGACTAAATCTGGACTCATTTGTGAAAAGCACATTAGTTCACTGTTCGACTGTCCAGGTGACATGCTGATGACCCCATATTGCACGTTCCCTTCTGCGAAGAAGCGTCAGAGGTAGACGTACACCAGGTCTCCGACAATAAAGGCCACTCTGCCGAAGCCTTCTGTACACCGTTTGTCTCGATACAATACGTTCAGTGGACTCTACGGTATCAGTTGCCAATAGCCGTGCAGTACTAATTCGATACCGTCTTGGCCTTACAGCCAAATATAACGGTTCTTTCTTTCTGATGTCACAAATGGTCTCCGGGATACAGTTTCGGTCTCTATAAACTGTCGCCACATCCGAGATACAACAGAACAATTCAGATTAATGTATCTAGACGTTTGCGACTGTCCTGCTTCCACTCTTCCTATGCCCCACCATCACAGAGAGTATGGTAGGTGTCTTTGTGCCATACAGCACCGCCTATGGCTGTGTACACAGTGATTGTGGATGTGGGGCTACGCGGCAAACACCATCTCGTTTCGTAGGTGCTCTGACGTCATCGTTGGCGTGGTTGTCCGTTGACCGGAATGCCACCTTCCGTGCAGAACACGATGGTACGGACATCTGATGACATTTTGTATGATTATATCGTGAATTACACAGAACGGGGAAATGGCGGTTTGTTGCTTTAATTCTGGACACCAGCGTATTACAACATGGCCCTAGGAATGAAACATTAATTTCTTTCATATATTATTCAGAGCAATCATGCCCTGCCCGAGAGTTCACCAATGTAATCAAAAAACCGTAACTGATTCAAGTACAGTAAAGAAAACATAACCTGTCATCCATAAGCCGCCTGCGATGAGTACCCAATCGTCAGTTGACTGAGACGTTGGTTTCCATATTAAGCGTTAATCGTTGTCTGTCTCTCCGTAGTCTAAGCCTCATGCAGATGGAGGAGCAAAGCAGTGACGCAAGAATGACGTAATTCGCCACAGTCATTACGCGACGCCGCAGACGCCCATATCCTGGTAATGGAATTTTACACTCCATCAGTGTCACGACAGTGCCGTAGCCGTGATTCACAAAACACCGTGCCGGGTGGGAAAGAAGCCGGAATAGACAAAGATTATGAAGACGAACAAAAGGAAGGCAGCTACAAAACAACTGCGCAGTTATAACATCGATTCCCGGAATGATGACTGAGAAGATACACCGTGTCCACTGTTACATCGGGCACTCACTTTTTCTACAGAGAGATTTCCGCAGTTTCCTTGCTGAAAGAAGTAACAAAATCTAAGCGTCATCAGAATCTGATTTATGAAAGGTGGAAAGTATGAATTCACTATGACGCTCGATTTATTCAGGGTGAAACGAGTTCATGACTTTACCGGATTTAATTTCAGGTGAAGCTAACAGCTCTTCCGTCAGAACTAATGATAGCCTTGGGAGAGCCAGCCATGATAAACTATTCCATCTCGTGCGCAAGATGTATGAGACGCGCGAAATATCGTCAGACTTCAAGAAGAATGTAATAATTCCAATTTCTAAGAAAGCAGGTGCTGACATGTGTGGATATTACCGAATTGTCAGTTTCATAAGTCATGCCTGCAAAATACAAACACGAATTCGTTACAGAAGAATGGAAAAACTGGTACAAGCTCATCTTGGGGAGGTCACTTTGGATTCCGGAGAAATTAGGAACATGCGAGGCAATACCGATTCTCCGACTTCTCTTAGAAGATAGGTTAAGGAAGGACAAATCTACGTTTATAGCATTTGTCGACTTAGGAAAAGCTTTCAACAATATTCACTGGAATACTCTCTTCCAAATTTTGAAGGTGGCAGGTGTAAAATACAGGAACTCGAAGGTTATTTAGATAGATTAGTTATAAGAATATATGGCTATGAAAGGGAAGGAGTGGTGGAAAAGGAAGTGAGGCAGGGTTGTAGCCTATCCCTGGTGTTATTCAATCTGTATGCTGAGCAAGCAGTAGAGAAAACCAAAGAAAAATTCGGAGAAGGAATTAAAGTACAGAGCGAAGAAATTAATCTTCGGGATTTGCCAATGACATTATAATTCTGTCAGTGATAGCAAAGCACTTGGAAGAGCAACTGAACGGAATGGACACCACCTTGAAAGGAGGATATAAGATGAACATCAACAGAAGCAAGACAAGGATAATAAAACTTTGTAAAATTAAATCTGTTGTTGATGAGGGAATTAGATTAGGAAACGAGACACCTAAAGTAGTAGATAGGATGGTTGTTTCGGAAGTAAAATAACTGATGATGGTCAAAGCAGGGAGGATATAAAACATAGACTGGCAATGGCACGAAAAGCGTTTCTGAAGAAGAGAAATTTGTTGACACAGAACAGGGACTTAACTTTTCTGGAAGTAATTTTATGGCGTGTAGCCACATATGGAAGTTAAATATGGAGAATAAACAGTTCAGACAAGAAGAAAATAGATGCTCTTGAAATGTGGTATACAGAAGAATGCCAACGGCCTTGCCGCAGTGGTAACACCGGTTCCCGTTAGATCTCCGAAGTTAAGCGCTGTCGGGCTGGGCTAGCACTTGAACGGGTGACCATTCGATCTGCTGAGCGCTATTGGCAAGCGGGGTGCACTCAGCCCTTGTGAGGCAAACTGAGGAGCTAAGTGATTGAGAAGTAGCGGCTCCGGCCTCGGAAACTGACATACGGCCGGGAGGGCGTTGTGCTAACCACATGCCCATCCATATCCGCATTCAGTGACGCCTATGAACTGAGGATGACACGACGGCCGGTCGACACCTTTGGGCCTTCATGGGCTGTTCGGGAGGAGTATACAGAAGAACGCTGAAGATTAAGTGGATAGATCATGTAACTAATGAGGAGGTACTGAACAGAATTGGGGAGATACGAAATTTGTGGCACAACTTGACTAAAAGAAGGATCACCAATTTAGTATTAGATTGAGGT
The DNA here is from genome assembly GCF_023898315.1 of Schistocerca nitens. Lineage (NCBI taxonomy): Eukaryota > Metazoa > Arthropoda > Insecta > Orthoptera > Acrididae > Schistocerca > Schistocerca nitens. The sequence goes on along the minus strand of NC_064620.1, from coordinate 138,505,194 downwards.
GTGAGGGTAAAAATGGTAGAGGGAGGCAAAGAAATAAACAGACTAAGCAGATTCTGAAGGAAGGAAGTTGCAGCAGTTATTCAGAGATGAAGAGCTTTGCACACGATGGAATAGCAGGACAGCTGCACCAAACCAGTCTTTGGACTAAAGAAAATAGCAGCAGCAGCAGCAACAACAACAGCTCGTTCTGCATTACTAAGTCTTTACTCAAGTGGTTTGATACAGCTCTCCTCGCTAGTTTTCAAACGTTCAAATGTGTGTGAAATCTTATGGGACCTAACTGCTAAGATCATCAGTCCCTAAGCTTACACACTACTTAACCTAAATTATCCTAAGGACAAACACACACACCCATGCCCAAGGGAGGACTCGAACCTCCGCCGGGACCAGCCGCACAGTCCATCGCTGCAGCGCCTTAAACCGCTCGACTAATCCCGCGCGGCTCGCTAGTTTTCCTCTGTGCAAGTCCCTTCTTCTTTATGTAACTACTGGAACCAGCTATTGTATTCATTCCTTTGTTCTCCTCTACAACTTTTATCCCTCAGACTTCTCTCCATTGCCAAACTGACTCAGGATTTGGCCGGTCAACGGATCTTTAGTTTTAGTCAAGTTGTGCCATGAATTTCTTGTCTCCCCAATTCCAGTCAGTACCTTCTCATCAGTTACTCGATCGAACCCATCAACTCTTCAGTGTTTTTCTGTATCTGCACTTTTCAAAAGCTTCCATATTCTTCCCGAACTGATTATATTCCAATTTTCACTTTCGTGAAAGGCTATACTCCAGACAAACACCATCAGGAAGTTCTTCCTATCATCTAAATTTGTATTCGATATCAACATATCCCTCTTCTTCATAAGTGCTTTTCGTACTGTAGCCACTCTGAATTTATATCTTCTCTAATTCTGCCACCATCAATGTTTTTCCTAGTTTTAATATATTACTTCCTAATTTAATACCCTCACAATCATCTCATTTTGTTCGACTACATTCCATTACCCTTGTTTTACTTTTGTTGTTGTTCATCTTATACTCTTTCCGTTCAACCGCTCTTCCAAATCCTTTTCTGCCTGTGACAGAATGACGTACTTTAACTCCCTTTCCAGATTTCTCCTTGTTTCCTATCCTGCCATTTTGTTCGACTACATTCCATTACCCTTGTTTTACTTTTGTTGTTGTTCATCTTATACACTTTCCGTTCAACTGCTCTTCCAAATCCTTTGCTGTCTGTGACAGAATGACGTACTTTAACTCCCTTTCCAGATTTCTTCTTGTTTTCCTTTCTTGCCTGATCGATGTACAGACTGAATAATATCGGGGATAGGCTATTGCCTTCTCAATCACTGCTTCCTGTGGTGTCACCGCTAGACACCACACTTGCTAGGTGGTAACTTAAATCGGCCGCGGTCCTGTAGTACATGTCGGACCCGCGTGTCGCCACTATGTAATCGCAAACCTAGCGCCACCACATGGCAGGTCACAAGACACGGACTTGACCTCGGCCCAGTTGTACGGACGACATAGCTTGCGACAAGACGTATCACGTCTTCCTCTCATTTGCCGAGAGACAGATTAAATAGCCTTCAGCTAGTCCATCGCTTCTACCTAGCAAGGCGCCATGTGTATCATTGCTAATTGCTTACTACTATGCAAGAGATGTATTTCAACAAGAACAAGACTACATTAAAGTTAAGTATATTAAAATCTCTCTTCTTGTCTTTATAGTTTTCATCCAGTCTCCTGTTTCAGAATTTACGCCCGTCTGCGTTAGTTTCGCGTGCACCTAGCCACTCATTGTGTCGAGACCTTAGGGAATCGACACAACACTTCCCTTTCATTGACTCTTTCGTTCTTGGTAGATTCTTTGCCTGAGTGACAGAGAAATGATGTCAAAGAGGAACCAGCCGCGGGCTCGCACCTGTCTTATGTGACATGGAAGGACATGAATGGACTCAGAACTGTCACGATGCAAAGTCAGCCTCAGGAAATGGGGCTCCAGCAGTGATTATGATGGTAACCTACACGACCATCAGCATATGTTAGTCTGCGGGAACCTGCTGGATATGTATTTTGCTGCAGCTAACAAAACAGCACTCAAAACTCTCCACAGAATATAAGACAATTAGCTTGTTGTTTCTTTGTTTTTCTTCATTTTCCAATATTTCATCAATTCTTATTGTACATATTAATCGCGGTGTTTTTATTGTTATTACTTTTAGTTTGTGCTTTACTGAATTGCCTCTATAACTGGTTACTTGTATGCAATTGATCTCTGCGTGTTCGTTATTAACGCTGTACAAATAGTGTAATAATTTCAGGTCTTGTACACGTGAAATGAATAAACAAATGTCTTTCGATCTGAAAACTGCAGTTTGGTTTCTGTGAAATTTTAAATTACCTTTCGCTCCCTGCATTTAATTCCTGCTATCTTCGTAATACTCGTGGTCTAGGGTCAAAAAGTCTTCGGTCCCGGGTTCGATCCCCGCCACTGCCTAAATTTTGATAAATAATCAGCATTGGCGGCCGAAGACTTCCGGCATAAGAAGTCAGCCTCATTCTGCCAACGGTCTTGTCAAAGAGGGCGGAGGAGCGGATATAGGTTCAGGGCACTCTCTTGTCCTAGGGGTGGGAAATGGCCCCTAAAGGCGGAAGAATCAGCAATGATCAACGACATGAGGATGCAGAAGGCAATGGAAACCACTGCATTAAAGACACGTAACGTGTATCCACAGGACATGTGGCCTGTAATTGAAGAAGTGTCATGATGATCTCTCCATTGGCAAAAGATTCCGGAATAGTGCCCCATTCGGATCTCCGGGAGGGGCTGCCAAGGGGGAGGTTACCATGAGAAAAAGATTGAATAATCAACGAAAGGGTAACGTTCTACGAGTCGGGGCGTGGAATGTCAGAAGCTTGAACGTGGTAGGGAAACTAGAAAATCTGAAAAGGGAAATGCAAAGGCTCAATCTAGATATAGTAGGGGTCAGTGAAGTGAAGTGGAAGGAAGACAAGGATTTCTGGTCAGATGAGTATCTGGTAATATCAACAGCAGCAGAAAATGGTATAACAGGTGTAGGATTCGTTATGAATAGGAAGGTAGGGCAGAGGGTGTGTTACTGTGAACAGTTCAGGGACCAGGTTGTTCTAATCAGAATCAACAGCAGACCAACACCGACAACGATAGTTCAGGTATACATGCCGACGTCACAAGCTGAAGATGAATAGATAGAGAAAGTGTATGAGGATATTGAAAGGGTAATGCAGTATGTAAAGGGAGACGAAAATCTAATAGTCATGGGCGACTGGAATGCAGTTGTAGGGGAAGGAGTAGAAGAAAAGGTTACAGGAGAATATGGGCTTGGGACTAGGAATGAAAGAGGAGAAAGACTAATTGAGTTCTGTAACAAGTTTCAGCTAGTAATAGCAAATACCCTGTTCAAGAATCACAAGAGGAGGAGGTATACTTGGAAAAGGCCGGGAGATACGGGAAGATTTCAATTAGATTACATCATGGTCAGACAGAGATTCCGAAATCAGATACTGAATTGTAAGGCGTACCCAGGAGCAGATATAGATTCAGACCACAATATAGTAGTGATGAAGAGTAGGCTGAAGTTCAAGACATTAATCAGGAAGAATCAATACGCAAAGAAGTGGGATACGGAAGTACTACGGAATGACGAGATACGTTTGAAGTTCTCTAACGCTATAGATAGAGCAATAAGGAATAGCGCAGTAGGCAGTTCAGTTGAAGAGGAATGGACATCTCTAAAAAGGGCCATCACAGAAGTTGGGAAGGAAAACATAGGTACAAAGAAGGTAGCTGCGAAGAAACCATGGGTAACAGAAGAAATACTTCAGTTGATTGATGAAAGGAGGAAGTACAAACATGTTCCGGGAAAATCAGGAATACAGAAATACAAGTCGCTGAGGAATGAAATAAATAGGAAGTGCAGGGAAGCTAAGACGAAATGGGCGCAGGAAAAATGTGAAGACATCGAAAAAGATATGATTGTCGGAAGGACAGACTCAGCATACAGGAAAGTCAAAACAACCTTTGGTGACATTAAAAGCAACGGTGGTAACATTAAGAGTGCAACGGGAATTCCACTGTTAAATGCAGAGGAGAGAGCAGATAGGTGGAAAGAATACATTGAAAGCCTCTATGAGGGTGAAGATTTGTTTGATGTGATACAAGAAGAAACAGGAGTCGATTTAGAAGAGATAGGGAATCCAGTATTAGAATCGGAATTTAAAAGAGCTTTGGAGGACTTACGGTCAAATAAGGCAGAAGGGATAGATAACATTCCATCAGAATTTCTAAAATCATTGGGGGAAGTGGCAACAAAACGACTATTCACGTTGGTGTGTAGAATATATGAGTCCGGCGATATACCATCCGACTTTCGGAAAAGCATCATCCACACAATTCCGAAGACGGCAAGACCTGACAAGTGCGAGAATTATCGCACAATCAGCTTAACAGCTCATGCATCTAAGCTGCTTACAAGAATAATATACAGAAGAATGGAAAAGAAAATTGAGAATGCGCTAGGTGACGATCAGTTTGGCTTTAGGAAAAGTAAAGGGACGAGAGAGGCAATTCTGACGTTACGGCTAATAATGGAAGCAAGGCTAAAGAAAAATCAAGACACTTTCATAGGATTTGTCGACCTGGAAAAAGCGTTCGACAACATAAAATGGTGCAAGCTGTTCGAGATTCTGAAAAAAATATGGGTAAGCTGTAGGGAGAGACGGGTCATATACAATATGTACAACAACCAAGAGGGAATAATAGGAGTGGACGATCAAGAACGAAGTGCTCGTATTAAGAAGGGTGTAAGACAAGGCTGTAGCCTTTCGCCCCTACTCTTCAATCTGTACATCGAGGAAGCAATGATGGAAATAAAAGAAAGGTTCAGGAGTGGAATTAAAATACAAGGTGAAAGGATATCAATGATACGATTCGCTGATGACATTGCTATCCTGAGTGAAAGTGAAGAAGAATTAAATGATATGCTGAACGGAATGAACAGTCTGAGTACACAGTATGGTTTGAGAGTAAATCGGAGAAAGAGGAAGGTAATGAGAAGAAGTAGAAATGAGAACAGCGAGAAGCTTAACATCAGGATTGATGGTCACGAAGTCAATGAAGTTAAGGAATTCTGCTACCTAGGCAGTAAAATAACCAATGACGGGCCGGCCGGGGTGGCCGAGCGGTTCTAGGCGCTACAGTCTGGAACCGCGCGACCGTTACGGTCGCAGGTTCGAATCCTGCCTCGGGCATGGATGTTTGTGATGTCCTTAGTGAAACGTCCCCTTTGAATAATTTTACAAGTCTGTGCTTAAACTGACACACAATATTTTTAGCGCAACGCAATCTGACTTTCAAAATTCCCTACAAAAGAATGGCCCTGACTAACATTAAACTATACCTTTCACAAATCACTTACCTCACAAAAATCTTCGCTGCTCAAGCTACTGCAATACAGCGAGCGCCACTACTGCCAGCTAAATAAAAGATTCAAACTATGGAAGGCACTAACTACTGATAGGGATAGTTAGCAAATGAAAGATATTAATAGAGAACAAACAATGTATTTACCTTGATATCATATATATATATATATATATATATATATATATATATATATATATATATATATATATATATATATAGCAGTTCATGACAAATTTCAAAATTCCGCCATCCCCACATCCACCACTGCTGGCGGCTCACCTCCAACTGCGCAACGCTACGCGCTGTTCACAGCCAGCTGCCTAACACTACAATGGCGAGTATTACAACAATGCAAAGCAGCCACAGGCTGCACACAGCACAGTCAGTGATTTTCATACAGAGGTGGCGTTACCAATAAAAAAACCTAAACAGCCTACTTACATAGCCCCCATGCTCCCCACAAAAAAATTTTACAAATTGGTTTGGGCAGTGGCCAATACAGATTTGAAAAAATTTTTCATAATTACAATAACAAAGAAATCAAATGCACACACTTATTGATACAATGTTGGTCAAAAGCTAAAATTTTCTCACAGTCCATAAAGACAGTCCTGATCATTCATCACATTGCAGTATTTTTCTCAAAGTCTGAGTAGTAAAAGAAAATGCACACGGAAGTAGTGGATTTCCATGCAGTCTTGAAGAAGTAGTGTTGTCCTTCCAACGGAAAGACAGTGCTGACTCTCGACATGCAGACAGGTCATGGGCCACAACAGAGCAAACCCACAGCGGAGTCAGTCGACGTTTTGAAGAGTATTAGTGGGTAGGTCATCACAGAGCAGACCCACTGTAGTCCTGGTAGAGATTACGGTATTGGTGGGCCACCAGAGGTGCAGACTCAATGCAGTCCTTGTAGAGATAATGGTACTGATGGATCATCAAAGACGTAGACCCACTGTAGTCCTTGTAGAGATAATGGTACTGGTGGGCCACCAGAGGTGCAGACCCACTGCAGTCCTTGTAGAGATGGCCAGCAGCCATCTGTTGTGACTGTGCAGGTGCACAATCACCATTGAAGAGTCTTGCGGATAATATAGCAAGTCCATGAACCACCACTTGTGCACTCACAAAAAATTTTTTTGAAATGTCCTTAGAACCAGAAATGCTGTTATCCAGTCCCTTGCTGAATTATTAACACACGTGCAAACACTATCAGTCCCTACTTCTCACATATTGTCCATATACTATGACCAAGAGAAACGTGTGCAGTGAAATGGAACTTACAAGTTAATTTAATTTGATGACCTGGTGTCAATTACAATTTTATAACATAAGAATACAATTACAAAGGTACAAAATACATCATTAAAGAACATAACAATACAGAGAACATTTGTAATACAGGCTTTACCAAAGAATCGAAATAACATATACGTCAGTGTTATAGGAATTATGACATGAGTACATACATAAGAGATCAGAATAACTTTCGAAACATCAACTTTACACATGAGCATTAAAACAAAACAGAATAAATAATGTCTAAACATCTTTACAAAGAAAATAACATATTATTAATGCCAATTGTATTTGAGGATAACAGTATTCCTCATCATAGTGAATGTAACTTAGTATTAGAAGAGAAAAAAGTTCTATGAAACAGTACACAGAGACAGGAAGAAAACAAATACACAAGGGTACACAAACACATAGGATAATAATACAAAAGGAAAGGACAGGGTGTGTTTTACTGTAGTATTTTGCAAACAAAACTTTCTTTACTTCTCAGAGATCTCCCTTCGTTCTTCATTATTTCCAAAAAGACCTATCTATACCTGCTTTCTGTACTTTATTCGTAACTTCTCAATGCATTTCTTCCAATTCATCATAGTTAGTTTCTTATATAGTCTACCCCCTCTTAAGCTAACTTAAATCTACTGAGCTCAGATGCTAAACTAAGGGACGAGGCAATGCAGCAGCACAAAACAACGCAAACAGCAATTTAAAAAAATGCAGATTTGCGAAGCAAGCAGCATTATAAAAATAAGCAAAGCAAATGCAATATTACAACTAATATAAGGCAATGCGCAGCAAACAAGAAAAATAAATTCATAGTAAAACTGGCTTAACAGAATAATACAAAGTGAAATTTAGTAGCACTATGCCTGGCAAACAGCAGCAGCATCTAAACATGACAAAGATCAAGCAGAAAAAATATTACACTAAAGACAACAATGCAGATAAGGGAAATGTCTGTTCACATCTTAATGTCTATGTAATTAAAGTGGTGCACCACAACAACTTATTGTAAAAAAATATTACCATATACTTGAAAAGAAAATTATGTGTGCAGTTACTGTTACTAGTCCCTTCTTATTGTTCTTTCCTTTCCAAGCGCTCCTTTTTTTTTAAGAATGTGGATTACAAAATTATTATTTAATAGATCTGTTGACAGAAAGTGTTCACATTAGCAAATGCATTTTATTTTATAAAAGCAATGCTGCAACACAGCTCGAAACTAGATATCAAATGAAATAAGCAACTATGAAAAGTGAAGCATAAAAATATCATTCAATAGTCATGTGACATTTCATAAGTTAGTAGAAATTCTCTCAATTCTCGTAGAAAGATTCTTGTCATAATCAGGTGTGCAGATGTAAAATATTTCTCGTCATTTCATTAGGCATTTCAGTAAATATCGTAAATTAAGAGCTCCACAGTGTAATCATATGTTTTCAAGTTCGACCGTGTCGTTTTTGCGATGCTTTCTACAAAGAAACGTCAATAGCGAGGATAATGGCCTCCCTTTTTTTTTCTACCTGTGCCGCTGAAAAGGGCTCACAATAATGGCTTTTTCTCCAGGCGTCTGGCACACCTGGCCGCTCAGCTGGGTGCCCACGACGCATTACGTGCAGGTGGTCACTGAACTTTCTTACCGCAATATTTACGACACCAGTTTCCGCTACAGTGACAGTCTCATATAAAAAATTTCACAGGCCAAGAATTTATGTTGCAAATGTGTAGAAACAAAAATCCTATGAATATAACAGTGTTCAAAAAGTTTTCGTCGGCATTGTGATACATTCACGCATTTACACACATTTCATAACTCTTAAAGTATGATTCTTGGTTTCCAACATCCTTTTCCACAAATCAGAGTCCCTAAACACTACTCATTATTCCTTACCTTATTACACATATACATATTCGTCGACACTTCTTCAATATATAGCATCAGCTTACTGATCATAAACATACCGCAACAGCATAATACACATAGTCATCGTAATAATAACATCATAACACCTCAGTCAACTCTCAAAATCGTCGTAGCTTTCTCCAATAATTTCAAAGCCTAAAAAAAATTCTCTGCTCATGTCAAAAGTGTCATCTGCCTCAAACGTACTTTAAAAATCGTGATCCCATACCAAATACATTATTCAAAGCTCTCATAGTACCACAATGGCTCCGAAAAAATATGAACAGTTCACAAAGTACTGACAAAATGCAATTTCATAAGTGTGAAGTTATTCAACTGTGTAATTACGTAAACATCTGTCACTAATGTAGTAAAAAAATGTTTGTTTCTTTGTTAAATAATCAGATAGCTGTGTAATTTATGTGTTAGAGAAATATGGTACCGATGTGTAAAGTTGTATAAGCAAATACCATAATAGCTAGGGCTCCTTGTGCTTGCCAAACACATGGTACACAAAGTAGGCATGTACCCCCCTGAGGATTAATGTAATTATACCTTCAGGTGTTACAGATTACAGCAATGGGGTACTGTAGCGCTAAACTGTGCGTCATGTTGTAAGATAATCTCTGTGGAACTGTCATAGTTATCGTCCTCTGTAAGCAAAGTTCTGCAGAAGTCAATGTACTTACCTCATGATAAACAAAAGTGAAATGCTTTGCGTATAGATATCTTTGTTATTACGCTTATTGTTGTGATGAAGAAAGTACTGTGCTGTGACGTATTGTTGTGCCACGGACAAGGCTGTCTCATTGTAGCTATACCACAAAAGTTAAATACTAAAACATGTTTTACTTTCCAGAAGAATTCAGAAAAATTGTGCAGATATAAAACAGATACACCGCAAAAGCAACAATGAAAATTGTGTCACACATTAGTAGCGTCATGATATAGTCGTGTAGCTGTCACACAAACTCCAGAATGTATATTCAAGTAAACCAAAATGTTGCATTAAAATCTCATTAGCAGTCCCAGTATGTGTCCTAAGTATGTAAGCCTGATAGTCGTTATGTAATCGTGCAACTAACAAGCAAGAATGTACAAATACAACACTGTGTCATCTGTTCACTATAACAATGCATTCGTAATTTCTGTTTAAAAATGTTCCTTAGGTTCTAGACTGGATATTTGACTTCAAACATTGTTGCATATTAACAGTTTCTTAAGTCTGACAAAGCATACTAGAAATGTGAAGTGAAAAGTTTTATGGCAAAGACTAAGTTAAAAAGCAGATCATCTCTCAATAAACGGTTTTACATGTGAAATGTGGTGTAAACCTTTACTCTTGATAGTACTCAGAGTTTGACTTGAATGCAATTATCATGCGGTATACGTCGGTAAAGAATACTGGAATTTTTCTCAAGGTTAGCGTCTATGTTATTTTTCTCTGAGCCAGCTGGCGCACGCAGCTGCCTGCTGTGCGAGTCATTGTATGTCTCTTTGTTGGCGCGCGTCGTTATTGGGGTTTGGGGACCTAACTTCTACAAATTCACCGTGACGAGAGGGTCCTGCCCTGTTTGAAGCTCGCCAGTTCTGATGCAATTCAGGTCTGTCGTTACGATCACATCGTCTGTCGTCATGTTGGTAGTTCCTGTAATTTCTTTCTTGTCGGTTAAGTGGTGGAGAATTTCTCCCTGAATCGTAACTGTGCGCTGGACCGTTGCGTCTAAAGTTATTCTGTCTCCCGTAATAATAATTATTTTGGTTCCCATATTGTCTGTTTCTCTGATTGTCTCTGTGATAGTCATTACCACGGAGAGGTGATCTTTCCCTGTAATTATTACTACTCTGCCAACGGTTGTTATACGGGTGGTGTCTGTTTCGGTCACGATTTGTGTTGTGACAATAGCCTTGTCGCGTCCAGTTATTATTTCTTTCATCGCGGAATTGCGACGGATGTGATCTGTAATTGTTGTGCTCCTGCGTTCCGCGATTGTCAGTGTCAATTTCCAGTTCTTGTAACAGTCCCTGAAAAGCTTCAATGTCGTCTTTGCAACGACCTGCCAAAATAATATGTCGTAAATGTTCAGGTAATTTGATTAAGCAAATGCGGATGAGTTCTGAGGGGCTGTATGGGTTTGAAAGATACTGATTCTTATGCAACATGTCTTCAAAATATTTCACAAGACTATAAGGTATAAATTCAATACAAGAATCGTTTGCAAGCGTAGTTACGAGGGTCATTCAATAATTAAAGAGACAAATTGGTCTGGAGATAAAAGTGTTTATTTCTACAAAACAATACTTTTTCAATTTTTCAACATTATCCCCTTGAACATTCATGCACTTATTCCAATGGGCTACAAGCTTTATTATTCCGGCTGCAAAGAACTTTGATGTTTGAACCAATTTCCCACAAACTTTTCTACGTCCTCGTTGTCCTGGAACCTCTTCCCACGTAATGCCTCCTTCAGCGCACCAAACAAATTGGAATCAATAGGTGCTAAATCAGGACTGTAAGGTGGATGAGGCAGTACCTCCCAGCCCAATTTGTCGATAGTTTCACGGGTTAGTTGAGCAAGATGAGGAGGTGCGTTGTCTTGCTGGAGAATCACACCTCTCCTTTGAGATCCACGACGTCTCTCTCTCATGGCTGGCTTCACCTTGTTTAAAAGCAAATCCGTGTAGCATTGGCTGTTCATTGTACGCTGCGCTTCGAGATAATCACAAAAAACTGGACCTTCAGCATCCCAAAACACCGTCAACATGACTTTTCCTGCTGATGCTTGGGTGTTGAATTTTTTCTTGACAGGTGAGTTGGTGTGCTTCCACTCCATGCTTTGTCTTTTTGATTCTGGCTCATCATAGTGAACCGAAGTTTCATCACAAGTTAAAATTTTGTTGAGGAAGTGCTTACCTTCTCTTTCATAACGTTCCTTTAGCTCTGTGCCTACTCTCAATCTTGTTTCCTTGTGTAGCTGCGTCAACTCCTTTGGGACCTATCTTGCACATGTTTTGGGGTACTTCATCCTGTTACAGGTAATGTTATGAACTGTACCAATAGTAACTTGAACCTTATCAACTATCATTTCCTTTCAAGTGAGGGAGTTGAAACTGCAACTCGTCGGCCAGAACGGTGTTCGTCAGTCACTGAGTCGCGACCATTTTTGAACTGCTCTCCCACTTGTAAAAATTTGCACGACTCATACAACCTGCACCATAAACTTTAGACATTCTACAGTATATATTCACTGGTTTCTCGCCTTCAGCAAGTAAAAAACGAATAACAGAACGTTGTTCAATTAATGTGGACGTTTAAAGCGGAATCGCCATCTTGAAATGTATTCTTGGGATTATAAAGAAAACAATGTTGGTACATCAGCTGATCAGGGCTCATCCCAGTGATGCCAACTTAAAGCCATAAAAGTACCAAAGTTGCCCTACTAACAGTTTTTTCCCCAGTCCAATTTGTCTCCTTAATCATTGAATGACCCTCGTACATCTAATTTTCTTCCGCGCCGTACATGTAAACAAATAGACTGTCATGAATTAAGTTCCTAGTTACATCCTATTTCTCTTATTATAAACCGTATTACAGGGGCGTCCATGCCCGGGGGCAAGGGTGGGCCGAAGCCTACCCCCCACCCCCCACCCAGCTCTCTTCTGGGAGAGGCCGACGGCCAATTGCGACAGTTGGAGGGGTGGGGGCAAATTGGGCAGGCGTCGCTCGCAACCCGAGGTCTGGCACCACGTCCCTTTCCCACCCTCCGGAACCAAGGAAAGCGTAGGGAACGTGGAGTAGAGATACAATGAACATCGTTTATTTATTTTTCTTTTCGATCTTTTTTATTTTTATTTATTTATTTATTTTTGTGATTAATACCACGGAGAATATCAGGAAACCAGCGTCACGCGAGGAGGAGGGTTAGGAAGAAGTCAGACTAATAAGAACATTCTGATTACCAGTGAATATATCGGTTCTAAATGTAGAAGAGGCGAGGATCAACTCTTCATGACAGGAACACCAGCTAAGGGGTGGGTTAAGGAAAAAACTGCAGAGGAAATTGGAGAAAAATTGGCTGTATTTAGGACTGCGAATAACTGCACAGAGGCGTTATTAAGGAATCGCTAAAAGTCAAGCATACTTTTCTCGCGTGCTGCGTGCCCACAAATCCACCTAATAGAGTTCGTCTTTGCTTGCGGGAAGTGTCCTGCGTCCGGAAAGAGGAGCAGTTGAGTACGTATCTGATGAGAGTCGTACGGGTTGTTAGGGACAACATCTGTCGCACCAAGAACCAGACACCTCTCGCCGATCTGCACACCAGGGGGTGCTCGTATGTGTCCGCAACATCACAGTCGACACACAACGGGGTGTCTGCGAGGTGAATCTCGTGTAGGCGTGACTGGCATACTTGCTTCCCGTTGACGGTAAGGCACCATGCAGACTGGACGTCAGTGTCACGATGAGGAGCGCACACCGTTCGCCAAACGGCACGCCAGCCGACGTGGGGAAGCTTCCCCTCAACCACGTTCGGTGACCTGTGCTGCTGAAGGAAACTATAGAGCGCCTTCGTGGATGTCAACTGCGCCAGCAGTATCACAGTACGGACGTAGCTCAGTTCAAGGAAAAAGTGGCGGAAGTAAAAGAAGGGCGGCGCAAAAATTGGAAATTGGAAGGACTGTGGGACCAAATTGCTGAGGTCATCGGTCCCTAGGCTTACGCACTACTTGATCTAAATTAAACTAACTTACGCTAAGGACAACACACACACGCCTGCCCGAGGCAGGACTCTAACCTCCGACGGGGGGAGCCGCACGAACCGTGACAAGACGCCCCAGATCGCACGGCTACCCCGCGCGGCAATGGCGGCAGGACTTCCGAAAGTTGGATAGGTGCTGCGAGAGGTTGTGGTGTAAGGGCCTCCGGCAATAGGCTGGTAAGGCACGTAGGACTACGGCGCCACAATGTCATGTGAGAACCAATGAAAAGGGCTACCGCTCTGTCAGGCACATTCCACTTGGCCACCAATAGCGCTAACATCCAGTTCAAATGGTTCAAATGGCTCTGAGCACTATGGGACTCAACTGCTGTGGTCATAAGTCCCCTAGAACTTAGAACTACTTAAACCTAACTAACCTAAGGACATCACACAACACCCAGCCATCACGAGGCAGAGAAAATCCTTGACCCCGCCGGGAATCGAACCCGGGAACCCGGGCGTGGGAAGCGAGAACGCTACCGCAAGACCACGAGATGCGGGCTAACATCCAGTTCCTACACACGGATACATCAGTTACGTAATAGACGCGTAAAACTTCTCTTGCGATTTTCTCGGAACTGCCAGAGTAGTGCACCTTACTGCTTGCGCATTACGGTGTTTTGATGGCCTACTAAAGGTGTACAAAGTTTTAGGTAAATCCATGATCCCAACGTCGAGGTCTCCCCTTGTGAGTTTCTCAAAATCTCTGTTTGCGGAATCGATGCTGATTTTTATAGAGGAGATTTTCATTCTCCAAGTCCCAGTCTTCAAGAAGGGTCGTCGAGCAGATGCGCAAAACTGTACACCTATATCTCTGACGTCGATCTGTTGTAGAATTTTAGAACATGTTTTTTGCTCACGTATCATGTCGTTTCTGGAAACCCAGAATCTACTATGTAGGAATCAACATGGATTCCGGAAACAGCGATCGTGTAAGACCCAACTCGCTTTATTTGTTCATGAGACCCAGGAAATATTAGATACAGGCTCCCAGGTAGATGCTATTTTCCTTGACTTCAGGAAGTAGTTCGATACAGTTCCGCACTGTCGCCTGATAAACAAAGTAAGAGCCTACGGAATATCAGACCAGCTGTGTGGCTGGATTGAAGAGTTTTTAGCAAACAGAACACAACATGTTGTTCTCAATGGAGAGACGTTTACAGACGTTAAAGTAACCTCTGGCGTGCCACAGGGGAGTGTTATGGGACCATTGCTTTTCACAATATATATAAATGACTAGTAGATAGTATCGGAAGTGCCATGCGGCTTTTCGCGGATGATGTTGTAGTATACAGAGAAGTTGCAGCATTAAAAAATTGCAGCGAAATGCAGGAAGATCTGCAGCGAATAGGCACTTGGTGCAGGGAGTGGCAACTGACCCTTAACATAGACAAATGTAATGTATTGCGAATACATAGAAAGAAGGATCCTTTATTGTATGAACATATGATAGCGGAACAAACACTGGTAGCAGTTACTTCTGTAAAATATCTGGGAGTATGCGTGCGGAACGATTTGAAGTGGAATGATCATATAAAATTAATTGTTGGTAAGGCGGGTACCAGGTTGAGGTTCATTGGGAGAGTCCTTAGAAAATGTAGTCCATCAACAAAGGAGGTGGCTTACAAAACACTCGTTCGACCTATACTTGAGTATTGCTCATCAGTATGGGATCCGTATCAGATCGGGTTGGCGGAGGAGATAGAGGAGATCCAAAGAAGAGCGGCGCGTTTCGTCACAGGGTTATTTGGTAAGCGTGATAGCGTTACGGAGATGTTTAGCAAACTCAAGTGGCAGACTCTGCAAGAGAGGCGCCCTGCATCGCGGTGTAGCTTGCTATCCAGGTTTCGAGAGGGTGAGTTTCTGGTTGAAGTATCGAATATATTGCTTCCCCCTACTTATACATCCCGAGGAGATCACGAATGTAAAATTAGAGAGATTCGAGCGCGCACGGAGGCTTTCCGACAGTCGTTCTTCCCGCGAAGCATACGCGACTGGAACAGGAAAGGGAGGTAATGACAGTGGCACGTAAAGTGCCCTCCGCCACACACCGTTGGGTGGCTTGCGGAGTATAAATGTAGATGTAGATGTAGAACGTCATAATTCTTGAGTATAAAACGCGTTGCATAGTTCTACTACAGATTGATGTCAACGATATAGGTCTATTATTGTGTTCATCTGTGCTGCAGCCCTTTTTGAAAACGAGGGAAAAAAATGGTTCAAATGGTTCTGAGCACGATGGGACTTAACATCTGTGATCATCAGTCCCCTAGAACTTAGAACTACTTAAACCTAACTAACCTAAGGACATCACACACATCCGTGCCCGAGGCAGGATTCGAACCTGCGACCGTAGCGGTCACGCGGTTCCAGACTGAAGCGCCTAGAACCGCACGGCCACACCGGCCGGCGAAAAGGAGAAAGAAAATGGTTCAAAAAATGGCTCTGATCACTATGCGACTTAACTTCTGAGGTCATCACTCGCCTAGAACTTAGAACTAATTAAACCTAACTAACCTAAGGACATCACACACATCCATGACCGAGGCAGGACTCGAACCTGCGAACGTAGCGGTCACGCGGTTCCAGACTGAAGCGCCTTTAACCGCACGGCCACAACGGCCGGCGAAAAGGAGAAAGATCTGAGCTTTTTTCCAGTAGCTAGGTGCCATTTGTTGATCCAACGATCTACGATAAACTGCTGTTAGAGGGGTGTGGCGTGCGGACATGTTGAGCGAGCGCTCTGCTTATTTTCGCGTTTGTTGTGGGAAGTAGAGGTTGGAGTGCAGTGCAGATTTCTGCGCGGATACTTAAACGTGTAAGCTGTCACGTTACACAGTAAAGACTGCTTCGGGATCGTAGTTTTGCCGTGAGAGATTTCTCTGCGACTGTGAATGTATTCGTGCGAGCTGTGTGGCAAGTTCCGTCGGCGGAGCGGGAGGCCTTTGTCCTCTACCGGCGGCCTTCTGCTGACGGCGCGGCTGCGGTGACGTCGGACGCGGACAGTGCTCACAGCGCGGTTTGCGGCGGGTTGACTGCGCGAGCCGCAGCTGTTCGTTGCGTCAGGCGTTGCAGACAGCAGCGGCCGACTCAGCGGGCGCCGTCAACGGAAAGCCGGCTGCAGGTATTGTCAATCGGCGCGTGGCTCTTATTTCCTCGCACTTCTTTGGCACTGGCATACTAGCACACTGCCTGAACGCGAAGGCCGAGTTAACAGTGTTTACTACGACTTAAGACTGTTTTTCACTTACATCAGACCCAGATATGGAGAGCTGGCTGTCGCTTACCAAGTACAAGCCGGTGCGGACTCCCTCTACCTATCTTTGTGAAAAATTGCCAGCACGTGCATCTACATCTACATCCATTCTCCGCAAGCCACCTGACGGTGTGTGGCGGAGGGTACCTTGAGTACCTCTATCGGTTCTCCCTTCTATTCCAGTCTCGTATTGTTCGTAGGAAGAAGGATTGTCGGTATGCCTCTGTGTGGGCTCTAATCTCTCTGATTTTATCCACATGGTCTCTTCGCGAGATATACGTAGGAGGGAGCAATATACTGCTTGACTCTTCGGTGAAGGTATGTTCTCGAAACTTCAACAAAAGCCCGTACCGAGCTACTGAGCGTCTCGCCTACAGAGTCTTTCACTGGAGTTTTATCTAACAACTCCGTAACGCTTTCGCGATTACTAAATGGTCCTGTAACGAACCGCGCTGCTCTCCGTTGGATCTTCTCTATCTCTTCTATCTCTGGTACGGATCCCACACTGGTGAGCAATATTCAAGCAGTGGGCGAACAAGTGTACTGTAACCTACTTCCTTTGTTTTCGGATTGCATTTCCTTAGGATTCTTCCAATGAATCTCAGTCTGGCATCTGCTTTACCGACGATCAACTTTATATGATCATTCCATTTTAAATCACTCCTAATGCCTACTCCCAAATAAAATATGGAATTAACTGCTTCCAGTTGCTGACCTGCTATATTGTAGCTAAATGATAAAGGATCTTTCTTTCTATGTATTCGCAGCACATTACACTTGTCTACATTGAGATTCAATTGCCATTCCCTGCACCATGGGTCAATTCGCCGCAGATCCTCCTGCATTTCAGTACAATTTTCCATTGTTACAACCTCTCGATATACCACAGCATCATCCGCAAAAAGCCTCAATGAACTTCCGATGTCATCCACAAGGCCGGCCGCGGTGGTCACGCGGTTCTAGGCGCGCAGTCCGGAACCGTGCGACTGCTACGGTCGCAGGTTCGAATCCTGCCTCGGGCATGGATGTGTGTGATGTCCTTAGGTTAGTTAGGTTTAAGTAGTTCTAAGTTCTAGGGGACTGATGACCACAGCAGTTGAGTCCCATAGTGCTCAGAGCCATTTGAACCATTTGAACCACAAGGTCATTTATGTATATTGTGACTAGCAACGGTCCTACGACACTCCCCTGCGGCACACCTGAAATCGCTCTTACTTCGGAAGACTTCTCTCCATTGAGAATGACATGCTGCGTTCTGTTATCTAGGAACTCTTCAATCCAATCACACAATTGGTCTGATAGTCCATATGCTCTTACTTTGTTCATTAAACGACTGTGGGGAACTGTATCGAACGCCTTGCGGAAGTCAAGAAACACGGCATCTACCTGGGATCCCGTGTCTATGGCCCTCTGAGTCTCGTGGACGAATAGCGCGAGCTGGGTTTCACACGACCGTCTTTTTCGAAACCCATGCTGATTCCTACAGAGTAGATTTCTAGTCTCCAGAAAAGTCATTATACTCGAACATAATACGTGTTCCAAAATTCTACAACTGATCGACGTTAGAGATATAGGTCTATAGTTCTGCACATGTTCGACGTCCCTTCTTGAAAACTGGGATGACCTGTGCCCTTTTCCAATCGTTTGGAACGCTACGCTCTTCTAGAGACTTTCGGTACACCGCGGCAAGAAAGGGGGCAAGTTCCTTCGCTTTACTCTGTGTAAAATCGAACTGGTATCCCATCAGGTCCAGCAGCCTTTCCTCTTTCGAGCGATTTTAATTGTTTCTCTATCCCTCTGTCGTCTATTTCGATATCTACCATTTTGTCATCTGTGCGACAATCTAGAGAAGGAACTACAGTGCAGTCTTCCTCTGTGAAACAGCTTTGGAAAAAGACATTTAGTATTTCGGCCTTTAGTCTGTCATCCTCTGTTCATATTGGGCTCTCCACTAGCTTAAGCTCCAAGTTCGCGCAAACACGCGGACACTAGCGCAAACATCGTGGGCAAAGCTGGCTGCATCAAACACCGAAGGCGGCCAGGAGCCGAAATTGAACTTTACAGTAACATTGGTAGGAAACGGGAATGACAACTGGCCAACACGGGAGCAAGGAGCGACCAGACGAACGAACTCATCAGCGGATGTAACACCCAGGCGCACAAACATGGGATCAAGTGTAGACCAAATTCTGGCGGAATTTCAAGAAGAACTATAGCAGAAAGGGCGTCCACCACAATTACTTCAACAGTCAGGAACAAAATTTGGGCATTAGAACTCGGCCAAATAAGACTCCGTGGACAAAATGATGAACTAAGAACTGAAAACGAAAGATTGCGTAGGGAATTAGCGGCGGAATATGCCCCTGACGCAATAGACAGAATTCAACGTTTGGAAATGGAGATCGCAGCCCTAAAGGAAGAAAAACAAACATTACGCTCTAAAACGAGGCTAACACGACTAACTTCCGCTGCAGTAGCGTCCTGTCACCAGGCCGAAAAACAGGGTCGAAGAACAAATCCAATTAGTAAGAAATGAACAGTCCTCTTTTTTAAACCAGAGAACAAGAAGGATACTAAAACCATGACGGAAACATTAACAAAAGTAATAAACCCTTGAACGGATAAAATAAAAGTTAAAGCAATAAGGAATAGATCAAATACAGTAATGCTTGGAACGGAGACACAAAGAGACAAAAGGAAGATTGTTGAAAAAACATCAAACTTAAAGGACATTCGATGCGAAGAACCCAGAAAACTAAGACCACTACTGGCGGTACACAGCCTTCCAACAACACTCACACATCAAGAGTTTCTAGAAGAACTGTTTGAAATAAATCTCAGCGACCATATCACCAGAGAGGAATTTCAAGAAGAATTCCAAATACGATTCAAAACAGGTCCGAAAGGGAAAAGAACGGCAAATAATACTCTAGAGATGACGCCAAGGTTCAGATTACTGTTATTACAGAGGGATAGGGAGTACATACAGTTTGAATCTTTACGCATTAGGGACCATGTGTCAGTGCAAAAGTGCCTCAACTGTTGGGATTTTGGCTATTCGTCGATAAGATGTGCCAGAGAAACTATCTGGGGGAAATGTGCGGAACCTAGTCGTAAAATATTCGAATGTCATGAAAAAAGAACTGTTGGCTGTATTCTCTCAAGAACAGGAAAAGAATGTGGAACAAAATTGGGCGATTACAATTCCATACTTACAAAGAACTCTACAAAAGAGAAATAGAAAAAACGAAGTATGATATTACCAACAATGTCATCTAGCACACTCCAAAACAATATCAGTGAGACAACACTCTTTGGACATCTAGGTAGGGATATGAATACAAACATCAACAATGTACAGACGTCCTCTCAACAAAACACAGATATAAACACCAGGATCCCACCCTGCAGAAGCAAACACAAATCACCAGCAACAAAAACAAGAGCGTGGTGACTTGCAGTAGCCTAGAGGCAACAACTTGAGCTGATACTGACCACAGACTTTCCAACGAACATGAATCCCCTCATTTAGTTGCAACACTGTGCAAGAAAAATATTTGAGCCTAACAGATTACATCGACGATGCGTGTTTCTACGGCGCCATGGACTACAATGTGGCGAGGCACATCAAACATGAACTTTTTCAATGGGAAACACTCCAAAGAGTAGAATAACTGGAAGAGAAAGCCTTTAGTAAAGAAGACCGTAAGAACAACACACTACACACTTAACAGAAGTACATAACCATGACAATAGACATCCGTGACACGGTCAAGCCCAATCAGAACAGGGTAATGACACTGGCATAACACCAGTACATCTGGACACACCGGAACAACATAAACGTAAATTAATTCTTTCCTCGCCAGAGGATAGGTCACCGTATAATAAAAAACATCAGAAAAATATCAATATGACACATCAAAATGTAAACCATACATGCAAACTGTACGTTTTATCTACGGTGACAATACGCACGAAAAGACAACTCAAGGGCAAGACGTATGAAAAGACAACTCAGGTGCAACAAACAAATGCAAACAGAAAACTTCAAACAATAAAAAGAGGCCACACGCCATATAGATTCTAAAAACAACATGAACACATAAAAAGCTCACACTGAAAATTCACAAAAATTTTCAAACAGTGAGATACCACATCACCCAAAACCGGAAATTGCATCAAGAGATAAACACCATGGCTCACTATATGAGGATTACAAAGTTATGGTGTAAGAAACAAAACAGACTGCGATAACATCGAAGACAACTTCCGCCTAAGTCGACTTGAAAAGAAAGGAATTTTTGAAATTGCGCTAAGAATGGTAACAAGACTAAAGCACCCACTGGGCGACACTACATGCTACCACACGACTGAACAAACAGGCAGAATGATTCTACATACCAACCCATAAACTCGAACTCTGTAATCTTTTAAGCAAATTATGTGCACGAAGAAATGAAAACCTTAACCTTGACAATGTCTGCAAGGACCTGCTAAGGGCGCACGGACGCATCTACCTCGATTACACGTAGATCTAGTCGAAGTTATTTGTTTCTACTAAATTTCCATAGTGAAAGTCTTACAAATAAACTGTATAGGTGCATGGCGGTGGACGCAGAGCTTGGCAGACAGGTGAACGAGGTATGCGCGGATATACGCTTAAGCGCCAAAGAAACTGGGATACGCATGCATATTCAAATACAGAGCTATGGCAACAGGCAGAATACAGCGCTGCGGTCGACAACGCCTCTATAAGGCAACAAGTGTCTGACGCAGTTGTTACACCGGTTACTGCCGCTGGAATGGCAGCTTATCAGGATTTAAGTGAGTTTAAACGTGGTGTGATAGTAGGCGTACGCGCGATGGGACACAGCATCTCCGAGGTAGCGATGGAGTGGGGATTTTCCCGTACGACCCTTTCACGAATGTAGTATAAATACACTACTGGCCATTAAAATTGCTACACCAAGAAGAAATGCAGACGATAAACAGGTATTCATTGACAAATATATTATACTAGAACTGACATGTGATTACATTCTCACGCAATTTGGGTGCATAGATCCTGAGAAATCAGTACCCAGAACAACCACCTCTGGCCGTAATAACGGCCTTGATACGCCTGGGCATTGAGTCAAACAGAGCTTGGATGGCGTGTACAGGTACAGCTGCCCATGCACCTTCAACACGATACCACAGTTCATCAAGAGTAGTGACTGGCGTATTGTGACGAGCCCGTTGCTCGCCCACCATTGACCAGGCGTTTTCTGTGGTGTCACCGCCAGACACCACACTTGCTAGGTGGTAGCTTTTAAATCGGCCGCGGTCCATTAGTATACGTCGGACCCGCGTGTCGCCACTGTCAGTAATTGCAGACCGAGCGCCGCCACACGGCAGGTCTAGAGAGACTTACTAGCACTCGCCCCAGTTGTACAGCCGACGTTGCTAGGAAAGGTTCACTGAGAATTACGCTCTCATTTGCCGAGACGATAGTTAGCATAGCCTTCAGCTAAGTCAATTGCTACGACCTAGCAAGGCGCCATTTCTCCTTTGCTATGTATCTAATGAAGCATGTACAGTAACAAGACCAATGTTCACCAATTATGGATTAAAGTTAAGTATTCCAGAAGCTACGTACTTCTCTTTATAGCATTCATTACGTATCCTGTTTCAGACCTCACGCCAGCCTGCGTGAGTTTATAGCGTGCATTTCGGCTTCATCAAACAACACGGTGTTGGCACTTCTGCCGACACTTCGTATTGGCGACGAGTAAAAACTGGGTCTTGTTCTTTATCCTTGCTTAGTTTACTTGTGTCATGGCTTCGCCACAATCTCCATATGTACTGTCCGAATTTTATCGCTTGCAGAATCAGCAGACGCAGGCGTTATTGGATGCCCTTGGACAGCTCGTCCAGGGTCAACGTGCAATGCAAAACGATGCGGCAGCCGCCGCTCCACCGCTACCGCAGCCACAACATGCAGTTGCACCACATTTTAGACGCTTCAATGCGGCCCTGGAAAGCTGGACGGAGTGGTCGCGTCATTTTGGATTCCATCTCGCCGCCTACAGAATTCAAGGTAATGAGCGGCAGCCTCACTTATTATCGTGTGTCGACGTCCAGACGTACCGTGTGATAGTGAAATTATTTCCCCGACGCGACGTAGCAACTCTGTCCTACGAAGAAATTTTGTCTGCTTTAGATGCATATTTCAAAGAAACAGTCAATGTCGTTGCAAAAAGGTATACGTTCTTTCGTACAAAACGTACGGCCGATCAAACTAATCGGGAGTGGGTTGCAACTTTGCAAGGCCTTACTAGGGATTGTGCTTTTGAGTGTGAATGTGGACTCCCTTATTCAGATACAATGGTACGTGATGCAATTGCACAGAACGTTTCTGATGTTCGTATATGGGAACAAATTTTGAAACTAGTCAATCCCTCCCTTCCACAAGTGATAGACATATTGGATAGGCAAGACACACTTGACTCTGCTCAGGAATCATTGCAACTTCGCCAGCTGTGTGTCACATTAACCATCCCGCCGGGCGAGCTGCACGGAACGGTAAACAGCACTCGCGCACGTCCGCGCAGCCACGTGTCCCGCGCAAGCATGCAAATGCAGTGAAATCATGCCCGCGGTGTGCAACTAGACATTCGCGTGACAATTGCCCGTCACGCCAAGCTATTTGCTTTTTCTGTAATAAGAAAGGACATGTTCAAAGTGTTTGCCAGAAAAAGCTCCGAAAGGACACTCACAACCATTCCAGGCCCTTTGCTTCGCGCCGGAATCGAACCAAGAATACTCAGGCTCGTGAACCTTCGCCCATGGACATTCATGTAGTTAATTCCACTCCGCCCAGTGCCGCTCCTTCTATCAGTGACTGTGTTCGTCCCACAAATAGTGTGCGTCGACATCGACGGAAATCACGTCAAGTCGCAAGTGATTCTGTACCAGTGTCTGTTCACGTTGCACAAAACAGTCGCTCTTGTCGTCGGCAGGACAATAAACTTTTTGTAGACTTAGACATTAATGGCAACGTGATCCCATTCCGGCTCGATACCGGAGCTGCAGTTTCCCTAATCAATAAAGACACGTACAAACAACTGGGCAACCCTCCGTTGCGTGCCGCAAATGTTAAGCTCACTAGTTATTCAGGACAGCATCTCCCTGCGTTAGGACAGTGCAGCCTTCTTGCAACATACAAGGGACAAACAAAACTTGTGTCATTTTACGTTCTTCGTTCTTCTTCTGCAGTGAACTTGTTTGGTTTAGATTTATTTCAGTTGTTTAACTTGTCTATCGTAAATCAGGTCCTATCAGTGAACCAGACTGTGCCTTCAGACAGCGTTTCTCGTCTATGTGCAGAATTTGCAGACATTTTTGCACCGGGCCTTGGTTGTGCTAAGAACTATGAAGCATATTTGGAACTGAAAGTAAACGCGCAACCGAAATTTTTCAGAGCGCGCAATGTTCCCCACGCATTGCGTGATGCGGTCGCAAGAACATTACACGATTTAGAATCACAAGGTGTGATTGAACGTGTGCAAGCTTCTCTATGGGCATCACCCTTAATAATTTTGCCAAAACCTTCCGGAAAATTGAGACTTTGCGTGGACTTCAAGGCCACGGTGAATCCACAACTAGTGATTGTCACTTTTCCTTTACCCCGCCCGGAAGATCTTTTTGACAAACTGTGCCCGGGTAAATATTTTTCGACGTTGGACCTAGCAGATGCGTACTTGCAAATACCAGTGGACGACGAATCCCAGCGCGTCTTGGTGGTTAACACGCATCTTGGTTTGTATCGATTCAAAAGACTGCCATTCGGGTGTGCGTCCGCCCCTGCATTGTTTCAGCAATATCTGCAGACTGTTTGTGCGTCGGTCCCTATTGCAGCAAACTATCTGGACGATATTGTGATCTCCGGAAAGACGGAAGAAGAACATTTAGCCAATCTCAGGACATTATTTCAGGTCTCGCGACAAAATGGTCTTCGCTTGCGGAAGGACAAATGTGTGTTTTTTGCTCGTGACTTACCATATTTGGGACATGTAATCAATGCACGAGGCATACATCCGAGTCCAGAGCACCTCCGTGCCATACAGGACTTGCCTTCGCCGCAGAATTTGAAGCAGCTACAGAGTGTGTTGGGAAAAATTAATTATTACCATCGTTATGTTCCCCATGCCTCTTCCATTTCAGCTCCGCTTCATCGCTTACGCCGTAAAGGTGTTCCGTTCGTCTGGACGACGGAATGCGAACGCGCCTTTCGCCAGTTGAAATCGGCGTTGCTTTCAAATACTTGCCTTACGCCATTCGATCCCCAGAAACCCCTTTTGTTGATGGTAGATGCATCGGATTTCGGGATCGGAGTTGTGCTTGCGCACAAAGATGGTTCGCATGATCGCCCTATTGCCTTTGCGTCCAAATTGCTCTCGTCAGCGCAAAGAAATTATTCACAAATCGAGAAAGAAGCTTTGGCTCTCGTGTTTGGTGTTACAAAGTTTCACGATTTCTTGTATGGTCGTCACTTTACCATCATCACAGACCACAAACCTTTGACGTCACTTTTTCATCCGAACTAGCCTGTACCTCCACGTACAGCGCAGAAATTCATTCGCTGGTCTATTTTCCTGTCGCAGTACCGCTACGATATCTTGTATCGGTCCACTGCTAAGCACGGAAACGCCGATGCGTTGTCCCGTTTGCCTGTTGCTGAGGATAGAGCATTCGATTCTTCCGAACTTGCTTGCATGTTCATTGATGCGGAAACCGATGACGTGGTCGAATCGTTTCCGATTGATTTTCGTCGTGTAGCTACAGCCACAGCTGCTGACCCTGTCCTTGCTACCGTTTTGCGTTTTGTTGCTACGCAATGGCCCTTGTCAAAGTCACGGATCGAGGATCCGTTGGTTCGCCGATTTTTTGCTCACAAGGAGAGACTTTTTGTACGACGTGGTGTTTTGCTGTTGCGTTCTGATAATGATCAGTCCCGGGTCGTGGTCCCACGTTCGTTACAGTCCTCTGTCTTATGGCTTCTCCACCAAGGACGTTGGGGTATAGTGCAAACGAAACAACTTGCTCGTCAGCACTGTACTTGGTTCGGAATCGATGCTGCGATTACGAATATGTGCTCTTCTTGCATGGCGTGTGCCGAACAACAATCCGCACCGCCGCGGAAATTCTTTGCATGGCCGAAAGCCACTTCCCCTTGGCAACGCTTGCACATCGATTTTGCTGGTCCATTCTGGAATGCTCGATGGTTGGTTCTGGTCGATTCATGACGTAATTTTCCTTTTGTTGTCAAGATGTCTTCCACGACGTCATCTGCCACCATCCAAGCGTTATCTGCTATCTTTTGCATAGAAGGTCTTCCACAGACTATTGTTTCCGACAATGGCCCACAATTCATGTCCGCGGAATTTCAGTCATTCTGCAAGGCCAATGGTATTCAACATCTGACATCCGCGCTGTTTTCGCCTCAATCCAATGGTGCCGCTGAACGATTGGTCCGGACTTTCAAGTCACAGATGTTGA
This sequence comes from Schistocerca nitens, assembly GCF_023898315.1. Classification (NCBI taxonomy): domain Eukaryota; kingdom Metazoa; phylum Arthropoda; class Insecta; order Orthoptera; family Acrididae; genus Schistocerca; species Schistocerca nitens. Next base: position 138,478,980 of record NC_064620.1, on the reverse strand, counting down.
AGTTGAAAGAGTCGCATTCGCGGGAGGACGCGTTATTGCTCTTTTTGTCTTCATATCGCTCTCAGCCCCGAGATGGTCGCTCGCCGGCTGAGTTGTTGCACGGTCGTCCTCATCGAACCTTGCTGTCTTTGCTGCATCCGCCGCATCAGGTTCTTGTGCAGCGGCAGACACCTGCTTTTGCTCCAGGCGACGTTGTCTATTATCGCAACTATCGCGGTTCACAGCGTTGGCTCGCGGGGCGCATTCTTCGCTGCCTCGGCCGCGCTGGTGAGGTGCGTCGGCATCTCAATCAGCTGCGCCTCTGTCGTCGCACGGGTTCTGCCGCTCCCCGTCTGCTTTCAGCGACGGTGCCGTCCGGTCAGCGCCCTGGGGATCCATCTACGGGCTCGCCTCATCCCCAGATGTTACCGACGCTGCCTTCCATTTTGCCCCATGGCGACGCGCCGCCGCCGCCGCCGCCGCCTGTTCTCCCGCCGGCGCCTGTTCTCCCGCCGGCGCCGCCCGCAGTGGACGCTTCGCTGCAGCCGCCAAGCGCCTCCCTGGGTCACGCGCCGCCGATCGCTTCCCGTGACCAGCTGTCCTCCGACATGGAACGCTTGCCCGCTCCGGACCATCTGTCGTCTTCGCCAGTCGGGTGCTCCGACTCGATGGAGGTCGACCCTTCGGCCCCTCCTGACTTTCTTAGGGCGCATACACCGCATGTTGACGTGCACCCTGGACTAGGTTTTCAGGCGTTTCCTAGCTCCCCTCGGACCGAATGGCCGGGTGCGGGTGGCACAGCCTTGCCTGTTGTTAGGCTCCCCACCTCGTCGCATACGTCAACATGCGGTCCTCCCCACGGGGGGCGGAAGCCTTATAATACAACCGTTCGCCGATTAGTGGGGGAGGAATGTGGTGTCACCGCCAGACACCACACTTGCTAGGTGGTAGCTTTTAAATCGGCCGCGGTCCATTAGTATACGTCGGACCCGCGTGTCGCCACTGTCAGTGATTGCAGACCGAGCGCCGCCACACTGCAGGTCTAGAGAGACTTACTAGCACTCGCCCCAGTTGTACAGCCGACGTTGCTAGGAAAGGTTCACTGAGAATTACGCTCTCATTTGCCGAGACGATAGTTAGCATAGCCTTCAGCTAAGTCAACTGCTACGACCTAGCAAGGCGCCATTTCTCCTTTGCTATGTATCTAATGAAGCATGTACAGTAACAAGACCAATGTTCACCAATTATGGATTAAAGTTAAGTATTCCAGAAGCTACGTACTTTTCTTTATAGCATTCATTACGTATCCTGTTTCAGACCTCACGCCAGCCTGCGTGAGTTTATAGCGTGCATTTCGGCTTCGTCAAACAACACGGTGTTGGCACTTCTGCCGACACTTCATTTTCAACTGGTGAGAGATCTGGAGAATGTGCTGGCCAGGGCGGCAGTCGAACATTTTCTGTATCCAGAAAGGCCCGTACAGGACCTACAACATGCGGCCATGCATTATCCTGCTGAAATGTAGGGTTTCACAGGGATCGAATGAAGGGTAGAGCCACGGGTCGTAACACATCTGAAATGTAACGTCCACTGTTCAATGTGCCGTCAATGCGAACAAGAGGTCACCGAGACGTGTAACCAATGGCACCCCATACCATCACACCGGGTGATACGCCAGTATGGCGATGACGAATACACGCTTCCAATGTGCGTTCACCGCGATGTCGCCAAACACGGATGCGACCTTCATGATGCTGTAAACAGAACCGGCATTCATCCGAAAAAAATGACGTTTTGCCATTCGTGCTCCCAGGTTCGTCGTTGAGTACACCATCGCAGGCGCTCCTGTCTGTGATGCAGCGTCAAGGGTAACCGCAGCCATGGTCTCCGAGCCGATAGTCCATGCTGCTTCAATGCAAACGTCGTCGAACTGTTCGTGCAGATGGTTGTCGTCCCCACCTGTTGACTCAGGGATCGAGACGTAGCTGCACGATTCGTTACAGCCATGCGGATAAGATGCCTATCATTACGACTGCTAGTGATACGAGGCCTTTGGGATCCAACACAACGTTCCCGTTTACCCTCCTGAACCCATCAATTCCATATTCTGCTAACAGTCATTGAATCTCGACCAACGCGAGCAGCAATGTTGCGATACGATAAGCCGCAATCGCGATAGGCTACAATCCGACCTTTATCAGAGTCGGAAACGTGATGGTACGAATTTCTCCTCCTTACACGAGGCATCACAACAACGTTTCACCAGGCAACGCCGGTCAACTGCTGTTTGTATATGAGAAATCGGTTGGAAATTTTCCTCATGTCAGCACGTTGTAGGTGACGCCACCGGCGCCAACCTTGTGTAAATGCTCTGAAAAGCTAATCATTTGCATATCACGGCATCTTCTTCCTGTCGGTTAAATTCCGCGTCTGTAGCACGTCATCTTCGTGGTGTAGCAGTAGTGTATCAGTAATCTGCTAAAACATCAAATCTGCGACATCGCTGCGTCCGGAAAAAGAACCTGCAAGAACGGAACCAACGACGACCGAAGAGAATCGTTCAACGTGACAGACGTGCAACCCTTACACAAATTGCTGCCGATTTCAATGCTGGACCATCAACAAGTGTCAGCGTCCGAATTCGTGTACCCTTGACGACTGCACGACACAAAGCTTTACGCCTCGCCTGGGCTCGACAACACCGACACGGACTGTTGATGACTGGAAACACGTTGCCTGGTCGGACGAGTCTCGTTTCAAATTGTGTCGAGCGGATGGACGTGCACGTGTATGGAGACAACGTCATGAATCCTAGGACCCTGCATACCAGCAGTGGACTGTTTCTGGGGGTGCATGCAGTTGGAATGATATGGGACCCCTGACACGTCTAGATATGACTGACAGGTGACAAGTATGTAAGCATCGTGTATGATCACCTGCATTGCATTCTGACGGACTTCGGAAATTCCAGTAGGACAATGCGACACCCCATACCTCCAGAATTGCTACAGAGTGGCTCCAGAAACACTCCTTTGAATTTAAACACTTACGCTGGCTACCATACTCCCCAAACATGAACATTTTGAGCATATCTGGGATGCGTTGCAAGGCGCTGTTCAGAAGAGATCGCCAGCCCCTCGTGCTCTTACGGATTTATGGACAGCCCCGTAGCATTCATGATGTCAATTCCGTACTGCACTACTTCAGACATTAGTCGAGTCCATGCCACGTGGTGTTGCGCCACTTCTGCGTGCTCGCGGGGGCCCTACTCGATATTAGGAAGGTGTACCATTTCTTTGGCTCTTCAGTGTATTTTATCTAATTGAACAGTACGTGGCAGAATTCCAGGCCTTCCGAGGCAGTACATGCAGATAACAGGCACAAACAAGGCCAAAGCTGCAATCGTTTCAGCAAAGATTAATATTATTGATACGCAAATAACACAACTATGCCACACTGCATGCGGTTACAGTCTAAATAACTTCAGGCAGACACATACATGACAGCATCACCAAATGTCTGACTCACCTGTCTCAAGAATGTCAGTCGGTTTCACACCACACAAGTGGAGAAAACCAATGATCACGCGCTGTTCTTGTAATGAAAACGTCGCGATTTTGAGTATCAAGAACAATCCTCTACCGCCTACCACACAGGGGGCCCGGGTTCGATTCCCGGCTGTGGACTGGGTGTTGTGTGTCCTTCATCATCATTTTCATTATCATTGACTCGCAAGTCGCCGAAGTGGCGTCAACTAAGAAGGACTTACAATACGGTGGCCGAACTCCCCCGAATGGGGCCTCCCGGCCAACAATGCCATACGATCATTTCATTTTACGCTATCCGATGACACCAAGAGTCCTGTAAGCCGTGTAGTGCTGCCATCTCTGTCATGTATTCACAACGAGCGCACGCGTATTTCAAAACAAACCGCAGGTTTACGCATGGATCAAATGGCTCTGAGCACTATGGGACTTAACTTCTGAAGTCATCAGTCCCCTAGAACTTGGAACTGCTTAAACCTAACTAACCTAAGGACATCACACACATCCATGTCCGAGGCAGGATTCGAACCTGCGACCGTAGCGGTCGCGCGGTTCCAGACTGTAGCGCCTAGAACCGCTCGGGTTTACGCTTGTTTCCAGTCCTGAGAAAAAGAACCGGAGTCCTTATAACTTGAATGCACCTCGTAGAATGAGTCTCTATTTATCTTTCCTTCCGTTATACTGTATACTTCGATTACCATGTCACGTCTCTGCAGCGCCAGGAGCCGTCATTGAGTTTCGTGGTTGGCAGTGGCCATGACGTATTGGCTCATCAATGTGACACCGCCTCTAGCTGCGATTTGATTCCGTATAGCTACCAGATTGCGAGGTTGTACCAAATACTATCTCACTTTTTCCATACGATTACGATCGGGCAATTTAACAGGTTCAGTCGAGGTACGACAGCGTACCTGCGTGGTGGTTAAACCGCTGCGTTCATGCAGCTAATTTTAAGTTTCTGTACTGTTTGGCCCATTAAAAATATACAGCTATGTGTGTTTCTGTCAGGTATGATCTTCTGGGAGGTATCCATCTCGAAACTCCCGTTGCATTCAGTGCCCTTTACAATGTTCACTCGGAAAAAGGGTTTAGGTGAATATAAAGGACTTGAACAAAAATATGAAAACACTGCGAGAAATGCATACTGAATATAAATGCATGTGTTGTCGGAGCCTGCAGACTGCTCTACGATATTTTAACACAAATGGCATCTGTGAAATGTCCTGATTACGTGTAGCCGCGCGGGGTAGCCGCCTGGTCTAGGGGCCTTCCACGGTTCGCGTGGTTCCCCCCTTCAGAGGTTCGAGTTCTCTCTCGGGCATGGATGTGCGCGTCATCCTTAGCGTAATTTAGTTTAACATAAACTAGTGTGTAAGCCTAGGGACCGATGATCTCAGCATTTTCGTCCCTTAGGAACTTAAGACAAATTTCCAAATTTGATTACGTGTAAACGCCAGTCGTGCTCAATACTCAGAATAATATTTGTGCAGTTTTGATTGCATTATGCCGGAGCTAAGTGAATTCGCTTCCCCCATGAACCATGGACCTTGCCGTTGGTGGGGAGGCTTGCGTGCCTCAGCGATACAGATAGCCGTACCGTATGTTGAGAGGCCAGACAAACGTGTGGTTCCCGAAGAGGGGCAGCAGCCTTTTCAGTAGTTGCAAGGGCAACAGTCTGGATAACTGACTGATCTGGCCTTGTAAAAATAACCAAAACGGCCTTGCTGTGCTGGTACTGCGAACGGCTGAAAGCAAGGGGAAACTACAGCCGTAATTTTTCCCGAGGGCATGCAGCTTTACTGTATGATTAAATGCTGATGGCGTCCTCTTGGGTAAAATATTCCGGAGGTAAGATAGTCCCCCATTCGGATCTCCGGGCGGGGACTACTCAAGAGGATGTCGTTATCAGGAGAAAGAAAACTGGCGTTCTACGGATCGGAGCGCGGAATGTCAGATCACTTAATCGGGCAGGTAGGTTAGAACATTTAAAAAGGGAAATGGATAGGTTAAAGTTAGATATAGTGGGAATTAGTGAAGTTCGGTGGCAGGAGGAACAAGAATTTTGATCAGGTGACTACAGGGTTATAAACACAAAATCAAATAGGGGTAATGCAGGAGTAGGTTTAGTAATGAATAGGAAAATAGGAAAGCAGGTAAGCTACTACAAAGAGCATAGTGAACGCATTATTGTGGCCAAGATAGATACGAAGCCCACACCTACTACAGTAGTACAAGTTCATATGCCAACTAGCTCTGCAGATGACGAAGAAACTGAAGAAATGTATGATGAAATAAAAGAAATTATTCAGATAGTGAACGGGGACGAAAATTTAATAGTCATGGATGACTGGAATTCGTCAGTAGGAAAAGGGAGAGAAGGAAACATAGTAGGTGAATATGGATTGGGGGGAAGAAATGAAAGAGGAAGCCGCCTTGTAGAATTTTGCACAGAGCATAACTTAATCATAGCTAACACACGGTTCAAGAATCATAAAAGAAGTTTGTATACCTGGAAGAATCCTGGAGATACTAAAAGGTATCAGACAGATTATATAATGGTAAGACAGAGATTTAGGAACCAGGTTTTAAATTGTAAGACATTTCCAGGGGCAGATGTGGATTCTGACCACAATTTATTGGTTATGAACTGCAGATTGAAACTGAAGAAACTGCAAAAACGTGGGAATTTAAGGAGATAGGACCTGGATAAACTGACTAAACCAGAGGTTGTACAGAGTTTCAGGGAGAGCATAAGGGAACAATTGACAGAAATGGGGGAAAGAAATCCAGTAGAAGAAGAATGGGTAGCTTTGAGGAATGAAGTAGTGAAGGCAGCAGAGGATCAAGTAGGTAAAAAGACGAGAGCTAGTAGAAATCCTTGGGTAACAGAAGAAATATTGAATTTAATTGATGAAAGGAGAAAATATAAAAATGCAGTAAATGAAGCAGGCAAAAAGGAATACAAACGTCTCAAAAATGAGATCGACAGGAAGTGCAAAATGGATAAGCAGGCATGGCTAGAGGACAAATATAAGGATGTAGAGTCTTATATCACTAGGGGTAAGATAGATACTGCCTACAGGAAAATTTAAGAGACCTTTGCAGATAAGAGAACCACTTGTATGAACATCAAGAGCTCAGATGGAAACCCAGTTCTAAGCAAAGAAGGGAAGGCAGAAATGTGGAAGGAGTATATAGAGGGTTTATACAAGGGCGATGTACTTGAGGACAATATCATGGAAATGGAAGAGAATGTAGATGAAGATGAAATGGGAGATACGATACTGCGTGAAGAGTTTGACAGAGCACTGAAAGACCTGAGTCGAAACAAGGCCCCGGGAGTAGACAACATTCCATTGGATCTACTGACGGCCTTGGGAGAGCCAATCCTGACAAAACTCTACCATCTGGTGAGCAAGATGTATGAGACAGGCGAAATACCCACAGACTTCAAGAAGAATATAATAATTCCAATCCCAAAGAAAGCAGGTGTTGACAGATGAGAAAATTACCGAACAATCACTTTAATAAGCCACAGCTGCAAAATACCAACACGAATTCTTTACAGACGAATGGAAAAACTAGTAGAAGCCGACCTCGGGGAAGATCAATTTGGATTCGTAGAAATGTTGGAACACGTGAGGCAATACTGACCCTACGACTTATCTTATAAGAAAGATTAAGGAAAGGCAAACCTACGTTTCTAGCATTTGTAGACTTAGAGAAAGCTTTTGACAAAGTTGACTGGATTACTCTCTTTCAAATTCTGAAGGTGGCAGGGAAAAAATACAGGGAGCAAAAGGCTATTTACAATTTGTGCAGAAATCAGATGGCAGTTATAAGAGTCGAGGGGCATGAAAGGGAAGCAGTGGTTGGGAAGGGAATGAGACAGGGTTGTAGCCTATCCCCGATGTTATTCAATCTGTATATTGAGCAAGCAGTAAAGGAAACAAAAGAAAAATTCGGAGTAGGTATTAAAATCCATGGAGAAGAAATAAAAACTTTGAGGTTCGCCGATGACATTGTAATTCTGTCAGAGACAGCAAAGGACTTGGAAGAGCAGTTGAACGGAATGGACAGTGTCTTGAAAGAAGGATATAAGATGAACATCAACAAAAGCAAAACGAGGATAATGGAATGTAGTCGAATTAAGTCGGGTGATGCTGAGGGAATTAGATTATGAAATGAGACACCTAAAGTAGTAAAGGAGTTTTGCTATTTGGGGAGGAAAATAACTGATGATGGTCGAAGTAGAGAGGATATAAAATGTAGACTGGCAAAGGCAAGGAAAGCGTTTCTGAAGAAGAGAAATTTGTTAACATCGAGTATAGATTTAAGTGTCAGGAAGTCATTTCTGAAAGTATTTGTATGGAGTGTAGCCATGTATGGAAGTGAAACATGGACGATAAATAGTTTGGACAAGAAGAGAATAGAAGCTTTCGAAATGTGGTGCTACAGAAGAATGCTGAAGATTAGACGGGTAGATCACATAACTAATGAGGAAGTATTGAATAGACTGGGGAGAAGAGAAGTTTGTGGCACAACTTGACCAGAAGAAGGGATCGGTTGGTAGGACATGTTCTGAGGCATCAAGAGATCACCAATTTAGTATTGGAGGGCAGCGTGAACGGTAAAAATCGTAGAGGGAGACCAAGAGATGAATACACTAAGCAGATTCAGAAGGATGTAGGTTGCAGTAGGTACTGGGAGATGAAGAAGCTTGCACAGGATAGAGTAGCATGGAGAGCTGCATCAAACCAGTCTCAGAAGTGAAGACCACAACAACAACAACAAGTGAATTCGATCGTGGACAGATTGTTGCTGCTGTATAGTGGCTGCTTTCTTAACCAATGTAGCCGCAGTGTTTGATCTTTGAAGAGGTGCCATTTCGAAGATTTATACAGCATGTGGGGAAAACATAAAAACATCGTCTGCTAACTCTCAACGAGAAGGAATGCGTGTGTTGAGTGAGCTTGACGAACGGTCATTGAAGACGTTTGCGACGGAAGATAAGAGGACGACAGCCGTAAAGTCGAAAGTGTGGTGTCTGTGAACAGACGCCACGTCCGACCTCCTGTGAGAATCTCAGATACCGAACATGGAGGCAATGGACAGACACTGTTGATAGGTGGCTAGGTGGCGCTCGATGGGAGTGTGGATGGGCTGTGAGGTGTGCCCATATAGTCCGCGCAGTTGTGTTCCGGATGGCGCAGTGGTTACCGCACCTGCCTAGTGAACAGGATATCTCGGGTTAGTATCCTGGTCCGGTACACATTTTCACTCATCGCCGCCGATTACGTGTAATGTCCCACTGAAGCTGACAGCAATGATCCCTCTGGTTTCCTTTCATTCCTTCCCCTCTCCAACCTCAATTTCTAAAGTCGTAAAGTCACTGTGGAATTGCATGTCTCGCTCGCGAACCCTGTCAGCCTCAAACCAACACGAAGGGAGCACCATAAACAGGGAACTGGAGGGCGAGCTGCATTTACAAAAACATATATCTATGAGGAAAATCTCCGTTACAGGAAAAGTTGGTGCCGAAGCCATAAAACCTGGAGTATGTTGCAAGGGAAGAATATCATTTGGTCGTACTAGTCTTGTTTCACACTGTTTCCAATTTCTGGCCGAGTTTACGTCCCAAGAGTGAAACATGGCGGATTTCCGGTGATGATTTCGGTAGCCATATCCAGGTATTCCATAGGCCACATGCATAGACTGCAAGCTAGCATTGCTGCCAAGGATTACGTGACCACTATGACTGATCAGCTCCACACCATGGTACAATGATTTTTTTCCGCAACGGTGATGCTGTGTTCCGAGACGTCAACCTGTTCAAACAGGCGCATCGTCCAGAAATGGTTTTTCGAGCACGAGGATGATTTGTCGCATCTTGCCCTAGCCAGTGCAGTCTCCTTATCTCAATCTGCCGCCATCATCGTTATCCAGACTTGTCATTTCTTTGCTGAAAGAATGGTATAAGATTCCCTTTAAAACCATACATGAGCCGTATTTCTCCATTCCGAGACAACTAGAAGCTCTTTTGAACGCCAACGGTATTACACACTAGGCATGGTAATGTGTTGTGTTTTCGGCCTTTCGCCCACCACCTGTACTTTTGCTGAGAGCAGCAACTCCTGTCGAGTTTGTTACTGACAAGGCGTGACACTCGTTAGTTAGGATTTTTTTACGGCCAGAGTTGTCACGCCGTGTTACATCTGCATCTACATCTACAGCTACGAGGCTAATCCGAAAAGTAAGGTTACAAGAATTTTTTTAAGTTCAAAAACTGAATTTATTTCAATAAAATTTTCATGCATCGTAGTACAGGTCTTGCATTATTTTTCTGCGTAATCACCATTTACCTCAATACATTTTGTCATCCGTGGGACGAGTTTTTTTATTCCTGTATCATAGACGTCTCCCACCTCCTTTTTCAGTCAGTTCTTCAATTCGATTTTCACCTCGTCGTCGGATAAGTGTTTTCCACGAAGGTGTTCCTTCAATTTAGTGAACAGATGATGGTTACTAGGTACGAGATCGGAGCTGAGAGAGGGGTGGCTTAAGACATCCCAAGCAAAAACTGTTTTCTTCCATGGGCAGTGTGCAGACACACGTTGTCACGAAAGAGACAGACTCCCGTTGTCGGCATCCCGCGACATTTGTTTTGTGTGGCTCTGCGAAGTTTCTTCGTGGTCTCACAGTATCTTGCAGCGTTTATTGTTTCGCCTCTTTCCAAAAAATCAACGAGCAGAACCCCTTTTCTTTCCAGAAATATTGAAACCATGGTTTTTCCTCGCTATCTCCTGAGTTTTGAATTTTTTGCTGAAGGAGAATGAGTATGGCGCCACTGCATTGATTGTTGTTTGCTCTGTGGAGTATGATGATAAGCCCAAATTTCATCTCCTGTCACTACAGAGTTGAGAAAAGCCTCGCCTTCTGTCAAAACGGTCAATAAATTCGCAAGAGGCACTGACTCTGTTTGTTTCGTGTGCTTCAGTAAGCATCTTGGTCACCCATCGCCCACACAAGTTGCGATAATTTAATCGATCAGTTACGATTTTGAGGACAACAGTTCGTGAAATGTTTTGACAGACTGGATGTAGGTCTTCAATTGTCGAACGGCGACCAGAGAGATGTTCTCCAGTTTTCTGCAACACATCATCAGTCACAAAAGGCGGCCTACCGCTTCTGCCTTCATCGTGGATTTCCGTCCTTCCGAAATTGAAATTCCGTATCAATTTCGTCACATGCTGCCTTGACATTGCATCCTCTAAATAAATTGAAACAATTTCGCGACGAATCGCAGCGGCGTTCATGTCCTTAGCATTTAGTAGCGAATTATAGCGTGCACCTCGTAGTTGGCATGAACCGGAATGAGAACGCTCATTTCTAACAGCCACCACAACACTAATCGACGAGCTACTGATTGTTGGGAATGCTACTTCCTGCCGCTGGCTTCCCGCTACACGGCAGTGGTACCAACTTCCTCCACGGACATTCCATGCTAAAGCTACATACCTTGTAACCTTAATTTCCGGATAGCATCCGTAAATCTATGCTCTGGAAACAACCGCGAAGTGCATGGCAGAGGGTATGTTCCATTGTACCAGTGATTAGGTTTTCTTCCCGTTCCATTCACGTATGGAGCGCAGGAAGAATGATTGAATGACTCTGTGTGTGCTGCAATTATTCTAATCTTATCATTATGATCCCTATGTGAGCGATACGTAGATATTTGTAGTGTGTTCCTAGAATCATCATTTAAAGCTCGTTCTTGAAAGTTTATAAGTAGGCTTTCTCGGTATAGTTTACGTCTATCTTCAAGAGTCTGCCAGTTCAGTTTCTGCAGTATCTCTGTGACACTCTCCCTCAGATCAATCAGACCTGTGACAATTCGTGCTGCCCTTCTCTGTGTACGTTCAATACCCCCTTGTAGTCTCATTTGGTACGGATCCCACACACTTGAGCAATATTCTAAGATGGGTCGCTTGAGTGATGTGTAACCAATCTCCTCCGTAGACTGATTGCAGTTCCCTAATATTCTAGTAATAAACTGAAGTCTACCACCTGCTTTACCCGCGACTCAGCGTATGTGATCATTCCATTTCAGTCCCTTCGAAGCGTTACTATACCCCGATATTTGTATGAGTTGGCCGATTACAGCACTGAATCACAGATGTTAGTCATAGGATACTATGTTTTTTTTTTCGTTTTGTGATGGAAGATTAGGATTTAGCGTCCCGTCGCCGTCGAGGTTACTAGAGACGGAGCAGAAGCTCGGATTGTTTCAAGGATGCGGAAGGAAATCAGCCGTACCCTTTCAAATGAACCGTCCCAGCAACTGGCTGGAGCGATGTAGGGAAATCACGGGAAACATAATCTGGGTGGCCAGACGCGGGTTTGAACCGTCGTCCTCTCGAATGCAAATCGATTGTGCTAACCACTGCGCTATCTCGCTCGGTTTCGTTTTATGAAGTGCACAACTTTACATTTTTGAACATTTAGAGCAACTTGCTAATCTTTTCACCACTCTGAAATCTTATTACGGCTAAGAGTAGCAGCACACACGTTCCTTGCGGACACACTGGATAGTTCGCGTGCATACGTCAATAAATCTGGCAACTTCTTTCACGGTGTTGTCATGTACTCATTCAAATACAATAGCTCCTTTCTACAGTTCTGTCGCTTCGCCACACCGACCCATGTCACTGCATTATTTCTATACAACTAACTGACACACACACAACACTTCACTGCCGGGACTGACTTCAGTGTTGCAAGGTCACATAACTGCCCAGTTCTGGTTCTACATAACCTACAGCAGTCCTCAACGAGCAATGAGCTCTTCTAACGGGATGAATTACTATCAGGTCTACAACTTTGCTTCCATCGTTTCTTTCTCGAAGTTCGGGGCTTTGCTGTGAAAAATTATGACTCATAGTATGACTCATAGAAAAACTGGTAGAAGCGGACCTCGGGGAAAATCAGTTTGGATTCCGTAGAAATGTTGGAACACGTGAGGCAATACTAACCTTACGACTTATCTTAGAAGAAAGATTAAGAAAAGACAAACCTACGTTTCTAGCATTTGTAGACTTAGAGAAAGCTTTTGACAACGTTAACTGGAATACTCTCCTTCAAATTCTGAAGGTGGCAGGGGTAAAATACAGGGAGCGAAAGGCTATTTACAATTTGTACAGAAACCAGATGGCAGTTATAAGAGTCGAGGGGCATGAAAGGGAAGCAGTGGTTGGGAAAGGAGTGAGACAGGGTTGTAGCCTCTCCCCGATGTTATTCAATCTGTATATTGAGCAAGCAGTAAAGGAAACAAAAGAAAAATTCGGAGTAGGTATTAAAATTCATGGAGAAGAAGTAAAAACTTTGAGGTTCGCCGATGACATTGTGATTCTGTCAGAGACAGCAAAGGACTTGGAAGAGCAGTTGAACGGAATGGAACAGTGTCTTGAAAGGAGGATATAAGATGAACATCAACAAAAGCAAAACGAGGATAATGGAATGTAGTCAAATTAAATCGGGTGATGCTGAGGGGATTAGATTAGGAAATGAGACACTTAAAGTAGTAAAGCAATTTTGCTATTTAGGGAGCAAAATAACTGATGATGGTCGAAGTAGAGAGGATATAAAATGTAGACTGGCAATGGCAAGGAAATCGTTTCTGAAGAAGAGAAATTTGTTAACATCGAGTATAGATTTAAGTGTCAGGAAGTCGTTGCTGAAGGTATTTGTATGGAGTGTAGCCACGTATGGAAGTGAAACATGGACGATAACCAGTTTGGACAAGAAGAGAATAGATGCTTTTGAAATGTGGTGCTACAGAAGAATGCTGAAGATAAGGTGGGTAGATCACGTAACTAATGAGGAGGTATTGAATAGGATTGGGGAGAAGAGAAGTTTGTGGCACAACTTGACTAGAAGAAGGGATCGGTTGGTAGGACATGTTTTGAGGCATCAAGGGATCACAAATTTAGCATTGGAGGGCAGCGTGGAGGGTAAAAATCGTAGAGGGAGACCAAGAGATGAATACACTAAACAGATTCAGAAGGATGTAGGTTGCAGTAGGTACTGGGAGATGAAGAAGCTTGCACAGGATAGAGTAGCATGGAGAGCTGCATCAAACCAGTCTCAGGACTGAAGACCACAACAAGAACAACAACAGTATTGCCCATCGCTGGCCAGTACATTCTCCCATCTCTCGGATAGTACACGAATCCCGTGGTGGAAGAACTAGGCGTCTTTTGTGGGGATCCATGAATCGAATCAATTTTCATTTGTTCATATATTCGTAAGTGCTGGTCAGCCAGATTGTATGCCGCTGATCGAAAAAGGTGGTAGTCAGGGAGAGAAACATATGGAGAATACGGCGGGAGGGATAGGACTTCTCATTTCAACGTTTCCGTGTATATTTTGACGGGCTTTGCGACGTGGGGTCGAGCACTGACCTGCTACAAAGTTACCTTTACGTGTCTATCGCTGTATTGTGGCCGTTTGTGTTTGAGTACTGGGATCGAACGCATCAATTGCTTTCGATAATGATGTCCTGTGACGGTCGTCGTCTGTTTCAGTAACTACGAAAACGTTCTGTCTTTCCCCGCCACGCCGGTCTTCGACATCAAAATCACCGTTCTTACGGCGTTGAAAACATTCTCTGCACGTTCTTCCACTAATAGTTCCTTCACCATTGGTCTTACCCAGCATTTTAAGAGCCACAGCCGCAGATTTCTTCATGTTGAAGCAGAAAATTAAAACTTCCCGCAAATAGCGAGAAATGGGTACGTAAGTTGACGTACTTAATCGAGAATAATCTTATGACGCGATCACAGATCGACCAATATTTTTATAGCATTATGTTAACAGATGCATAAACTTATTTTTTACACCTATGACCAACCACCTGAACCCCACTTGCCGCTACTGCTGTCTATTGCAAAACGGCGGAAGCAAAGTTGTAGAACTAATACTATTTTGTCTGGCGAGATAGCGATGATACGAGGTATCAGACGAGACGCGTGACTTGATTGAGGATTTCGTGGTAAACTGGATGTAGCATGTGGCTGTGGATGAAGAGTCATCGACAGAGGAAGAAGTAACTTCAGGAATGCCCAAGACAGTATGTTGGGTCCCTTGCTGTTAATGTCCTATATTAATCCTATATTAACGGCCACGCTGACAACATTAATATTAACGTCAGACTTTATGCAATACTATACAAATAAATGCACGAATATCCAGTTAGGTCGTCATTTTTTCCCGTTATCCGTCGTTCCGTATGTGCTTTTATATTCATGGATGTATATTCCACCTTTGCAGCTAAATAAAAGGCAGTTTCTTTGCCATACACATCTCACTTATTTTATTTGCAAAGCATCTTCAGTGGTCGGTAATACATGTTTATTTTATGAATATAATAAATGAGTTATATTGTAGCCACAAGTAGGTTCCTACATTACTTTTCTCTTGGCATTCTAGTGATATCACATATCGATATCACCCTATCAGCGTATCACAGTTGGCAACAGAATTGCAGGTTTCCATTAGGCGCCAATGATGGTCATGTGGGATCTGGCGGACCCAATGGTGTGTGCCTGCTGAGCCACGCCTCCAGCGGTTCCAACCATGGGCGCCTCTGCCGTCATGATATACACTGAAGCGCCAAAGAAACTGCTAGAGGCATGCAAATTCAAATACAGAGATACGTAAACAAGCAGAATACGGCGCTGCGGTCGGCAACGCCTATATACGACGGCAAGTGATTCGAGTAGTTGTCAGATCGGTTACTGTTGCTACAATGGCAGTTATCAAGATTTAAGTGAGTTTGAACGTGGTGTTATAGTCGGCGCACGAGCGATGGGACACAGCATCTCTGAGGCAATGATGAAGTGGGGATTTTCCCGTACGACCATTTCACGACTGTACTGTGAATATCAGGAATCCGGTAAAACATCAAATCTCCGACATCGCTTAAGCTGTAAAAAGATCCTGAAAGAGCGGGACCAATGACGACTGAAGAGACTCGTTCAACATGACAGAAGTGCAATACTTCCGCAAATTGCTGCAGATTTCTATGCTGGGTCACCAGCGACTGTCAGTGTGCGAACTAATCAATGAAATATCATCGATATGGGCTTTCGGAGCCAAAGGCCCACTCGCGTACCCTTGATGACTCCACGTCAAAAAGCTTTACGCCTCTCCTGGGCCCATCAACACCGACATTAGACTGTTGATGAGTGGAAACATGTAGCCTGGTAGGAAGAGTCTCGTTTCAAATTGTATCGAGCGGATGTACGTGTACGGGTATGAATCCATGGACCCCGCATGTCAGCAGGGGATGGTTCAAGCTGGTGGAGACACTGTAATGGTGTGGGGGGTGTGAAGTTGGAATGATATGAGACCCTTGATACGTCTAGATACGAGTCTCACAGGTGACACGTAAGAATCCTATCTGATCACCTGTATCCATTCATGACCATTGTGCATTCCGACGAACATGGGCAATTCCAGCAAGACAATGCGACACCCTACACGTCCAGAAATTCTACAGAGTGGCCCCAAGAACACTCTTCTGAGTTTAAACACTTCCGATGGCCACCAAACTCTCCAGATATGAACATTATTGACCATATCTGGGATGCCTTGCAACGTTCAGAAGAGATCTCCAGCCCTTCGTACTCTTTCGTATTTATGGACAGCCCTGCAGGAATGATGGTGTCAATTCCATCCAGCACTACTTCAGACATAAGTCGAGTCCAGGCCAAGTCGTGTTATGGCACTTTGGTGTGCTCACGGGGGCCCTACACGATATTAGGCAGGTGTACCAGTTTCTTTGGGTCTTCAGTGTAGAACGGCCAGTGGCAGCCACTCAATCCACTTTCACTTTGAGCCTCATCACAACGACACCATCGTTCCTGCTTAGTACAGCGAGCTTCATCCTAGTTGGTATTGTATGAGCTGGATTCTACTTTTTGCTGCATTATTTGCAATGAGTCTTCATTCGCTCTGGTGAAATAGAAGTCATGTAAATCTTCTGTTTGCTGCGTTCACTTGTTCGCTAGTGATTTCTGCTCCTGTCCAGTTTTCCTATGATGACAGTTGGTGCACCACTCTGTAGCGCATCATTCCATACTGTTGTGTTCAACGTCGTACACAACAATTCTCTTGTATGTCAAGTTAAAAAAAAGCATTTTTCAGCACGAGTTTCGTGAGGTTAAATTATTGTTTGGTGTTACGAGTCCCGATATTTTTAATCCATGTTTATCGTCCTGGAGATGTATTTACTTTGTCTGCGTTCCCCAGGTGATGAATTTTCGGCGCTTTATCGACCACATTTATTTCAGCACTTCAGTAACACGTTTCACTGTCTCTTGAACGTTTGTGTTTACTATGTTCAGTGTTGCCAACTATCGCTACGTGTGTATTCTTTGTCTTTTGTTTGTGTTGTGATCAGTATCTGTGGTTTGATATTTATTGTGTGTGTGTGTGTGTGTGTGTGTGTGAGAGAGAGAGAGAGAGAGAGAGAGAGGTAGAGCGAGCGTGCGGATGGTCACGCGGAAGGGAAAGAGAGAAAGAGAAAGTGTTATTAATCTTTTAGTACACTTTAACATACAAGCACAGATCAACACCCATACAACAAATATAATAACGAAACAAAGATTACGCATCGCTTACAGAACAAGAAACACACTCCAGTCACATTTACAAACAGCAATAGACAAACCAAATAACCGCCAAGGAGCAGGTATATACCAGTTAGAATGTCAAGAATGTGAAACAGTGTACCTATAAATGACTGGCAGGAATCTCAAAACTAGATACAAAGAACATATGAAAAGCTGGAAGTATGAAAATAGCCATTCTACCTTCACCAGACACCTGATAAAACATCGACGTGAACCATCCAACACAGAACAGGACTTGAAAATTATTAGAGTGTACAGTTACTCTTACAACAAAAACCTCATGGCATTAGAGGAAAAGTTTCATCTACAAAGAGTCTTTGCAATGAACCAGAAAGTTATTAATAGTCAAGTCAATACAAATAATAAAGCAGTGATCATGTCAGCCACTAAAACAATGATAAACAGAGGTGTGAAACGTAACCAGACAAAACAGCAAATTAACCTATCTCTCTCCACCTCACGAAATTTATGCTGCATAACTTCTTTCTAACCTGAAAAAATAAGAGAACAATAAGTGAAAACGTAATGGGTTAACATGCTTGTAAATATTATATAACTCATTTATTATATTCATGAAACAAACATGCACTACAGGCTACTGCAGATGCTTCAAAAATAAACGAAGCGAAACAACTATGCCAAAAAACTAATTACCTTCCATATACTTCCATGAATCCCGTTAGGTGCTTGATAAGATTTCAAGTAGTACAAAGACTGCTAACTTGCATTAAACAGTTAAAGGTAAAACGAAGAGCTAAGCATCCTAGTTGTTTAAATGTCGTGACTGGATTGAGGACGTTTGGTAGGGAGGACACAGCATGTTAACTACGGGTCTGCCCCACGGAGTTTAGTTAGGACCCTTGTTGTTCACGTTGGGTATTAATGACCTGACAGACAGTTTTAACAGCACTCTCAGACTTTTTGCAGATTATACAGTTGTGTATACTGAAGCACTGTCAGAAACAAGCTGCGTAAGTATTCTGTCAGATCTTGACGATATTTCAAAGTGGTGCAAAGACTAGCAACTTGCTTTAAATGTTCAGAAACGTAAGATTATGCACTTCATAAAACTAAAAAACGTTGTATCCTGTGACTGCAATGTCAGCGAGTCAAAAAATCATTTTTGGAGTCGGTATATTCATACAAATACATGAGTGTAACAGTTCGCACGGATAAGAAATGAAGCGACCACAGAGCCTCAGTTGTGGGTGAAGCAGGTGGCAGACTTCGGTTCTGTTGAAATGAAATGTTTATCCTAATCTCTATGCAGTGTATCGTACATGTCTCTTTCGTTGCTTTCCTAAAATACACTGATAAGCCAAAACATTATGACCACCTGCTTTATAGCTTGTTTGTCCATCTTTGAAACGAAATACATAGCTGATTCTGCGTATCGGGGATACGACAGTTTCTTGGTAGGTTTGTGGTGATATGTAGCATTATATGTCTACACACGGGTCACGTAATTCGCTTAAATACCGGGTCGCTGATTTGCGTACTCGGTGATGGCTATAAAATAACGACAAAAGAACTATACAAGCGTAATGTTGGGTGAACTTTAAAGCCTAATTGTGATACGGACAAAGTGACGAATTAACTTTAAAGACAATTTATCGATTCTGATAATAGAAAAAAGACATTATTCTCCGTGATATAAGATCATATGTGTAAACTAAAGAACTGAACACTATAATCTTTGTTATATTATAATAGGACTGGAAGACAATGAACTTAGTCGTCTTCTGATGTTTTCTTGTGTCTTAGGTATTGTTTGAGTGCAGAAGGTACGATTGTATTGCGATAGCTTTTGTCTTGCTCTCGTTTAATTACTAGAACATAATTGATGTGTAAAAGAGTTATGAAAATATAGTAAGCTAATCTGGAGTGCAGAGTAAACATTTAAGGAACCCGCGCCACATTTGTTATAACGCAAAAGTTTGTGTAGCATTTTTTGCAGCTGCTGCGGAGCTAACTGCGATCATCTTTGATTGAGAAAGTTGGCCGCCATTACACTGCGCATTTAAACTTTTTATTTCCACAGGAAATACGACAAGCCGGAGAAGAAAAACTTATTTAAAAATACTATCAAAATTAATTAGCATCACATCCCCCCATGAACCATGGACCTTGCCGTTGGTGGGGAGGCTTGCGTGCCTCAGCGATACAGATGGCCGTACCGTAGTGCAACCACAATAGAGGGGTATCTGTTGAGAGGCCAGACAAACATGTGGTTCCTGAAGAGGGGCAGCAGCCTTTTCAGTAGTTGCAAGGGCAACAGTCTGGATGATTGACCGATCTGGCCTTGTAACATTAACCAAAACGGCCTTGCTGTGCTGGTACTGCGAACGGCTGAAAGCAAGGGGAACCTACAGCCGTAAATTTTCCCGAGGACATGCAGCTTTACTGTATGATTAAATGATGATGGCGTCCTCTTGGGTAAAATATTCCGGAGGTAAAATAGTCCCCCATTCGGATCTCCGGGCGGGGACTACTCAAGAGGACGTCGTTATCAGGAGAAAGAAAACTGGCGTTCTACGGATCGGAGCGTGGAACGTCAGATCCCTTAATCAGGCAGGTAGGTTAGAAAATTTAAAAAGGGAAATGGATAGGTTAAAGTTAGATATAGTGGGAATTAGTGAAGTTCGGTGGCAGGAGGAACAAGACTTTTGGTCAGGTGATTACAGGGTTATAAATACAAAATCAAATAGGGGTAATGCAGGAGTAGGTTTAATAATGAATAAAAAAATAGGAGTGCGGGTTAGCTACTACAAACAGCATAGTGAACGCATTATTGTGGCCAAGATAGACACAAAGCCCATGCCTACTACAGTAGTACAAGTTTATATGCCAACTAGCTCTGCAGATGATGAAGAAATTGAAGAAATGTATGACGAGATAAAAGAAATTATTCAGATAGTGAAGGGAGACGAAAATTTAATAGTCCCCCATTCGGATCTCCGGGCGGGGACTACTCAAGAGGACGTCGTTATCAGGAGAAAGAAAACTGGCGTTCTACGGATCGGAGCGTGGAACGTCAGATCCCTTAATCAGGCAGGTAGGTTAGAAAATTTAAAAAGGGAAATGGATAGGTTAAAGTTAGATATAGTGGGAATTAGTGAAGTTCGGTGGCAGGAGGAACAAGACTTTTGGTCAGGTGATTACAGGGTTATAAATACAAAATCAAATAGGGGTAATGCAGGAGTAGGTTTAATAATGAATAAAAAAATAGGAGTGCGGGTTAGCTACTACAAACAGCATAGTGAACGCATTATTGTGGCCAAGATAGACACAAAGCCCATGCCTACTACAGTAGTACAAGTTTATATGCCAACTAGCTCTGCAGATGATGAAGAAATTGAAGAAATGTATGACGAGATAAAAGAAATTATTCAGATAGTGAAGGGAGACGAAAATTTAATAGTCATGGGTGACTGGAATTCGTCAGTAGGAAAAGGGAGAGAAGGAAACATAGTAGGTGAATATGGATTGGGGGGGAAGAAATGAAAGAGGAAGCCGCCTTGTAGAATTTTGCACAGAGCATAACTTAATCATAGCTAACACTTGGTTCAAGAATCATAAAAGAAGGTTGTATACCTGGAATAATCCTGGAGATACTAAAAGGTATCAGATAGATTATATAATGGTAAGACAGAGATTTAGGAACCAGGTTTTAAATTGTAAGACATTTCCAGGGGCAGATGTGGATTCTGACCACAATATATTGGTTATGAACTGCAGATTGAAACTGAAGAAACTGCAAAAAGGTGGGAATTTAAGGAGATGGGACCTGGATAAACTGACTAAACCAGAGGTTGTACAGAGTTTCAGGGAGAGCATAAGGGAACAATTGACAGAAATGGGGGAAAGAAATACAGTAGAAGAAGAATGGGTAGCTCTGAGGGATGAAGCAGTGAAGGCAGCAGAGGATCAAGTAGGTAAAAAGACGAGGGCTAATAGAAATCCTTGGGTAACAGAAGAAATATTGAATTTAATTGATGAAAAGAGAAAATATAAAAATGCAGTAAATGAAGCAGGCAAAAAGGAATACAAACGTCTCAAAAATGAGATCGACAGGAAGTGCAAAATGGCTAAGGAGGGAAGGTTAGAGGACAAATGTAAGGATGTAGAGGCTTGTCTCACTAGGGGTAAGATAGTTACTGCCTACAGGAAAATTAAAGAGACCTTTGGAGAGAAGAGAACCACTTGTATGAATATCAAGAGCTCAGATGGCAACCCAGTTCTAAGTAAAGAAGGGAAGGCAGAAAGGTGGAAGGAGTATATAGAGGGTTTATACAAGGGCGATGTACTTGAGGACAATATTATGGAAATGGAAGAGGATGTAGATGAAGATGAAATGGGAGATAAGATACTGCGTGAAGAGTTTGACAGAGCACTGAAAGACCTGAGTCGAAACAAGGCCCCGGGAGTAGACATCATTCCATTAGAACTACTGATGGCCTTGGGAGAGCCAGTCATGACAAAACTCTACCATCTGGTGAGCAAGATGTATGAGACAGGCGAAATACCCACAGACTTTTAGAAGAATATAATAATTCCAATCCCAAAGAAAGCAGGTGTTGACAGATGTGAAAATTACAGAACAATCAGTTTAATAAGCCACAGCTGCAAAATACTAACACGAATTCTTTACAGACGAATGGAAAAACTAGTAGAAGCCGACCTCGGGGAAGATCAGTTTGGATTCCATAGAAATACTGGAACACGTGAGGTAATACTGACCTTACGACTTATCTTAGAAGAAAGATTAAGGAAAGGCAAACCTACGTTTCTTGCATTTTTAGATTTAGAGAAAGCTTTTGACAACGTTAACTGGAATACTCTCTTTCAAGTTCTGAAGGTGGCAGGGGTAAAATACAGGGAGCGAAAGGCTATTTACAATTTGTACAGAAACCAGATGGCAGTTATAAGAGTCGAGGGGCATGAAAGGGAAGCAGTGGTTGGGAAAGGAGTGAGACAGGGTTGTAGCCTATCCCCGATGTTATTCAATCTGTATATTGAGCAAGCAGTAAAGGAAACAAAAGAAAAATTCGGAGTAGGTATTAAAATTCATGGAGAAGAAGTAAAAACTTTGAGGTTCGCCGATGACATTGTAATTCTGTCAGAGACAGCAAAGGACTTGGGAGAGCAGTTGAACGGAATTGACAGTGTCTTGAAAGGAGGATATAAGATGAACATCAACAAAAGCAAAACGAGGATAATGGAATGTAGTCAAATTAAATCGGGTGATGCTGAGGGGATTAGATTAGGAAATGAGACACTTAAAGTAGTAAAGGAGTTTTGCTATTTAGGGAGCAAAATAACTGATGATGGGCCCGCATCTCGTGGTCGTGCGGTAGCGTTCTCGCTTCCCACGCCCGGGTTCCCGGGTTCGATTCCCGGCGGGGTCAGGGATTTTCTCTGCCTCGTGATGGCTGGGTGTTGTGTGCTGTCCTTAGGTTAGTTAGGTTTAAGTAGTTCTAAGTTCTAGGGGACTGATGACCATAGATGTTAAGTCCCATAGTGCTCAGAGCCATTTGAACCATTTTTGAACTGATGATGGTCGAAGTAGAGAGGATATAAAATGTAGACTGGCAATGGCAAGGAAATCGTTTCTGAAGAAGAGAAATTTGTTAACATCGAGTATAGATTTAAGTGTCAGGAAGTCATTTCTGAAGGTATTTGTATGGAGTGTAGCCATGTATGGAAGTGAAACATGGACAATAACCAGTTTGGACAAGAAGAGAATAGAAGCTTTTGAAATGTGGTGCTACAGAAGAATGCTGAAGATAAGGTGGGTAGATCACGTAACTAATGAGGAGGTATTGAATAGGATTGGGGAGAAGAGAAGTTTGTGGCACAACTTGACTAGAAGAAGGGATCGGTTGGTAGGACATGTTTTGAGGCATCAAGGGATCACAAATTTAGCATTGGAGGGCAGCGTGGAGGGTAAAAATCGTAGAGGGAGACCAAGAGATGAATACACTAAGCAGATTCAGAAGGATGTAGGTTGCAGTAGGTACTGGGAGATGAAGAAGCTTGCACAGGATAGAGTAGCATGGAGAGCTGCATCAAACCAATCTCAGGACTGAAGACCACAACAACAAAACAACCAGACATCACAAGATTTATTTTATCATAAAGTGACTATTTTCAGTGATACAATTTATTATAGGTCAGGTGCCTCTTTGCATAAATTTTACTACGCTAACACATCTGATATTATTGGTAGGGATCCTGGCGCCCGTTTTCAATCAGAATTAATAGTTTAAATTGGCAACCTACAAATATAATATTACTTATTTGTAATTGTTTCTTACGAGATTTTATGAAAGATAGCTTTACGAAATTTAACCCCAGAACTTAATAGAATCTTCATATAACTTATAGCAGAAAGAAACATTGCATGGCGCCCGATAGCGAGCCAGATGGGTTGCACTGGATTTACATTAGACGAATCTGGTCTCTAGACATCAACGTGAGTTCAGAATAATGCTCCTGAACCCACTGTAGTATGGTTCTGGCTCACAGACACGGATAGTTAAATTTCTGAAAGATCGCCGTCGGGGAAGACATCAGGTACGAAGGCATGCATGTGGTTCGCATCTGTCAGCGTGTCTTCGGTTACTACCACAGGTCCCATGCAAGCGCTGGAGAATGTCTCCCGTACCATAATACCGCTCCCACCAGCCTGCATCTGTGGCGCCCTGCCCGTTTCGAGCCACATCCCACCTCGATAACGGCGTTTGTGAAGACGACCACCGACCTAGTGGAGCAAAAATGTGATTCGCCCGAAGAGCCGACGTGTCTCCATTGATCAACGGTCGAATCTCGATGATCTCGTGCCCATTGCAATCGCAACTCACGATGTCGTTGGGCCGACATGTGAACACGTAGGGGTGGTCTGGTGCGGAGCTGCACGTTCAACAACGTAGGATGAACGGTGTGCTCCGCAACACTTCTGCGTACACCAGCATTGTGCTCTTTCGGCAGAGATGCCACCGATCACCATCTATTCTACTTTACAAAGCACACAACTCTCCGAACCCCACGTTCTGTGAAGAGTAGTGGAGGTCCAACCATTTACCGCCTAGTGGTAGTTTAACTGTCCTACCTCTTTCCGTAGGTGCTCACAGCAGCAGCACGTGAACATTCGACCAGCTTCGCCGTTTTCGAGGTACTCATTCACAAGTTCTGCGTAATGATAATCTGCCCTTAGTCAAAGTTGCTTCACCGAGCGAGATGGCGTAGTGGTTAGCACACTGGACTCATATTCGGGAGGACGACGGTTCAATCCCACGTCCGGCCATCCTGATTTAGATTTTCCGTGATCGCCCTAAATCGTTCCCGATAAATGCCGGGATGGTACCTTTGAAAGGGCACGACCGACTTCCTTCCCCGTCCTTCGCTAATCCGATGAGACTGATAACCTCCGCTCTGGGATTCGGTGTTGTGCTGTCTTTATCATTTCATCCTCATCATCGCCGCGCACGTTGTCCAATGTTTCGTCGATTGAAATAAGACTTGCACTTGGCAGCCCCGAACGGGGCCTCCTGATCAACGAAGCCAGACGCTCCTTTCCATTTTTCCACTTAAAATCATTAATCGGAAATTTTTAAGTATTGTATTTAGCGATATAAGCATGTCAGGGAAATGGTGAAGCGAAAATTTTAGATTAATCTCTACGTAATTTTGAATGTCTCTCTCATTTGTTGCTGTCCTAAAATATATGTACCTTTCTGTGGGTGTGCTTTATATTGTGCCCTTTTTCTTGACGTTTCTGCAAAGCTTCATTAGTAGAAAAATAGGGAAATGCAATCAGTCCACAAAGGAGATTACTTGCAAATCACTCCTGCGACTAATTCTAGAATATTACTCAAATGTGCGAGACCCGTTCCAAATAAGACTAACAGGGAGTATTCAATGTATAGAGGGGATACTGAATGAACATATAGAAGGGCAGCACGAATGGTCACAAGTTAGCTCGACCGTAAGAGAGTGTCACAGAGATGCTGAACAGAATGAACTGGCAGACACTTGAAGACAGACGCAAGTTTTCCGAAAAAAACCTATTATCAGAGTTTCAAGAACCGTCATTAGATGACAACTCTAGCTGTACACCACAACATATCGCAACCTCCCCTTATGGATCGTGGGGTCAAGATTCAAATAACTACAGCGACGATTGTATCATTTAACAGTAATTCTTCTTGCGTTCCTTACGTGAATGGAATGAGGAAAAAACCCTAACAACCGGTACAATGGAAAGTGTCCGTTTCCACACACTTCGCACTGATTTGCAGAGTTTGGCTGTAGATGTAGATGTTATTGTCAGGCACTGAATTCGGGAGTGATCTGCTACACTGTTGCTGTTTTATCCGCAGATTCTGTCAGAACCAGACGCCGCTCTCTACTGTCATTCACAATATAGTACATTGACCATGGCAGTTGGCAACAATTTCAGCTACATTTAGTCACTAACGATTTAACACTGTACCCGGTTGAAAGTTCAGCAATTGCAAGATTTCAGTGATGCAGTGCAACTTCACATAACGTAACACGTCTAGAAAAATATCAGAATCGCTCACGCAAAAAGAGCTACATCTCTCCACTAGAGCAGCTTTCTCTATTCAGTTGTTTATCGTGTTAAAAAGAAGTAGGTTTCTAATACTTACGTAGTGACGTAACAGGTGTTCGAGGAAATGTCACAGTATTATAGGCATCGAAGTCACCAAAATAAACCATTCAGACATATACGAACAACATTAGATGATCTTTGGTCAGAGATTGTATGCTGTTGACCGTAACTACACGAGTTTGTACATTGTGTGCCTCTTAAAGCCACAATGAAGTTTTCTTGTAGAAGCTAGCTGACTGTATCTTTGCAGAGAGGTTTTCTTACAATTTAGTTACGTGCATGCTTATGTAGCAAAATGATTGGATTTGTGAAATCTTTATGGCATGTACTACAATTTAATTAGTAAAAGTTTAATCTATTGGGTGTTTACGTTTTCGGTGTCAGATACTATTTTTATTATTAAGTTATTCGTTAAGTTATTCGTTGTTTATGACACTTTTATGAAAATTCGACGGTTTTAAATCCATATTGCAGTGGTCAACTACTTCAGAAATTACAAATACTAGGTACAATATTCTTAATTTGTAGTGACTGTTCTGTAGATCACGCTAAATGGAGAATGTGAGCCTGAGGTAGTTTGATCATATTGTGTTAGCATCTTCTTCAAAAGATTTGCTTTGTTGTAATATTTTCTGGCACTGATTCACGAAGATATTCAAGAACTATTCTTCAAATTACTATATTTTACCACGAACGTACGTACAAAGCCTCGAATGCTAGCATACATGTGATTCTATCTTTTGTGTGATGTCCTTAGGTTAGTTAGGTTTAAGTAGTTCTAAGTTCTAGGGGACTGATGACCATAGATGTTAAGTCCCATAGTGCTCAGAGCCATTCTATCTTTTGTTACAAAATTTTAGTCTTTAAACAACATGGAAGGTTTACAGTTTCCCGTTAACTCCTCTTGTAAAATTCTGCGGTGATAGGTAAAATTATTCTTGGTAAGAAGAGATCATATCTTATTCTGGGCAAAACACTTGCCTTAGAGTGTTAAAGAATGTCGTAAAACTGTTGCCGCCACCAGTTAGAAAACTCATATCCTCTGCAATGTCTTTTTCTGCCTTTTTCTCATGACAATGAATGTGACAGCCACGCTCTCACCATTATTGCGTCAAGGTTATTAAAAATTATTTGTGGTACACAATATCTGACAGCGAAACTAGCAGCTGTCAGAAATTAAGAAATCTCTTTACTTCCATTCTTGCTACCACGTAAAACATTTAACTACGGACGTAAAGGATATACGGTACTAAATTACAGCCTGCATTGGTGTCAAAATGACCTTACATGAAAGTGACATTTCTAAGGACATCGTTATTCAGTGCCTGCACAGAACAGAGAGGCACAGTGAACTTTCTCGCAACGATTTATTACGAAGAACGATGCATCTCGATTCTCCCCAGTGCTTTCGTAAGTCGCAGTGACACGTTGCGAGCGATGCATTCTCCAGTTTTCCTTACCTGAAGCATGCGCGTTCCACTACCGTTGAAGCCATGGGTGTCCAGGGTACAACAGCAAGTAGACGCAGCTTCAGGTGTTCTGAAGCGGCCTAGAGAACACTAGAACGAAATGATGTGGAGTAAACTACTTTAACTGGGTCCTGTGGAGACGACTGGTAGAATAGCTAAGACGCATCTGGTTTCAAAACGAATTCGGTTTTCGAGTTTACGAGTAGGTAGACATTTTCAGACATACAGAAACTTCAGGATGCGACTTCTGATTCAGAAAGCGATAGAAAAAAGTAAACGACCTTCTAATACTAAAATAATGTTGACAGAGCAGGAAAACTGCAATACGAAAGTGAGCGATTTTGTAAATAAAGCAATTTATAGTACACTTTTATTACTTCCTGGCCTTATTTTCTGTAGTTTGTTTATCTTATTGCGTCTTTGTGCTTTACTTATTGATAAGTTAATAACTTGGTGATGTCCGCCCCCGGTAGCTGAGTGGTCAGCGTGACAGAATGTCATTCCTAAGGGCCCGGCTTCGATTCCCGGTTGGGTCTGAGATTTTCTCCGCTCAGGGACTGGGTGTTGTGTTCTCCTAATCATCATCATTTCATCCCCATCGACGCGCAGGTCGCCGAAGTGGCGTCAACTCGAAAGACCTGCACCAGGCGAACGGTCTACCCGACGGGAGGCCCTCGCCACACGACATTTCATTTCACTTGGTGATTTTTCCCATACAAATGATTATAAGCCGTGAACGGATCCCTAGGAATATTCTGGAAAAGATAGCGTGTCTGTGGGATTCTTCAGTACGACATAGTCCTTTCCTCGTGCGGCGAAATTAATAGATGACACTGGCGACCCTGGGATGATACAAAGTTTAACGGTATAGTGGAGAAAGACAGCAAGTGGAAATATTATAATGGCGTGGGTCTCGAAAAGGTTGCGAAGGCCCGAACAAGATAGTTGCTTGTTGTCGCCGGCGGTGAAATGCGTCGTTGTCTGAGGAACAACTACAGATGCGACTTCTCATACTTTTCCAGGTCTACTGTTCGTGAGGAGCACCTGAAGATGATGACAGGGTATGTCGCCGAAATATTCTGGCCGTCAGATTCTAGAATCTATCTGAACGGTCGTGAAGACTTGATTGAAGTACTATAGAGCTTCGGCAGTAAGGGAATTAGACGTAGTGCAAAAATAGAATCACAGAGTTACAGTCTTGAAAAAACACTTTATTTACTATCTCTCTTTTAACTGCTACGTTTGTGTCCAATGAACTTTTTTCATGGTGTCTGAATGCCTTCCTGACGCCAAAGCGTCAATTTCAGCTAATGCAAGAAATGTTGTTTTTACCATCATCCTGTGAATCGTGCAGACTCTGTTCTTTGTGTCCTTATATATTAAATGTTTGTGTTTTTGAAGAGCGGATTGGGAACGACCATGGAGCTCCTCTTAATGTGTGGGGGCAACCACTCACAAGTCAGGTTTGGTACAGCACGATTCCATTCCCTGTCTCTTAAGCTAGCGCTCTATGCGTTGCTCTGTACAAGTACGTCACGCAATTTTTTTAATAGTATGGTTAAACACTGGCTTAAACATTTGAAAAAAATGAACATAAGTTGTTACTGTTTGAGAATTCCCAAGAACTGTTTCCAATGCTGAAACTGTGTTATAGGCGTGCTACGCGAATGCAGTTGGTTTTCTAAGTTAATACGAGGGGCGTTCAGTGAGGAATCTACACATCATTTTTCTCTCCCAATTTTGGTTGAAAAATGCAGAATTTGCTGTGGAACATAGTGGAATATTCTCGATTCAGGTCCTATACTTCCGTGAAGTTCGGATAGGTGGCAGCACTGTGAGTCATTCGGCGAGGCGTGTGTCATCGCAACAAGGTCGCGCAAACCTGTCCGAACTCCCGCGCGCCGGTCGCCTGCACACAGTCTGCGACTCTTACAATGTTGGGACGTGCGGACACTCTCATTCGATGTGATCGACGGACCACAATCAAACACTTCCCTAATCCACTGGACGTCTCTATAGGTAGTGCTGACACACTCGTTCACTCAAAGGTATGTGGGTGCTGGGCTCGTCGCCGCCTGGCAGAATACCATAAAAAACAACGAAGGACCATCTGCGTGGAGTTGGTTGCTCGTTACGAGCCTGATCGCAACAGTTTTTTGTGGAACGGCGTCACAGGTGATGAAACGTGGGTTCACCACTTCTAACCAGAAACAAAATGACAATCCATGGAGTAGCGCCACATCACCTCCCCCCAAGAAAAAGGTCAAAGCCGCACCCTCAGCCGATAAAAGCAATGGGAGGGTCTTCTGGGACTGTAAAGTGGTTATTCTATTTGATGTCCTCCCTCATGGTGCAACGATCAAGCCTGTGGAGTGTATCTTCAAGAAACTGAAGAAACGGCTTAAGCGTGTTCGTCGCCAAAAAAAATGCACAACGAACTTATCCTTCTCCATGACAATGCAAGACCTCCCCCAAGTCCACACACCCAAGAGCAGCTTACAAAACTTCGGTGGACTGTTCTTTCTCATCCACCTTACAGCCCGGATCTCGCACCTCCCGACTTCCATCTGTTTGGCCCAATGGAAGGTGCACACAATGGAAAGCAGTGCGTGGATGATGCGGGAGGTTATTGATGCAGCCAGACGTTGACTCCAACATCGACTGGTAGAGTAGTACCAGGCAGGCATGCAGGCCTTCCCAGCTAGGTGGCGTGAAGCCGTCGCATTGAACGGAGATCGTGTAGAAATCAGGGTTTTGTAGCTAAAAGAATGGAGAATAATGTGGCGTATTTGAATGCTGAATAAAACCAACATGGTTTCTGAAAAAAAATGCATTCCGTTGATTACTGAGGCCCCTCGTACGTGCTTTCTCTTGCGAATCATTAGAAGGGCTAAGCAATTAGACGATGTTCGAGAACGAACAACAGGAGTAGTGTATGGTGTGTAGACCAATGTCCAGAAAGATCTTAAAGATATATTAGTTGAAAACAGTCTTGTTTGCAATTTTACTTTTTTTTTATTTATCAACTACGCGTTTCACCTTATTTAGGCATCTTCAGGCTGATCTTAATTTGGTGTTTCTTAGGACGATCCTTCAGAGCGTGTAGCTAAAGGGCATCGTCGAGTACATCAGGCCAACATCATCTTCGTTGACCTCAGTAAATACTTACTAGATGGACGTGAGTGACTCCAAGACCTGCACAATGTGTACATGTTCACAGGAGCAAATTATAGAATTCATGCCACGGATGGATTGGAAGAAGATCTCAAAGACATTTAAAAGCATTTATACTTTTGTGAGGCTCTAAAGCAGCAACGGACAGAGCAATAAAACTTTGAGTAATGTGTCCGCGATTGTCTAGTATGTTGGTAAATCTCAGTCCCACGCCCTTGAAGGCAGAAACCGCTTTTATCCCGATAATGCTACTCGCCACATGGACGTTGGCCAAAGGGCACTTTGAAGTTGGTGTAGTACGGCTAACGCATGGTAACCCTAACTGAAGGGTCCTCAACATCCACGTTAGGCCGTGTGTGTGGAGCTACACACCCACACTGTAAAAATACACTCCGTGACAAAAAAAAAGTGAAGTACCCACAATACATGATCGGGTATCAATGTAACACCATAATGTACACGCAACTGGCAGTTGTAAATACTTATAGATGTAATTCTCTGTGACAGGTTAGCTCTAATGTAGGTACTAGCACCTTAAAAGTTGTGGTATGTAGCATCAATAAGCTCTTAGCCGTATATCTTTCCTCTTTTAAGAAGATCTTCTTCGTTTGAAGCATGAGATTCCTGGATTAAAACCACGTCAATATTATTACTTAAAAGAAATTTTGACCAAATAATCACTTTTAACTCGGCTAATTCCTTGTACACTGAATAGCCAAAGAAACTGGTACATCTGCCTAATATTGTGCAGGGACCTCAAGAGCACGCAGAAGTGCCGCAACAGGACGTCTCATAGAGCCACAAATGTCTGAAGTAGTGCTGGAGGGAATTGACTCCATGAATCCTGCAGGGCTGTCCATAAATCCGTACGAGTACGAGGGGGCGGAGATCTCTTCTGAACAGGACGTTGCAAGGCGTACCACGTATGCACAATAATGTTCATGTGTGAGGAGTTTGGTGGCCAGCGGAAGTGTTTAAACTCATGCCACTGTTCCTGGAACAACTCTGTAGCAATTATGAATGTGTGGGGTGTCGCATTGTCCTGCTGGAATTGACCAAGTCCGTCGGAATGCATAGCGGACGTGAATGGATACAGGTGATCAGACATGATGCTTATGTACGTGTCACCTGTCAGAGTCGTATCTAGACGTATCAGGGGTCCCATATTACTCCAAATGCACACGCCCCACACCGTTACAGATCCTCCACCAGATGGAACAGTTCTGCTCACATGCAGGGTCCATGGATTCATGAGGTTGTCTCCATACCCGTACACGTCCATCCGCTCGATACAATTTGAAACGAGACTCATCCGATAAGGTAACATGATTCCAGTTAACAACAGTCCAATGTCAGAGTTGACGCGCCCAGGGGAAGCATAAAGGTTTACGTCGTGCTGTCATCAAGCGTACACGAGTAGGTCATCGGCTCCGAAAGCCCATATCGATGATGTTTCGTTGAATGGTTCGCACGCTGACACTTTTTGATGGCCCTGCCTTCCTATCTGAAGCAATTTGCGAAGGGGTTACACTTCTGTCACGTTAAACGATTCTCTTCAGTCGTCGTTGGTCCTGTTCTTGCAGGATCTTTTTCCGGCCGCAGCGATGTCGGTGCTGATATTCACGGTACACTCGTGAAATGGTCGTACGGGAAAATCCCCACTCCATCGTCACCTCGGAGATGCTGTGTCCCATCGCATGTGCGCCGACTGTAACACTACGTTCAGACTCAATTAAATCTTGATAAGCTGCCATTGTAGCAGCAGTAACCGATCTAACAACTGCGCCAAACACATTCATTGCGTATTGTAAATGTATGGCCATGATCTCTGACAGATAGCACGGCTACCAGAGCGCATTAGTGTTGTTCATGTTGAGTGTTGTTACCAGGCCTGGTAGGGTATATAAGGGGCGTGAACAACGTAGGGTGTTGAGTGATCACTGTGAAGGACAATCGTGCGGTATCGTGGGGAATTCGGACCTGAGAGTGGTCCGATGTTGGAGTGCGTGGGAATGTGGAGGCAGACGTACTCACAGTCAAGGTTTCAGCTGAACCCGTCTGACCACCATCACCGTGTCGTGCACAAAGCACTTGGCAACTCCTTCACGTCTGCGTCTTTCATCCACGAATAACTAATAAGTAAATAATTCACTTGGAAATATAGTGTAATTATTGAGGTATTTGCAGTTTGCGTAGCGATGGAAACAAATTCTAAACGATTTATGCAACTGTATTATATTATTTGTTCACATTATAATACGAGGGTCGTTCAATAAGTAATGCCCCACATTTTTTCCTCAGAACATATTTATTGTTAAGAGTCAGAATTTGGTGTCAAAATGTCGTGTCTTGTCCATGTCCTATTTTTCTACGTTGTCTCCATCACATTATATGGCCGTACGCCAACGTTGTGGAAGAGAATGTATTCCCTGCTGGTAAAAGCTCTTGTCCTTTAGGTGTAGCCCTGTTTTCACTGCATGACTGACGCACTCATCATCTTCAAGTGTGTTCCTCGTACAAAATCTTTAAGCGACCCAAAGAGATGGAAGTCGGAGGGTGCCAGGTCTGGTCTGTAGGGTGGATGAGGCAGTGATGTCCATCCCAATTTGGCTATATGTTCCCAGGTTCTCAGACTTGTGTGCGGGCGTGCATTATCGTGTTGGAACAAGATTTCTGCTGAATTCTTGTCCGGTCGAACACATCGGAAGCGATTTTTGAGTCTATTCAGAGTCTTCATGTGTGCCTCTGAATTGATGGTTGACTCTCTTGGCATCACATCCACGAGACGCCATCACAATCCCAGAAGACTGTCACCATGACTTTTCTGGCAGAGGGTGTTGTCTTAAATATCTTCTTTTGTGGTGAATGAGAATGATTCCACTCCATGGACTGCCTTCTTGTCTCCAGCTTTCGTCCCCCGTAACGATCCGTGACAAATAGGCCTCTCCGTCGGTCTCAAAACGCTCCAACAATTCAGATGAAATGGCCTTTCTTTGAGTCTTGTGGTCTGTTGTGAGCATTCGTGGGACCCATCGTGAGCACCTCTTTGAATATCCAAGAGTCTCGATCATTGCAGACGCACTTCCAATGCTGACTGACAACTATAGAGCCAACTGTCGAGTTGTGATGCGCCGGTCGGCACGAATAAAGGTATCCGCACGATTCAGCATGTCTGGAGCACTAGCTGTGACAGGACGACCCGAGCACAGCTGATCATGGAGCTCTGTTTCTGCATTTCCTGAGGCTGTAACTTTCTTTACCCATCTCCCAGCTGTGCTCCTATCAACTGCAGCAACGCCATACACTGCACACAAACGTTTATGGATGTTCACCGCGGTTTCTTTTTCTGCACACAAGAATTCAATAACAGCACGCTATTTGTAACGTGAGTCGTATGTAGACGCCATTTTGACGTGTACTACGGCTCTGCCATCTGCCAGAGCACTTCGAAACTTCACCGGTTCACAGAACAAACAGCAAACGTGAAGCACCAACAAGGACGTTTGTCTATGTATAGCAATGGCTTAAAAAAAAAAAAAGTGGGTTAATCTTATTGAACGACCCTCGTAGATCTGGCTTTAACAGGCTTTCTTGTATCTCAATTAAAAAGTACAGTGTGTAGTTTGTTGGTTTGTCTGAGGAAGAGGAGTAAACAGCGAGGTCACCGGTCCCATCGGATAAAGGAAGGATGAGGTAGGAAGTCGGCTGTGTCCTTCCAAAGGAATCATCCTGGCATTTCAATGAAGCAATTTAGGGAAATCACGGAAAAACCTAAATCAGGATGGCCGGACGCGGGTTTACAGTGTGTAGTATTTTCTCTCTTATGGACAACTGAGATGAGACATAAAGTATTTTTTTAATCTAACTGCATGAATTATTCGTAAGCTTAATATTAATCGTAAAATTACTTAACAAACAGTGAGACAAAACAAATACACGTGTTAAAACTTATTTTAGCAGCATAAACAAGGAAAGGCAGATGAAATTGATTTTCCAACAGTAAATCCCCGGTTACTGTCTTTGTGGCGTACGCGACCTGCTATAGGTTACAGGAAGCGGCTCACCAAAATAAACATAGAGCTTAAATACGAGAAAAACAGACAGCAACTCTGAAAGGAAACACTACACTGAGTGCAGAAGTGACGAACTGGCATCTAGAAGCCTGGAGAAAATTCTTGTTGCGAAGAGTGATAATTAGCTTGTTCAAAAAAATGGTTCAAATGGCTCTGAGCACTATGGGACTTAACTGCTGTGGTCATCAGTCCCCTAGAACTTAGAACTACTTAAACCTAACTAACCTAAGGACATCACACACATCCATGCCCGAGGCAGGATTCGAACCTGCGAGCGCAGCAGCAGCGAGGTTCCAGACTGTAGCACCTAGAACCGCTCTGCCACCCCGGTCGGCAGTTAGCTTGTAATGAGATTTTACGGTTACCTGGAAATTACTTTGCATTCAGTTATCGGCAAACTTTAGGGTTGTCTCTTCACTAGTCATGGGTTGTTATTCATGTGCCCAATGATAGACTTCGTATTCCAAGGCTCTTCAACATAGTTGGCGGTCATAGTCGTAAAAGTGACATTTACGGAAAAGAAGGAAGGAAGATTACAGTTTAACGTTCCGTCGACCACGAGGTCATTAGAGACAGAGTACAAGCTCGATTTAAGAAAAGATGAGGAAGGAAATTGGCCGTGCCCCTTGAAAGGGACTATCCCGTGTATTTGCCTGGAGTGATTAAGGGAAATCACGGAAAACTTAAATCTGGATGGCTGATCGGGGATTTGAACCGTCGTCCTCCCGAATCCGCATCCAGCGTGCTGACGACTGCTTCACCTGCATGAACTACAAAACGTAAAAATTATGCTCTTCTCAGTACCGTTTCGGCATGATCTTCTATTCTGGTTGCAAGTGAATGTAGAAGTGGCACGAGTAAATGAAAGGACTTCGTAAATACTTTACGAATGTCTCTTTTTGTAAATATTACTGACTTGGGTAAAGATTTCATATCACTCATGGCTTCCACGTGAATAAACTTGGAAAAAATATGTGAGTGATGAAATTATCACTCTAGCTAGTAAATTAGCCTTAGCACAAACTGAAGGGTTCGAGTCAATACCACTTAGTTTGACTGCACGACACAAAGCTTTACGCCTCGCCTGGGCCCGTCAACACTGACATTGGACTGTTGATGACTGGAAGCGTGTTGCCTGGTCGGACGAGTCTCGTTTCAAATTGTATCGAGCGGATGGACGAGTACGGGTATGAAGACAACCTCATGAATCCATGGACCCTGCGTGTCAGCATGGGACTGTCCAAGCTGGTGGAGGATCTGTAATGGTGTGGGACGTGTTCAGTTGGAGTGATACGGGACCCCTGATACGTCTAGATACGACTCTTACACGTGGAACGTACGTAAGCATCCTGTCTGATCACCTGCATCCATTCACGTCCGTTATGCTTTCCGACGGACAATGCGATACCCCACAGTTGCTACGGAGTTGTTCCAGGAACATTCTTCTGAGTTTAAACACTTCCGCTGTCCCAGACATGGCGGTTAGAAGGGATCTCCACCCCCTCGTACTCTTACGGATTTATGGACATCCCTGCAGAATTTATGGTGTCAGTTCCCTCCAGCACTACTTCAGACATCAGGTGAGTCCATGCCACGTTGTGTTGCGGCACATCTGCGTGCTCGGGAGGGCCCTACGCTATATTAGGCAGGTGTACCAGTTTCTTTGGCTCTTCAGCGTATAGCGGTAGGTATTCCAGAGTCGGATCCCTGTCACTGGGAAGGACTTAGAGACGTGTTTGAACGATGGAGTGGGACAGCAAGGATTTTGCTGTGATGAGAACGGATGTTTCTGCCATGTTGTTCAGAAAAGAGCGTTACGGTCGAGGAGAGAGATGAGGGACAGTGTTCACTCATAAGACAACAGAGAAGGCAGGGGGCATGGAAATCTCTGCGCTTGTCTGCACGCAGCCAGGTTAGCTGTGCATATGGTGGTGAAATATGATCACACAGTCAAACATCACAGGTATAACGGACACAGACTTTCGTAACCATTTCCAGGCCCCGCGAGCTTCCTCGAGAAAGTCCTTGCAGGATAACATTGCTGTTATGAATAATTGGAAGTATAAATGTTTGTACGAGTTTCTTTTTCAGGTTAAGAGGGAAGAGCTTTTTATATTTTTGTAGGAAACTGAGAGATGCTGGTGACTTCCTGAACACTGTAGTTTCGTGCTCAGTCCAATTTAGATTTTCGTCCGTTATTACTACTAGACTCTTTGCTAAATGACAGAAATTGATGTTTGTTCCGTTTAGGGACTCAACTGATATTTCAGGATAATGAACCTAGAATGACCAATCAGTACCGCTTGGTGATTGGATGATTTTAGCTTTAACCCTATATCTTGAGTCAATTTTGATAGTGCACACAGATCGGTATTGACATTCTCAACAGTTGTCGTCAGGTTTACTAGTCTTGCACTTGAGCTACAACTGGAGATCATGAGCGTACATCTAGTGTTTGCAGTAGGACAAAACGTATGACACATTGTCGACATACTTCGAAAAGAGTGTAGGACCTGTTACCGAACCCAGAGGGACCCATAATACCGTCTGCCTCCATTGTGACGTTGTGGTGCCAGATATGACGCATTGCTGGGGAGACGTAAGGTACGAACAAAACCCATGCACTGCACTTGGCGACCAATTTAGGCTGCTAAGTTTGGAAAGTAAAATATCGAAGTCGATAATGTCAAAGACTTTGCTGAAGTCTAAGAAGCCTGCCAGGAAGTTTCAAATTGGCATACTTCCACTGCTGAGTAAAAATCTTGTCCATGTCTCATGTTCATTCTTCGTATCTGACGTAGGGCATCCTTCGGGCTTTCTTAGAAATGTGCCTCTCACTGACGTACAACAGCAGCTTGTCAACAATGAACAGAGGCAGAGTTGTGCCGGTCAGTGTTCTTCCACCACATGTATGCAGAGGCAGTCTCCACTAACAGTGTATTATCTCGTCCCTGTTCCCCTGCTGTCAACCTCAAGTCAGTACTATGCGTTTGATATATCGTCTGCTCTGTGCTGTACCGAGCGAAGTAAGCAAATAAATAAAATAAAAATACTGTCGTTCATCTGTTACAGCAATAGATAAAGTCAATTTACAAGCGTACGTAAATATACAGCATATACACGAAAAGATTAGTTCATAAAAGCGAAAACGACAATAAATTACAATAAATTTCCAATAAAGTGCTATATTTAAACTAAAACAATTTGAACAAAGTGTGTTGCATTAACAATGTTAAAGAAATTGTGGTACAATCTGCAAAGAATTACCACTATGTTGTCACATTTTCTCATTTATAAAATTCATTAACTGAGTGAAAAGGGTTAATGGGTAACCAACTATACTATTTGTGATTAAATAAGTCGAATGGAGCTTCTACCCATTCCACAGGTAGGTTGTTGAACATTTTCATACCCAATGCTTCATAGCTGTTCAATGAGTTAGTCATCACGTAAGGTAAGTCAATATGCCTATCATTTCTAAGGCCACGAGGGTGCAAATCCTGTCTAAGCTGATATACTGGTAAGTTATTCTCTGTATAAAAGAGAACACTGTAAATGTACAAGTTTATTACAGTTAATATTTATAAGTCAATAAACAACAGTGTGCAGTGGGCAAGTTTTTCCGAGTTTGTAATAATCCCGATGATTTTCTATTATAGTGCCAAAATATCCTGAACATCTAGGCTGTTGCCCCAGAACAAAAGCTCATAGGATATAATACTGTGAAAAGGCAAAGTAAGCCGATAATATACAGGGTGTTACAAAAAGGTACGGCAAAACTTTAAGGAAACATTCCTCACACACACAGAAAGAAAATATGTTATGTAGACATGTGTCCGGAAACGCTTACTTTCCATGTTAGAGCTCATTTTATTACTTCTCTTCAAATCACATTAATCGTGGAATGGAAACACACAGCAACAGAACGTACCAGCGCGACTTCAAACACTTTGTTACAGGAAATGTTCAAAATGTCCTCCGTTAGAGAAGATACATGCATCCACCCTCCGTCGCATGGAACCCCTGATGCGCTGATGCAGCCCTGGAGAATCGCGTATTGTATCACAGCCGTCCACAATACGAGCACTAAGAGTCTCTACATTTGGTACCCGGGTTGCGTAGACAAGAGCTTTAAAATGCCCCCATAAATGAAAGTCAAGAGGGTTGAGGTCAGGAGAGCGTGGAGGCCATGGAACTGGTCCGCCTCTACCAATCCATCGGTCACCGAATCTGTTGCTGAGAAGCGTACGAACACTTCGACTGAAATGTGCAGGAGTTCCATCGTGCATGAACCACATGGTGTGTCGTACTTGTAAAGGCACATGTTCTAGCAGCACAGGTAGAGTATCCCGTATGAAATCATGATAACGTGCCCCATTGATCGTAGGTGGAAGAACATGGGGCCCAATCAAGACATCACCAACAATGCCTGTCCAAACGTTCCCAGAAAATCTGTGTTGATGACGTGATTGCACAATTGCGTGCGGATTCTCGTCAGCCCACACATGTTGACTGTGACAATTTACAATTTGATCACGTTGGAATGAAGCCTCATCCGTAAAGAGAACATTTGCACTGACATGAGGATTGACACATTGTTGGATGAACCATTCGCAGAAGTGTACCCGTGGAGGCCAATCAGCTGCTGATAATGCCTGCACACGCTGTACATGGTACGGAAACAACTGGTTCTCCCGTAGCACTCTCCATACAGTGACGTGGTCAACGTTACCTTGTACAGCAGCAACTTCTCTGACGCTGACATTAGGGTTATCGTCAACTGCACGAAGAATTGCCTCGTCCATTGCAGGTGTCCTCGTCGTTCTAGGTTTTCTCCAGTCGCGAGTCATAGGCTGGAATGTTCCGTGCTCCCTAAGACGCCGATCAATTGCTTCGAACGTCTTCCTGTCGGGACACCTTCGTTCTGGAAATTTGTCTCGATACAAACGTACCGCGCCACGGCTATTGCCCCGTGCTAATCCATACATCAAATGGGCATCTGCCAACTCCGCACTGACCGCAAAACCACGTTCGTGATGAACACTAACCTGCTGATGCTACTTACTGATGTGCTTGATGCTAGTACTGTAGAGCAATGAGTCGCATGTCAACACAAGCACCGAAGTCAACATTACCTTCCTTCAATTGGGCCAACT
The DNA here is from genome assembly GCF_023898315.1 of Schistocerca nitens. Lineage (NCBI taxonomy): Eukaryota > Metazoa > Arthropoda > Insecta > Orthoptera > Acrididae > Schistocerca > Schistocerca nitens. The sequence goes on along the minus strand of NC_064620.1, from coordinate 138,439,255 downwards.
GGCGGTGAATCGAGGAAGTACAGTACATACTGACGAAACTAAAATGAGCTCTAACACGGAATAAGCGTTTCCGGACACATGTCCACATAACATCTTTTCTTTATTTGTGTGTGAGGAATGTTTCCTGAAAGTTTGGCCGTACCTTTTTTTAACACGCTGTATAAGCCAAAGGTACATAATTTTTTATATTTCTTAACAAGTACACAACTCTAGACAACTTTGCACGAACATACTTAATGTATGGCTTCCAAGACAGTTACTATGAAAGACAATACCTAAAAACTTAACACTACCGTACCTAAACAGTCTTAAACTAAATACTGTTTGTTGAATTTTACTCTCATTGAGCAAGAATCCATTAAGATTATGCGAAAGAACTTGCTCCCCTTCTAGCAGTAATTTATCGTAGATCGCTTGTGCAACGAAAGGTACCTAACGACTGGAGAAAGCGCAGGTCATTCCCGTTTTTAAGAAAGGCCGTAAGATAGATCCACACAATTATAGACCTATATCGTTGACGCTAATCTGTTGTAGAATTATGGAACATGTTTTATGCTCAAGAATTATGATGTTCATGGAAAATGAACACCTCCTCTATTATAATCAACATGGATTCCGCAAACAGAGATCCTGCGAAACTGAGCTCACACTGTCCCTCCTTGAGGTCCACAGCGCAGTGGACAACGGCGCTCAGGCTGATGCCGTGTTTCTTGATTTCAGTGAGGCATCTGACACCGACCCGCATTGTCGGTTAACGAAAACAATACGAGCTTAGAGTGTATCGGAGCGGACTTGCGATTGGATTCAAGACTTTCTTGCAGATAGAACTGAACATGTCGCTCTTAACGGAACTAAATCGACAGATGTAAAGGTAATATCCGGAGTGCCACAGGGAAGTGTGATAGAACCGTTGCTGTTTACAATATACATAAATGATGGCAGTTATAAGAGTCGGGGGACATAAAGGGAAGCAGTGGTTGGGAAGGGAGTGAGACAGGGTTGTAACCTCTCCCCGATGTTGTTCAGTCTGTATATTGAGCAAGCAGTAAAGAAAACAAAAGGAAAATGCGGAGTAGGTATTAAAATCCATGGAGGAGAAATAAAAACTTAAAGGTTCGCCGATGACATTGTAATTCTGTCAGAGACAGCAAAGGACTTGGAAGAGCAGTTGAACGGAATGGACAGTGTCTTGAAGGGACGATATAAGATGAACATCAACAAAAGCAAAACGAGGATAATGGAATGTAGTCGAATTAAATCGGGTGATGCTGAGGGAATTAGATTAGGAAATGAGACACTTAAGGTAGTAAAGGACTTTTGCTATTTGGGGAGCAAAATAACTGATGATGGTCGAAGTAGAGAGGATATAAAATGTAGACTGGCAATGGCAAGGAAAGCGTTTCTGAAGAAGAGAAATTTGTTAACATCGAGTATAGATTTAAGTGTCAGGAAGTCGTTTCTGAAAGTATATGTATGTAGTGTAGCCATGTATGGAAGTGAAACATAGACGATAACTAGTTTGGACAAGAAGAGAATAGAAGCTTTCGAAATGTGGTGCTACAGAAGAACGTTGAAGATTGGATGGGTAGATCACATAACTAATGAGGAGGTACTGAATAGGATTGGGGAGAAGAGGAGTTTGTGGCACAACTTGACTAGAAGAAGGGATCGGTTGGTAGGACATGTTCTGAGGCATCAAGGGATCACAAATTTAATATTGGAGGGCAGCGTGGAGGGTAAAAATCGTAGAGGGAGACCAAGAGATGAATACACTAAGCAGATTCAGAAGGATGTAGGCTGCAGTAGGTACTGGGAGATGAAGAAGCTTGCACAGGATAGAGTAGCGAGGAGAACTGCATCAAACCAGTCTCAGGACTGAGGACAACAACAACAACAACTACAACAACATAAATGATCTAGTAGAAAGCGTCGGATGCTTTTTAAGTCTATTCGCAGTTGTCTATACCAAAGTAGCAACGCCAGAAGATAGAAATAATCTGCAGAAAGACATGCAGAGAATTGATGAATAGTGCAGGCTCTGACAGTTATCCTGAACGTAAATAAATGTAACATGTTGTGCATACATAGGAAAAGAAATCCACTACTGTACAGCTACAGTACTGATGACAAACAGCTGGAGACAGCATATGCCGTAAAATATCTAGGCGTAACTATCCAGAGCGACCTTAAAGGGAATGACCAGATAAAACAGACAATTGGAAAAGCAGACACTAGACTCAGATTCATTGGAAGAATTTTAAGGAAATGTAACTCATCCACGAAAGATGTGACTTATAAGGCGCGTGTTCGCCCGATTCTTGAGTACTGTTCATCTATCTGCGATCCCTATCAGGTAGGACTTAATAGAGGAGGTAGGGAAGATCCAACGAAGAGCTGCGAGTTTCGTTATGAGATCGTTTAGCTGTCGAGAGAGCATTACGGAGATGCTAAACAAACTTCACTGGCAGACGTTACAAGAGGGGCGTTGTGCATCACGGAGAGATTTATTATTGAAATTTCGGGACAGCACTTTTCAGGAGGAGGCTGACAAAATATTACTTCTCCCCCCCCCCCCCCATATACATCTCGCGTATTGACCACGAGGAGAAAATTCGAGAAATTAGAGCCAATACAGAGGCTTACGGACAATCATTGTTCCCATATATTATTCGCGCGTGGAACAGAGTTGGAGGGATCAGATAGTGGTACCGAAAGAACCCCCCGCCACACACCATTAGGTGGCTTGCGGAGTGTGATGTAGATGTAAGTGTAAAACACCAAACCAGTTTTATAATTGTGATAGGGTGTATTTAATCATGGTTTGAAGGGTATCAGAATCTGAACTGACATTGAAGAAAGTGGTGCCATCAATGTAGAGAATGGAGTGATTATATAAAATGGAAAATCATTTATCATTAGAATAAATCACAAAGGTCCCAAAACTGAACCTTGTGGCACCCCACACTTAACTGTAGCTATCTGCGATCTTTTCTTCTCAATACACACGGTTTCTTTACAGTTATTAAGAAATGATTCAAAAATATTACGAATTTTGTAGTTAATGATTCCATAATAAACTAATTTGTTGAGATGAAAATCATGCTCTACACTGTCAAAAGCCTTGCTAAGATCGCAAAAAGTAGCCTGAGCAAAGTTTTTCTCACCATAATCACTAAGCACTATGTTACAAAACTATAAATTTATTTTTCATAAATTAAGTACACCGAAAAACATGATTACGTACTCAGTTGTTCACATAAAAAGAACTGAAATCTCCGACAGGTGTCGAAAAGAAAGTGGAAACAATCATTCATCCCGGCATCCCTGAGAGTTTAAGTAATGTGAATGCCCTCTGTGAGCGCCTATCACTGTCTGACTCCTACATGGCATACTCCATATAAGTCTACAGAGGTCATCCTGTGGTATCCGTCCCCAACTTTCAGTGGGAGCACTTGAGAGTTTTTGGAGAGTCTGTGGTGGAAGAAGACGAACATGTCTGTCAAGCACGTCCCACATATGCACGATGGGGTTTAGGTCGGGACTCACAGCCGGATATTCCATTACTTCAATGTCCAGGTTTCAGGCTTCGCAACACATGTCTGCTGATGATCGCCTCATAGGCCCTGGCGTTAGAAGGAATTCAGGGTTACCACCGTATGCAACAGTCACCACATGGTCCCACAGGATATGTCAGATATACTTCCTGGTGGTAACGTGACCATGGTCAACGACAGGATCCGTATGGCTGTCAACACTGAAGCCTCCCCACAACATCACAGAACCTTGGAAATCTATCGGTCTCCTAGACAACATTTGGGAGGTACCATTCGCAAAGTATCTCCACACACGAACATGGCCATCACCTTGCGTCAGAGGATATCTGGACTCGTCTGTGAACAACACGTTTCCGCAGTGACGAAGTTGCCAGTTGACAAGGGAACGGCAGAACCAAAGGCGAGCTGCTCAGTTGCAAGATGTTATCGTATCAAGCGGGTTACTCGAACAGGACGTCTGAGTCGTACGGTCGTTTCCCGTCCCCTGATCGGAACAGCGGCTCCAGTGGCCCTTCTGAGATCGTGTTGCAGTGCATTGGCGGTATCCGTACGACGCTGCAACACAGAGATGGCCAGGTATCTGTCTTCACGTGGGGCTGTAACGCGTCGGCGACCTTGTCTAACTCGCCTTGTGTACTGACCTGTCTCTCAGTAGCGTGTCCACATCCTGTGGACGACACATGGAGAGACATTGACACCTGCAGCAATCGACCGAAAGTCCATCCTTTCTGGGTCAAACAGACCGCCCTTGCAACATGTGCTGCATGAGGGTTTCACGTGGCATGTGTCTGGCTGAATACCACGTGCATCAAAGACAACTGCCACCTGTGTACTTCACTAGAGAAGACTGGAACACCGATACACATTTCCTTCTGACGGGGCCACCTGACACTGTAGTGCGTAACACAGTCAATAGATGGTGAATGATTTTAATTCTTGGCAATACTGAAAGCGAAATCTCAAGCCGTGCAACAAGACCACAGGTACCGACTGCATCAAAATACAGGGTGATCGCACGAAATGTGTTACCAATTGTTTCTTTCACAGTTTACGACGCACATTAGATATCCCGCTGGGATCTCTACAGCAGTACCAGCAGAGCTTGGAAAAACAAATGAGTTACGAAATGACGTGTAATTCACGATACTGCCGCTAGGAGACTAGTAAGCAGCAATGGCTGACAATGGAAGACTGACGGCACAGCAAGGATCGGTAATTGTGTTACTTTTTCATGAAACGAAAAGCCTTGTTGTGACTCAGACGCGGTTTCGACAACAGTTTAACACACGATGGGTCCCTTGCAAGAAGACCATCCACAGGTTGTACGATAAATATGTACAGGAAGGAACAGTATTGGAAGCGAAGCGACCTCGGCCTACAGTAAGCCTGTAGGGTAGGGAAGAAACTCTCAACAACGTTTGGTTTTCAGACGAGGCGCATTTTCATTTATACGGTGTGGTTAACAAACAAAATGTACGCTTTTGGGCCACTGAAAACCCACAAGTGCTTCATGAACGACAACATTATGCTCCAAGGATTACAGCGTGGGCAGCAGTTTCCAGTCACGGACTTATTGGACCCTTTTTCTTTGAAGAAATTGTGAACAGCGAGCGTTATTTGAGCATGCTTCGCAATAGCTTCATTCCACAGCTTCTTGCTACTGCCTTGCCCTTCAACACGTAGTGATTCATGCAAGATGGAGCAAGGCCACATACTGGAAACACTGTGTTGGAGTTTTTACACGAGCATTTCGAGATGCGGATCATTTCACGCAGGTTTCCAGGTCGCTTCAATGACGGTCAAAATTGGCCCCCCAATAGTCCAGACCTCAATCCATGTGACTTTTTTCTTTGGGGGTACCTAAAGGAAAAAATTTTCCCGAAACGTCCACGTGATTTAATGGAGTTCAGAAGACTTATTCTTCACGCTTGCAGTGAAATTACGGAAGACATGTGCCGTAGGGTAATCACTAACTTCAGTGTTCGTTTGAAGGAAGTTAGGAAACGAAATGGTGGACATATTGAGCATGTGCTGAGTTAGAACAAATCTCCATGGACGGCTCTTCATTGTAGTATATGTTCCTTTCAGATTGTATTGACAATAAAGTTTAAATTAAAAAACAAAATGGTGACACATTTCGTGCGCGACTCAGTAGATTTGACGTACCGAATCTTGATACACGTGTTCCTCTAATTCTTTTAAACAGTGTATATCAACGAAGATTACTGTCAAAACTTCAAGAATCAGCTTTCAGTGACGAATCTAGGAATATACAACGCCCTACGTATAGCTCCCGAATGGAGCGGAAAGACAAGATCAGACCAATTGCAGCGCACATACTTGAATGGAACGGAAGTAAGTCCTAGTAAATGGACTTCAAAATGCACTTCAAAATTATTTGCAGAGCATGGCTGTAATAGTAGTAGTAGTAGTAGTAGTAGTAGTACTGTGTCGAGAAATTCTCTTCTTGCTTCATGCTGGATGGAACACAGATGGTTATTCAGCTGAGTAATTTGAAGGGATTTTTTTCAGTGCTCTTATTCGCACATTTTTGAGTGTTCTTTATTAAACGTTTGTGTTTAGTGTAGAAGGCTGCCATGGATACGCACCGAATGCAACGTTATGTTTATTTCGCAAATAACAGGAGAGGAGCTCAGTCCTGGAATGAAACTTTCTTTTACCAACAGCAAAGCAGTCACCGGCTTCTAGGTCAAATACCACAGCATCAGCTACCTTGCGCTCACATCAGAAGCAGGTGCCACACGCCATCAGCGAGGCTATACTTATTACCTTAACGGCGTACATTTACTTTCATAAACTCAGAAACAGAGTTAAAAGTGTGCGTCAAGCTTTAAGGTTTTCGTGAAAGGAGGACATATAGGCCTGGATATAATGTAACTGACGACCTTCATCGCTATGTGTAGCAGTATGGGAGTGTTCTTCGTTGCAAGTTCGCCGCAACGGTGCAGTCTGTAGCTGCGCAGCTGGAGGACGGAAGCAGGAGAAAGACTGTTACACCGTGCCACCTTGCTCAATCGCTGTCCTTCGCTGGTCTGAAGGCTACGAAAGAAGTTCCAGGTAGCGCGGGTATCCAGCTGTGGTACGAAGAACGGCGACCGCGTGAAAAGACGGCCGCTGGAGAGCGATGGACTGTGCAGGACTGTTCAAATGCACTGCCACGTAGAATCATTCAGTTTGAAATTTTTATATTTTTGTAATATGCATAGCGACTGAAAGTGTTAACACGTGCAAGAAATCTACTGTAGTCAACGTAAACTTCATTATAAAATGTAATTATGTTACACTGTAGTCACCGTAAAGTTGGTTATACAATATAATTATCTTACGACTTCCATCTTACTGTAAAAAATTGGGACGTCAGCCGATGCACACTTCTTGCAGAGAATAATGAACTATTTCCTCTCCTTGTTGTGATATCCTCATCACAAAAATTGCTATCGATTTCGAAGCGGTCACGACTTCATAATGAGGTACTACAGATGTACTGTGCAACCACAAAACATTCTTTGACAATCAAGGACCATTATGAAGTATGTCTACACTTTGAGTGGTCGGTCTAGCATTTTACTTAGTGTTGCCAGTTAAGTCAGAGCCATAATTGGTAACGATACACGATTACGAAGTAATCGCAGGTACGGCAGAGGCATGACTGAGGTTTGTGCTAAGAATCCTCAGGAAACGTTGGGCATCGATAAAACAGTGGCTTACAGAACTCTCGTTGGACAAATACATACGAGAGGCGTTCTATAAATAATGTAAAATATTTTTTGCTGGAAGTAGTTTGGTTTTATTCAAGTTTCCAGTAGCCCATATTATTTCCCACTCTTTTGTCTACGAAACCCTATTTTTTACAATAATCTCCGTTCAATGAAACGGCCTTACGGCATCTTACTGGGAGGAACCGTACGACCGCGTGGTAACACTCTCCTGGTCACGTTGGAGCCAATGTCTTGCTGCACCAATAACCTTCTCAACATCTACGTTCTGCTTGTGGTGGAGTGCATCCTTCATTGACCCAAACAAATGGAAGTTCTTTATGGTATTCTACACTCATGCTCATAAATTAAGGTTAATGTTGATACATGGTGAAACAACGCTCTGGTAGGCGGTTTGCGGGTTTAAATCACCTCAGGGTATGATTATGTGGTGCATTTGACCTGCGGTCGTCGCACGGTGGCGCTGGCAGCAGTACACATACGAAGAGGTGTGTTGGTGTAACGAGGAAGTGTGCAGACGTTTTCAGACGTGCTAATGGTGACTGTGTGTTGAAAATGGCTCAAAAAACACATATTGATGACGTTATGAGGGGTAGAATACTAGGGCAACTGGAGGCTGGTCAAACACAGCAGGTTGTAGCACCGGCCCTCCGTGTGCCACAAAGTGTGATCTCAAGATTATGGCAACGATTCCAGCAGACAGGAAACGTGTCCAGGCGCTACAGTACCGGACGTCCACAGTGTACAACACCACAAGAAGACCGATATTTCACCATCAGTGCCCGCAGACGGCCACGGAGTACTGCAGGCAGCCTTGCTTGGGACCTTACCGCAGCCACTGGAACAGTTGTCTCCAGACACACAGCCTACAGACGACTGTACAGACATGGTTTATTAGCCCGGAGACCTGAAAGGTGCATTCCAATGACCCGTGGTCTAGGAGAGGCCGCAAAGCCTGGTGTCAAGAACACAGTACATGGTCATTGGAACAGTGGTCCAAGGTTATGTCCATGAACGAGCCCAGGTATAGTCTGAACAGTTATTCTCGCCGTGTTTTCATCTGGCGTGAACCAGGAACCAGATACCAACCCCTTAACGTCCTTGAAAAGGACCTGTATGGAGGTCGTGGTTTGATGGTGTGGGGTGAGATTATGGTTGGTGGACGTACACGCCTGCATGTCATTGGCAGGTCAGGTGTATCGGGACATAATTTTACACCAGTATGTTCGCCTTTTCAGGGATGCAGTGGGTCCCACCTTCTTCCTGATGGATGATAACGCACGGCCCCACCGAGCAGCCATTGTGGAGGAGTACCTTGAAACAGAAGATAGGCGAATGGAGTGGCCTGCCTGTTCTCCAGACCTAAACTCCATCGAGCATGTCTGGGATGCTCTCGGTCGACGTATCACTGCACGTCTTCAAACCCTAGGACACTTCAGGAGCTGCGACAGGCACTGGTGCAAGAATGGGAGGCTATACCCCTGCAGCTGCTCGACCACCTGATCCAGAGTATGCCAACTCGTTGAGCGGCCCGTGTACGTGTGCATGGTGATCATATCCCATATTGATGTCGGGGTACATGCGCAGGAAACAGTGGAGTTTTGTAGCACATGTGTTTCACGACGGTTTTCTCAACTTATCACCAATACCGTGGACTTATAGATCTGTGTCGTGTGTGTTCGCTATTTGTCTATGCTATTAGCGCCAGTTTTGTGTAGTGCCACGTTGTGTGGCACCACATTCTGTAATTCTCCTTAATTTATGACCATGAGTGTATTACGTGGCGAGGAACCCAGGGGTTTGAGTACCCCAGCTGGTGGACGAGTGTGTCAGCGCTACAAACAGAGACGTCAAGTTGAGCAGAGAAGTGTTTGACTGTGATCCGTCGATCACCTCGAAGAGAGTGTCCGCACGTTCCAACATTTCAGGAGTCACAGCTGTTTGCGACCAGCCGGTAAGCGTGAGATCAGACAGGTTTGCGCGACCTTGTTTCGACTATGATACACGCCTCGCCTAATGACTCATCGTGTTTTTGTTCACTGGCAGAGCCTATGGTTTTCCGCCGAAAGGAACTCAATGACATATTTCCGTCTGGAACGCACCTCCGTTACAGACGCCATTTTGGAGGCTACATATAGCGCCTCCACCTATCGGAACTTCATGAAGCTACAGGGGCTGAAGCGGGGATATTTTACAATGTCCCACAATAAATTCCGCACTTTTTCAAGCGAAACTGGCCGAGAAAACAAATGTGTTGCATTATTTATGAACGCCCATCATAAATATTGCTCATCGGTCTGAGATCTGTACTAGATGGGATTCATAGAAGAAATGGAGAAGATCCAAAGGAGAGCTGCTTGTTTCGCTACAGGTTCATTTTGGGAAGTGCGTATGTGTCAGGGATATGTTGAGACAACTCCAGTGGTAGCCGCTGCAACAGACGTTCTGCCTCGAGGTATGGCCTGTTATTAGTTCAGAGAGCGTACGTTCCTAGAAGAGTCAACCAGTATATTGCTTCCTCTTTCGTATATCTCGCGTAAAGTCCACGAAGGGAAAATAAGAAACATTCAAGCTCAGACGGAGGCTTACAAGAAATCATTCGTCCATCGAACCAGTCGCGACTGCAACAGAAATGGGGGAACTGACAGTGGTGCAGAAAGTAACATCCACTGCACACCGAAAAATGGCTTGCGGAGTATAAATTTCTTCGAAATAGATAGGGATCAATGACTAAGAATAAATAAAGGCGTGGGAAGTAGATACAACAATAACAAGAATAAATCATTATTCTCAGCAAAAAAATGCAATTATCTGTGCGTCAGATGTGTAGGCATACAACTGCTACTATGAGGGGCGTTCAGTAAGTAATATTTCTTTGTCTTCCCAAATTTCGATTGAAAAAATGCTGAGTTTGGAACATTTCCGCTTCAGCCCCCATAATTTCATGAAGTTCGGAAAGGTGGCGGCGCTATGCGTAGGCTTCAAAATGCCGTCTGTAACGGAAGTGCATTCCAAGTGGAGAGCTGTCATTGAGTTTCTTTTGGCGAAAAACCAGAGCATCGCAGATATTCCTTAGCGTTTGCAGTGTGTCTACGGATATCTGGCAGTTAACAAAAGCACGATGAGTCGTAGGCGAGACATCTGTTTGATGATCTACATCTACATCTACATCCATACACCGCAAGGCACCTGACGGTGTGTGGCGGAGGGTACTTTGAGTACCTCTGTCGGATCTCCCTTCTATTCCAGTCTCCTATTGTTCGTGGAAAGAAAGATTGTCGGTATGCCTCTGTGTGGGCTCTAATCTCTCTGATTATATCCTCATTGTCTCTTCGCGAGATATACGTAGGAGGGAACAATATATTGCTTGACTCCTCGGTGAAGGTATGTTCTCGAAACGTCAACAAAAGCCCGTACCGAGCTACTGAGCGTCTCTCCTGCAGAGTATTCCGCCGGAATTTATCATCTCCGTAACGCTTTCGCGATTACTAAATGATCCTGTAACGAAGCGCGCTGCTCTCCGTTGGATGTTCTCTATCTCTTCTATCAATCCTATCTGGTACGGATCCCTCTCTGGTGAGCAATATTCAAGCAGTGGGCGAACATGTGTACTGTAACCTACTTCCTTTGTTTTTGGATTGCATTTCCTTAGGATTCTTCCAATGAATCTCAGTCTGGCATCTGCTTTACCGACGATCAACTTTATATGATCATTCCATTTTAAATCACTCCTAATGCCTACTCCTAGATAATTTATGGAATTAACTGCTTTCTGTTGCTGACCTGCTATATTGTAGCTAAATGATAAGGGATCTTTCTTTCTATGTATTCGCAGCACATTACAAAAAAAAAATGGTTCAAATGGCTCTGAGCACTATGGGACTTAACATCTATGGTCATCAGTCCCCTAGAACTTAGAACTACTTAAACCTAACTAACCTAAGGACATCACACACATCCTTGCCCGAGGCAGGATTCGAACCTGCGACCGTAGCAGTCGCGCGGCTCCGGACTGAGCGCCTAGAACCGCTAGACCACCGCGGCCGGCACAGCACATTACACTTGTCTACATTGAGATTCAATTGCCATTCCCTGCAACCATGCGTTAATTCGTTGCAGATCCTCCTGCATTTCAGCACAATTTTCCATTGTTACAACCTCTCGATATATTACACCATCATCCGCAAAAAGCCTCAGTGACTTTCCGATGTTATCCACAAGGTCATTTATGTATATTGTGAATAGCAACGGTCCTACGACACTCCCCTGCGGCACACCTGAAATCGCTTTTACTTCGGAAGACTTCTCTCCATTGAGAATGACATGCTGCGTTCTATAATCTAGGAAGTCTTCAATCCAATCACACAATTGGTCTGGTAGTCCATATGCTCTTACTTTGTTCATTAAACGGCTGTTGGGAACTGCATCAAATACCTTGCGGAAGTCAAGAAACACGGCATCTACCTGGGAACCCGTGTCTATGACCCTCTGAGTCTCGTGGACGAATAGCGCGAGCAGGGTTTCACACGACCGTCTTTTTCGAAACCCGTGCTGATTTCTACAGAGTAGATTTCTAGTCTCCAGAAAAGTCATTATACTCGAACATAATACGTGTTCCAAGATTCTACAACTGATCGACGTTAGAGATATAGGTCTATAGTTCTGCACATCTGTTCGACGTCCCTTCTTGAAAACGGGGATGATCTATGCCCTTTTCCAATCCTTTGTAATGCTACACTCTTCTAGAGACCTACGGTACACCGCTGCAAGAAGGGAGCAAGTTCCTTCGCGTACTCTGTGTAAAACCGAACTGGTATGATGATATTCGGTTTGTGGGGCGCTCAACTGCGCGGTCCTCAGCGCCCGTACAAAGTCTCAATTTTTGCACAATCCAATATTTATGACGATGAAATTCTGAGGACAACACAAACAACCAGTCCCCGGGCAGAGAAAATCCCCAACCCAGCCGGGAATCGAACCCGGGACCTCATGATCCAGAGGCAGCAACGCTAGCCACTAGACCACGAGCTGTGGACCGAGACATCTGTCATCATCGCAATAATGTCGTGTATATACACTCCTGGAAATTGAAATAAGAACACCGTGAATTCATTGTCGCAGGAAGGGGAAACTTTATTGACACATTCCTGGGGTCAGATACATCACATGATCACACTGACAGAACCACAGGCACATAGACACAGGCAACAGAGCATGCACAATGTCGGCACTAGTACAGTGTATATCCACCTTTCGCAGCAATGCAGGCTGCTATTCTCCCATGGAGACGATCGTAGAGATGCTGGATGTAGTCCTGTGGAACGGCTTGCCATGCCATTTCCACCTGGCGCCTCAGTTGGACCAGCGTTCGTGCTGGACGTGCAGACCGCGTGAGACGACGCTTCATCCAGTCCCAAACATGCTCAATGGGGGACAGATCCGGAGATCTTGCTGGCCAGGGTAGTTGACTTACACCTTCTAGAGCACGTTGGGTGGCACGGGATACATGCGGACGTGCATTGTCCTGTTGGAACAGCAAGTTCCCTTACCGGTCTAGGAATGGTAGAACGATGGGTTCGATGACGGTTTGGATGTACCGTGCACTATTCAGTGTCCCCTCGACGATCACCAGTGGTGTACGGCCAGTGTAGGAGATCGCTCCCCACACCATGATGCCGGGTGTTGGCCCTGTGTGCCTCGGTCGTATGCAGTCCTGATTGTGGCGCTCACCTGCACGGCGCCAAACACGCATACGACCATCATTGGCACCAAGGCAGAAGCGACTCTCATCGCTGAAGACGACACGTCTCCATTCGTCCCTCCATTCACGCCTGTCGCGACACCACTGGAGGCGGGCTGCACGATGTTGGGGCGTGAGCGGAAGACGGCCTAACGGTGTGCGGGACCGTAGCCCAGCTTCATGGAGACGGTTGCGAATGGTCCTCGCCGATACCCCAGGAGCAACAGTGTCCCTAATTTGCTGGGAAGTGGCGGTGCGGTCCCCTACGGCACTGCGTAGGATCCTACGGTCTTGGCGTGCATCCGTGCGTCGCTGCGGTCCGGTCCCAGGTCGACGGGCACGTGCACCTTCCGCCGACCACTGGCGACAACTTCGATGTACTGTGGAGACCTCACGCCCCACGTGTTGAGCAATTCGGCGGTACGTCCACCCGGCCTCCCGCATGCCCACTATACGCCCTCGCTCAAAATCCGTCAACTGCACATACGGTTCACGTCCACGCTGTCGCGGCATGCTACCAGTGTTAAAGACTGCGATGGAGCTCCGTATGCCACGGCAAACTGGCTGACACTGACGGCGGCGGTGCACAAATGCTGCGCAGCTAGCGCCATTCGACGGCCAACACCGCGGTTCCTGGTGTGTCCGCTGTGCCGTGCGTGTGATCATTGCTTGTACAGCCCTCTTGCAGTGTCCGGAGCAAGTATGGTGGGTCTGACACACCGGTGTCAATGTGTTCTTTTTTCCATTTCCAGGAGTGTATGTCGATCTTCCGCGTGCCGGCCGACCGCTCACAGCTGCGACTCCTGCAGTGTTGAAATGTACTGACACACTCATTCGAGATGATCGACTGATCACAATCAAACACCTCGCTGATCAGCTGGACGTCTCTATTGGAAGTGCTGACATACTCGTCCACTTCTTGGGGTACTCATATCATGCCAGTCAGATTCCTCATCACCTAACGGAATAAGACAAAGAGCAACGAAGCACCATCTGTGTGGAATTGCTTGAGAGTTACGAGGCTGATGGTGACAATTTTTTGTCGCAGGCGATGATGACACATGAGGTCATCACTTCTAGCCTGAAAGAAAACGGCAATGCTTGGAGTGGCGCCACACCGCCTCTGATTCGAAGGAGAAGTTCAAAGCCGCGCCCTCAGCCGGTAAACTCATGGCGACGGATTTCTGTGTCTCTGAAGGGGTTATTCTGGTCGACGTTCTCCCTCATGGCGCAACGATCAACTCTCAAGCATATTGTGCAAGACTGCTCAAAAGAATTGCTATGTAAAATCATTCAGTTTGAAATTTTTTTATTTTTGTAATATGGATAGGGACTGAAAGTGTTTAACATGTGTAATAAAACTTCGGTAGCCAACATAAACTCCGTTAACAATGTGATTATCTAACAGTGTAAGGTAATTGAAGAAACGCCTTCAGCGTGTTCGTCGCCACAAAGATCCAAACCAGCTTCTCCTTCTGCAAGGTCTCACACAAGTATGAGCACCCGAAAAGAACTCTCAAAACTTCACTGGATTTTTCTTCCTCATCCACCTTACGGCCCGGATATCGCACCTTCCAACTTCCATCTGCGTGGCTCAATGAAGGATGCACTCGTTGGGAAGCAGTGCGTGAATGATGAGAAGGTTATTGATGCAGCAAGACGTTGGATCTGACGTCGACCTGTAGAGAGATACCATGCTGGCATACAGGCCCTCGCAGTAAGGTGGCGTAATGCCATCGCATTGAACGGGGAGCGTGTTGAAAAACAGCGTTTTGTAGACAAAAGGGGAATAAGTGTGGGGAATAATATGCTGTATTGGAACCCTGAATAAAACCAACCTGCTTTCAGAAAAGAAGTGTTGCATTACTTATTGAACGCCCCTCGTAGAACCAGTAAGCACATATTTTTATTCGTTTTTTTCAGAGAGAACTATATTACTGTAGCTAACTTTAATTTGCGAAACAAAGGCAGGAAGATTAGGGTTTAACGATAGGTCGAAGCGAAATCTTTAGAGACGGACACACAAGTTCCGGCTGGGAAGAGATGAGGTAGGACACCGTGTGCTTTTCAGAGGAAACAACCTGACATCTGCCCTGTGCAGCCCTAAAGCATCAACTGCACACGGTCCAGCGTACCGCCACGAAACGGTATCAAGAAGGTGCTGACCCGCACGCCAATGGAAAGACGGGACAGGAAGACGGAGTTCAGCGCCTAACCAGCCGCCCATGGCTGCTCAGAACCAGTTCCGTCGCAGACTTCGTGACCATCAGTACTGAGTAATAGGAAGACGATACTTAGCCTACGTTCTGCGAGTAATAGTAGATTATTTCAGCAGTTGTGTATAGGAGGCAAAGGAAGCACAGAAATCTAGAGAAGTTAATTTGATTTTATTTTTTAGAAATAAGGTATTTTTAGTAACTTGAAAGTTTAATGTAGAGATCATTTTAGGATTCCTGGCGCCGGCCATTGCAACTTCCCTCCTTCCATGTTTGTGTCGGTGCTGGCTCCCACACCAGCTGACTCAACATGACCTAAGTGACTTATGAAGACTACAGAAGACTACAGCAAACCCAGATCTATATGGTCGGAGGGGACTAGGAGCCGAGTTCTCCAGAATGCCACTCCAGTATGTGTGCTACTGCGTCACCTCGCTAGGTCCGTATGTGTACGAAAACTGCTTCGTACAAACAATGTCGAAACACTGAGGTCCAGCACCTTAATTTCAGCCTCCGTGGCTCGAAAAATGCATCGCGCAATTTCGTAGACCAGAGTCTGACTCACTCGTATAGCGTAAAGCATAATGCGCTAACTTGGGAGACACGGAAGTTCGGTGGGGGAAGGGGTCGATAACACAGACCTGGGTGGAATCCGCGTGGCGGATTAACCACCGTGGGCAGGTATACAGGACATCCTGAGTGTGGTTCATAGGCCATTTCGCACACTCGTTTACACAAACTCTACGCTGATTCCCAAATTCTGCCTCGGCGTGTACGATACACAAACAGTAAAGATACTTAACATATAAAGTTAACACGGTTCACGGACATGTGGCAAACACGACTCCCGTGCCTTACACTGTACTGAACACTGTGGTACCAGGAAGGACAACTGGCCACAAAGTTAAATAACAAAAATAAAAAAAATTTCAAATCCGGAAAAACTCTTCCAGACAGCAAAGGGAGAAAAATATCTAGAGTTTATTGAGAAACCTCCACTGATGTAAAGTCATCATCGCTTGCGCAAACTGCCATGGCACATACGAACGGGTGTCAGATTATCCCACCAGTTGGTTCGAATAATGATAGTGGGGAGACAGATCCGATTTTAGCAGTTCACACACCAGTCCATATAGGGTCCATATTGGACAGCAACATATGATGAACCGTACCTTCCAGAAAAAGTATTCTCAATATGTTCTGGGGAGAATATTGTTGCACATGAGCACGTTTTTTCTTCGGGACGCTGACGTTGGAAACACGATAAAGGCCGCTTTAACAGATAAGTATGTTTACACATTGGGTACGTGCATAGCACATAATCCGCGATGTAGCCATAATGGTGAACATATCCTCATCTGGCATGTGTTCCATTTCAAATCAGATGCAGGCAATAGAAGAACCCTGTGAGAGAACATGAAAGGTGTCGATTCGTCTATTAAATTCCATCAAAAATTAAAACCAGAAAACTTCAGGATCAGGGCTAGAGCACCATGCGCTGCTGATCAGCCCCCGTCTCATCCCCAACGAAATGGCGTCCTTTGGAGGGTCAGCACACTGTTCTCCCAGCCGTTGTCAGCTTTGCAGATTTTGGAGCCGCTTTTTCTCATACGAGTAGTTCCTCAGATGGCCTAACGTGGCCGAGGCCACCCCGTTCTAATCCTCCCACCAAGGGAAGCTCCCTGGCATTACTGGGGAGTGAGTCTGGGTCCTCAGTACGGTAGGCAGACTCATCGACCACTCCGCTATGGAGACCAACACTACATGTTGATGGAATCGCAGATGAATGCACCATCCCATCACTCTTGGAGGTAGGTAGTTCTAATGCTGACGCTGGGAGCACATATTTCAACGAAAGCAAGAGGAGATGGCGGCGTTTAGCCCCTGATCATATCCTTGTCCTAAATCAAATCCAGAAACTCTCTGTAGTCTCTTATGGAGTGAGGCTTACGTCACGGCAAGTGAGTCGAGTCCAGTATCTGATGCCGTCGCATCGAGCTTCGCTCTTGTAGCCGGTGGAGAGAACGTAGTTGTTAAGGAGTTGGACGGCGATGGGATTTCCGACGAACATTGAATTTAGATTTTATGTTGTTACCCTGAGTCAGTGTTGACTGCTTCAGCGTCAAGCCCGATTTATAGCCCCATTGCCGTCTAGTCGAGCTTGTGTATCATCGTCTAGAATTACGTCAACGCAGACGAAATGAACTCTAATCTTCCTTCTGTCATCAACTCCAACAGTGATCGAGATGGCGCAGTAGTACCAATGTACGCAGCTCAGATCCTCTCCCAGCCATCCAAATTCAGCTTTACGGTACTTTCCCTGGACAGATTCAGGCAAATATAGGAATGGTTCATTTGGAAATGACACTGCCGACTTCCTGCTTCACCTTTGTCCTACCCAGAATCACACTCTGATTGCAATAACATCATCGTTCAGGTGATGTCAACACATGATCTTCCTTCTCAAGTATCAACGACAAATACCGTATTGCCCATTCGCCACAGTGTCATCACTGCCATCTACACCCTCTTAAAAACGCGTCACTCGCAGTAGATTAGGGTGCAGTTGAACTAACAGAAAGAAGTCATGAATAAATAGCTACACCGATACCGGAAGAAATGTGATGGGATAGGGGTTCGATGATAATTGCGGAGGGAGATCAACGCTTGAATCCAATATGCATTTTCAGATGGATTTAGACTGTATTTGCTTTGTAGAGATGAAGAGACTTGCAAGAGATAACTAGTGTGAAGAGTAACACCAAACCTATTTTCGGACTGAAGACTACATAACACCTGCTGGCAATGCGCGCCTGTAGAGGAAACCTCTTCAATTTCACTGAACCTCCAAATGGATCACGCTGGAGCCTTTCGATCGTTTCATTTTTATCACTATTATTTCCTGTTCAATCATGCAATAATTATAGTCATTTCTTCCTTTCCCTGTTTAAGTGATGCAAGATATATTATATACAGGGTGATCATAATTAAACTTACAGTTTCAAAACTTTGTAGAAAAAAGAATCGCAGCTGAGAATGACGTCAAATTTGAACGGAATATCATATAAGAAAGGGGAAACTTATGGAAACAAAACAAATTTAACGGCATTTTTCCCTCTAGATGGCGATGTTAGCGTCAAAATGTAAATCAATTCGGCTACAAATGACAGCTGAATCGCAATACGACGGCATATGGTGTGAGCTACTCATTAAACCGACCATGCTGTGGAATGTGCGTGACGGCACAAGTTCGGCACTCGACAGTTGTGGCACTGTTACTTGGGTAAGCCTATCCACCACGGGAGGTTGTACCACAGCAGATGGGAAAAATCGGTATTTTAACTGTCGTGTGTCCAAACATCGTACAAAATGCAACTATGGCTTCCGTTTTTAATTGTCTCGAGGCCAAAAATCGCATAAAAAGCAACCATGACATGGGTCTATAATTGCCCCGATGCCAAAAACCGCATAAAAAGCAACGATGAAATCGATTTTTACTTGACATGAGACTTGTTCAAGACATGTTCAGTACACTATCCATCGTTTTCCACAACACATCGGAGTGACTCAGGGTCACGTTCAGAATACATTGTGCACTTCAGCTACGGAACACTGAACTAAACACCTTTCAGATAATCCCACAGCCAGAAGTCAAACGGATTAAAATTGGGCGATGTGGACGGCCAGGCTGTAGGCAAATGACGGCTGGTAACTCTATAATTTCCAAAATGCTTCTGCAACAGCTGATTCACTATCTGTGCTACGCGTGGAAGAGTACTATCTTGAATAAAAATCATCCTACTCAGACATCCACGCTGTTGAAGGGTTGGAATGATGTTGGTGCGCGAAAGGTTCTCATAACGTTTACCAGTGACGGTACCGGTAGCACGACTCGCAGGACCCATCCCCTCGAAAAAAATATTGCCCTGCGATAAACGATGCCAACAACCCGCACCACACAGTCACCTTTGCCCATATTCTGACATTCTGTATATTGCAAATGGGCTTCGTCTATCCGCAGAACGTTCCATAGCCATTCGTTGTTGTCTTCCATGCGACCAAGAAATTCTAGAACGAACTGCTATCTTACTGCCAGGTCAGCATCAAGCAGCTCCTGAACATGGATACTTGTGTATGGCGAGTAATGCTGTACGTGTCGTACAGTATTCCATTATTGTCAACGGAAATTATATTGGGCGTAGACTTTCTGAGTGAGTATAAGGCAATTTTAAACTTTCACGGCGCCGAAATAAGCTTAGAGAAAGAAAGCAAGTCAATAGCTTTGAAATTTGAAGATTGGCTTTCAAACCGTGACGAGACAGGACCTTTTTGAGATTTTACAAGCACATTCTACAGTTTCTACTCCCAAAACAGGCACAATTAAAGGATTTCAATACTAATTTCGTGTTCGAGAACATACTAAATTTTGCGTTGGACCATACGTAATTCCGGCACATTGCAGCGACCGTGTTAGAACGGAAATACAATCTATGCTTGACGAAGGTATTATTGAACCTGCAGTAAGCTCATACAATAATCATTACATGTTGTCGATTCGAGGCAAATAAATACCATATCATTCCTGAAACAGACAGACCGCAAACGTTGGAAGAACTACTTATAAATTTTAATGGCCTTAAAGTGTTGTCTTCTATTGATCTCAGATCCAGCTTTTATCAAATTGAACTTCATCCAGAATGTAGAAAATATACGACTTTTCTTTGTTTCGGCGTTTGTTATCAATTTCAGAAACTTCCTTTTGGTTTGAACATCTCTTCGGCAGCATTTATTCGTGGGCTAAATTCCATATTACCCGAGTTCTTAAAACATCACATCACCTCATACGTAGATGATATTTGAATAGCAGAAGCATTTTGGGAACAACATAATCGCGTCCTCTACAATGTGTTACGTATTTTTGCAGAATCTGGAATTACAGTTAACTTGGAGAAATCTGAATTCGGTAGGACAAAGGTGAAATTTTTGGGGCACATTATTTCTTCTGAAGGCATTCAGCCGGATCCTGAAAAGTTAGAAGCAATTAGAGCCATTCCAGTTCCATCCACAAAAAAACAAGTTCGCAATTTTCTAGGTCTTGTGAATTTCTACCGTCGTTTTCTGAATTTGCAAATTCTTGTAAAACCAAAACGTTGTTCTCTCACTGGTAAAAACACTATTTGGAACTGGGATGAACAGGCACAGTTGGAATTTGATTCTTTGAAAGAAGCGCTACTTAACGCGCCAATGCTAGTTCACCCAGAACTGTCACAAGATTTCTTCCTAAGCACGGATTCTTCTAAAGTTGTTATCAATTTCGGAAACTTCCTTTTCGTTTGAACATCTCTTCGGCAGCATTTATTCGTGGGCTAAACTCCAAATTACCCGAGTTCTTAAAACGTCACATCACCTCATACGTAGATGATATTTGAATAGCAGAAGCATTTTGGGAACAACATAATCGCATCCTCAACAATCCTATTTATTTCAAGAAGCCATAGAAAATGACATTATTTTTTCAGAAAACCACCGCTTTTGCTAGCCGTGTGCTAACAAAATCTGAAAAAAATTATTCCGTCACTGAATTAAAGTTTTAACTATCGTTTGGGCATTTGACAGATTTCGTTTCTTTCTTTCTGGCAAACACGTAAAAGTTTACAGTGATCATCGTGCACTATAATTTCTTATGTCATCAAGATTAAATCATGACAGGCTGAAACGTTGGGCATTGTTTCTGCAGGAATTCTGATTCACGATAGTCTACATTCCTGGCGAAGAAAACATTGTTGCGGAAGCACTTTCACGTACAGCAGCTGGCCTTGAGAAAAGTAACACAGAAGTTAACCTTGAGAAAAATTTCAGTATTCTTTACATTCAAAAAGCAGCCTTTGAAAGCTTCATCACTGCATCTTTAAAGGGTATTGTTTATGAAGAAGACAAAGATCCGATTTGGGAAGATATCAAAAGCAAATGGCATGAAAAGACACAGACGCAGATTCGTCATTATTATCTGGTTAGAAACAACATACTCTTCAAACGTTGCACTGTTAATGATAAACTATGGGTACTTAGTATTTTTGACGATTTTGTCAATAAGCTCATATGGTACATTCATTTCAGCTATGCACATTTTGGTCAACGAAAATGTTATCATATTCTTCGGACGACTTGTTATTTTAACAACATGGTAAAGAGAATTAGGAGAGTTGTCTATTTGTAAACTTTGTCAAAAAGCTAAATCATCTACCATCTCACATCGTGATCCATTGTTTCCTATCATTCCCACTAGATTAAAAGAATTTGCTGCTGTTGATCTTCTGGGGACCATTGTCAAAACATTGAATGGATTTTCGTACGTTCTAGTCGCTGTTGAACTTACTTCAAAATTTGTTTATTTCACACCGTTACGCAAAGTCACTGGACGGTCTCTATCCAACGCCTTTGTTAAAAATTTATTACGTGAAGTTGGACACGTTGCCAAAGTCATTTCAGATAATGGACCACAATTCAGATCTGCTGTTTGGTCACGCATGCTTCGGAATTGTAAAATAAAACCTGTTTTTATTTCATTATACTCTCCACGTTGTAACCCGTCTGAATGGATTATGAAAGAAATCAACAAGCTTTGCAGACTTTATTGTCACAGGAAGCATCAGTATTGGGACAGATACTTACACTTATTTCAAAAGGTACTGAATGAAATGCCTCATGACTCGACTGCTTTACCACCTTCTCTTGGACTGAAGAGCGAGGAACCACCGAACAGAATCAGAGAGCTTGTACCTCTCACGAATGCACGAAAACTTCGACATAAAGACATAATTGATTTGGCTATTAAAAATATAAATTCTGCTGCAGACAAAAGGAGAAAACTACACGGTAAAACAAATACAAAGAAATTACATTTTGGTCAGAAAGTTCTCATTAAAGCGCATTCAATGTCACATAAGAAGAAACATTTGAGACACAAATTCTTTCTGATTTGCAATGGACCTTATAGGATCCAACGTATACCACATGATAATTGCGTTAAAGTTGAAACTTTGTGTACTAAGGAAAGTAAAGGATTATACCACATTTCTCTTGTAAAACCGTTTTTTGAGAAATAATTTTTCTGACTTAGTCGTTGCTCTAAAATTTTTCACTTCAGGTTACTATTACTCTTTGTCTCATTTCGCATGCAGCGATGTTTTGAAGTTAACTATCCACTCAACAACCTATGGCATTTATTAATACAGTAATTTTACGAGTTCACTTTTATTAAGAACAGACGACACAGTCGCAGTCTGAGTACATTTTCGCTTGTCAGTATCACGATTACGTCACGACTATGACGCTTACATTCTTGGAACATATACTGATAAGGAAGAATACTGCAAACTTTGATTTGCTTGAAAAGACATTTTTATTTAAGCTATTCTCTGAGAGGTCACAGATGACACAGTATTTGGTTTGTTTAACAGCCACACGATTATACTACGACGCTATCTATGTGACACAATTTTCACTATTGCTTTTGCGCTGTATCTGTTTCATGTCTGCACAGTTTTTCTGCGTTCTTCTGAAAAGTAAAACATGTTGTGGCATAGCTACAATGAGGCAGATATTTTTGGTAACACAACAATACGTTACAGTACAGAACTTCCAAGGTCATGGTAATGAGCGTAAGAACTACATCTATACGCATAGCACTTTACTTTTGTATATGCCAAAGGTAAGTACATTGATTTTTGGAGAACTTTGCTTATGGATAACGATAACTACGACACTTAGCACATTCCTACCGTTAGCCAATGATAGGAATTATCTTACAGCAAGAACTATAGTTTATCGCTACATGACACGCATTTGAGTGATCACCTTTTGTGCTTGGAATATTTTTAAGAAATATTTTTGAACTACTATGATACAGTGAAGGTTTTCGGCGATACATTTTATTCTGCAGTTTTAATCTGTAACATCTGAGGGTATAATTACGTTAACCCCTATGGGTCTACGCTTACTTTGTGTACCATGTATGTGGCAAATGCAAGGAGCCCTAGGTAATATGGTATTTGCTTATGCAATTTTACACATCGGTACCATATTTCTCTAACGCAGAATTACACAGCTATCTAGTCATTTCAATGAGAGAAACGAACATTTACTATGTCAGTGACACATGCCTACGTTATTACACAGTTTGATTACTTCACATTTAGGAAATTGTACTTTGTCTATACCTTGTGAACTCTTCATATTTTTCCGGAAACATTGTGATACTATGAGAGATTTGAGTGATGTATTTTGTATGGGATCACGATTTTTGAAGTATATCTGAAGTAGATGACACTTCTGAAAAGAGGAAGAGAGCAGTTTCTTTTTTAGGTTTTGAAGTTACTGAAAGAAGCTACGACGATTTTGAGATGTGATTCATGTGCTATGATGATATTATTACGACGACAATGTGTTGTTCAAATGGTTCAAATGGCTCTGAGCACTATGGGACTCAACTGCTGAGGTCATTAGTCCCCTAGAACTTAGAACTAGTTAAACCTAACTAACCTAAGGACATCACAAACATCCATGCCCGAGGCAGGATTCGAACCTGCGACCGTAGCGGTCTTGCGGTTCCAGACTGCAGCGCCTTTAACCGCACGGCCACTTCGGCCGGCGACAATGTGTATTATGATGTCGAGATATGGTTATGATCGGTAAGGTGATACTATATGAGGAATATGTTTATGCTACGTGTTTATTATGATGAAATATTGAACAAGTATTGACGAATAGGTATGTGTAATGAGGCAATGAATAACGAGTAGTGGTTAGGGACTCTGGTTTGTGATAAAATGTTGGAAACCAAGAATTGTACTTCAAGAGTTATGAAGGGTGAGTGTATATGCGAATATGAGTACCACAATGCCGACGGAAATTTTGACACTGTTATTCATGAGATTGTGTTTCTATACACTTCCAACGTAAATTTTCAACATGTAAAATTTTTTTATTGCTATGAAACTGTCACCGTAGCGGAAACTGTTGTCATAGATATTTCGGTAAAGAGTACATGTGACATTGACGTAACGCTGCACTCAGCTGCGTGCTAGCTGCTTTGAAATATACCTATTGTTGTGTGGACTTTAAACTGTCCTCGTACTGCTCCAGCAACTTCGAAGCTTGCCGCACTTCCGCAAGCGCTCGCATAGCTGCAGAACAGAGAGAACATTGACCTCGCTATTGATATTTCTTTGCAGAACGCACCGCGAACACAACACACTATTACTTGGAAACATATTATTACACTTTGGAGCTCATACTTTGTGCTACTTACTGAAATGCTTATGAAATGATGATAAATATTCTTATGTCTACACACCTGATTATGTGTGACAAGTGTCTATCCATGAGAGTTGAAAGAGTTTTCACTGACTTATGAAATGCCATATGGCTATTGAATAAAGTTTTTATGCTTTGCTTTGTACATATCTGCTTATTTTATCTAGTTCCTAGATGCGCTGCAGTATTGATTTTATAAAATAAAATTTAATACATATACTAATGTACACAATCTCTGTCAACAGATTTATTAAATAATAATTCTATGATCTACATTCTTAAGAAAGGAGCACTAGGAAAGGAAAGAAGTGTAACAAGTAGAAGGGACTAATAACAGGAATTGAATACATAATTTAACTTTCTTTTCAAGGACTTGTAGAATAAGTTGTTGTGGTGCACCACTTTAGTGATAAGATGTGACATAGACATTAAGATGTAAATAGACATTTCCATTATCTGTATTGCTGTCTTTACTGTAATATTTTTCCTGCTTATGCTTTCACATGTTTGGGTATAAGATACTGCATGTACTGCTGCTATCTGTCAGTCATTGTCCTACCGAATTTTACTTTGTATTACTGTGCTAAGCCAATTTTATAACTGATTTACTTTTCTTATTTGCTCCATATTGCTTTATATTAGTTCTAATGTTGCATTTGCTTTGCTAATCTAGATATACTGCTGTTTGCATGGCCAATTTGCATTTTTTTGTCATTGCTGTTCGTGTTAATTGTTTTGTGCTGCTGCATTGCCTCATTCTCTAGTTTATGTATCTGAGCTCACTAGATTTAAGTTAGTTTAAGAGGGGGGGGGGTATGCTATATAAGATAATGACTGCGATGAGTTGGAAAGATATGCATGGAGAAGCTATAAGGAAAAGGTTTGGATAAAGAGTATTGTACAATGAGGAATAATTATTTTGAAAGAGGAAACAAACAGATGTAAGTAGGGTATAGTGACAAAGGGTTTAGGTAGGATTTTTGTGGAACAAATGTTGAAGTAAGAGAAGTTGGCAAAAATTAAATGAAGTTTTAGTTGGAAATGAGGTAATTTTGGATGAAATAAGACAGGTATGAGCATAAAGTAGGTATAGAGTGCTCACTACAATTACTGCAGTACCAAATGTTACACTTACACTTTGACACACTTACACTTGAAAACATACCCTGTCCTTTCCTCTTGTGTTATTCGACTACGTGTTTTTCTGTACCCTTGTGTGTCTGTGTTCCTCCTGTCTCTGTGTGTTTACCTGATAAGATAAATTTGGTAGAATTTTTTTCTAATACTAAGCAGCATTCACTATGATGAGAAATACTGTTTTCCTCAAATCTAACCTTTTTTTACTTTGGAAAGATGTTCAGACATTATTTATTCAGTTCTGCTTTCTTTTTATGCTCATGTGTCAAGTTAATGTTTCTGCGGATATTCTCATTTTTCATTTATTTACTTATGTCATAATTCCTGTAAGACTAATGTATATGTTTATTTTTATTCTTTTTGTGAAGCTTGTATTACTACAAATGTTATCTGTGTTATCATGTTCTCGACTAATGATGTTTTCTGTACCTTTGTAATTGTATTCTTATGCTGCAAAATTGTAAATTGTATAGACCACAGTTCAAGTTAAGTAAATCGTAGGGATTCATTTTACTGCACACATTTCTGTTGGTCATACTATATGTATAAATTGTCAGAAGTTATATGACTGTGTTAGTGCTTGCACGTGTGTTGATAATTCATCAGGGGACTGGTTAACAGCATTGCTGGTTCTAAAGATATCGCAAAAAATTAGTGAGTGCACAAGTGATGGTTTATGGACTTGCTATATTATCCGCAAGACCCTCCAATTGTGATTGTGCAACCGGACAGTCGCAACGGATGGCTACTGGCCATCACTTCAAGGACTACAGTGGGTGTGCAACTTTGGTGGCCCACTACTACCAAAATTTCTACAAGGACCACAGTGGGTCTGCACCTTTGGTGGCCCATTACTACAATAATTTCTACAAGGAGTACAGTGGGTCTGCTCTCTGGTGACCTACCAAGCCTACCAATATTCTTCAAGACATCGACTGACTCTGCTGAGGGTCTGCTCTGTCGTGGGCCATTACCAATCTGCAAGTCTTTATATCAAGAGCCAGTACTGTGTTTCTGTTGGGAGGACAACACTACTTCTTCAAGACTGCATGGAGACTCACTACTTGTGTGTGCATTTTCTTTTACTGCTCAGACTTTGTGCATCAAACTGTCATAGACTACTCTTCTGATGAATGATTAGGTCTGTCTTTAGGGACTGTGAGGTGAATTTTTTGCATTTGCCCAACAGTATATTACTAATTGCGTGCATCTGATCTATTTGATATTGTTAATACGAGAAAAATTTTAACAAATTAGTCTTGGGCACTGCCCAAAACATTTTGCAAATTTTTTTGAGATTAGCGGGTGGGCTATGTTTCGGGTTCCGCTGGATAGGTCAGGAGTCCACTACACACAGCAGGCGGCTACACGGGTAGCAGGGGTTGTGTGGCGTGGACTGGGCGGTTTTTTAGGTTAGATGGCCTCGGGAAAGTACAGAAAGGGCAACAGCCTGAAAGGGTGCGGGGTGCGGGGACCAAGCAGCAATCGGTATTGTAATTGTAAACTGTCGAAGCTGCGTTGGTAAAGTACCGGAACTTCAAGCGCTGATAGAAAGCACCGAAGCTGAAATCGTTATAGGTACGGAAAGCTGGCTGAAGCCAGGGATAAATTCTGCCGAAATTTTTACAAAGGCACAGACGGTGTTTAGAAACGATAGATTGCATGCAACCGGTGGTGGTGTATTTGTCGCTGTTAGTAGTAGTTTATCCTGTAGTGAAGTAGAAGTGGATGGTTCCTGTGAATTATTATGGGTGGAGGTTACAGTCAACAACCGAGCTAGGTTAATAATTGGCTCCTTTTACCGACCTCCCGACTCAGCAGCATTAGTGGCAGAACAACTGAGAGAAAATCTGGAATACATTTCACATAAATTTTCTGAGCATGTTATAGTCTTAGGTGGAGATTTCAATTTACCAGATATAAACTGGGACACTCAGATGTTTAGGACGAGTGGTAGGGACAGAGCATCGAGTGACATTATACTGAGTGCACTATCTGAAAATTACCTCGAGCAATTAAACAGAGAACCGACTCGTGGAGAAAACATCTTGGACCTACTGATAACAAACAGACCCGAACTTTTAGACTCTGTAAGCGCAGAACAGGGAATCAGTGATCATAAGGCCGTTGCTTATGGAAGTAAATAGGAATATAAAAAAAAGGGAGGAAGGTTTATCTGTTTAGTCAGAGTAATAGAAGGCAGATCTTAGACTACCTAACAGATCAAAACGGAAATTTCTGTTCCGACACTGACAATGTTGAGTGATTATGGAAAAAGTTCAAGGCAATCGTTAAATGCGTTTTAGACAGGTACGTGGCAAGTAAAACTGTGAGGGACGGGAAAAACCCAGCGTGGTTCAACAACAAAGTTAGGAAACTACTGCGAAAGCAAAGAGAGCTTCACTGCAAGTTTAAACGCAGCCAAAACCTCTCAGACAAACAGAACCTAAACGATGTCAAAGTTAGCCTAATAAGGGCTATGCGTGAAGCGTTCAGTGAATTCGAAAGTAAAATTCTAGGTACCGACTTGACAGAAAATCCTAGGAAGTTCTGGTCATACGTTAAATCAGTAATTGGCTCGAAACAGCATATCCAGACACTCTGGAATGATGATGGCATTGCAACAGAGGATGACACGCGTAAATCTGAAATACTAAACACCTTTTTCCAAAGCTGTTTCACAGACGAAGACAGCACTGCAGTTCCTTCTCTAAATCTTCGAACGATCGAAAAAGTCGCTGACATCGAAAAAAGTGTCCAAGGAATAGAAAAGCAACTGAAATCACTCAACAGAGGAAAGTCCACTGGACCTGACGGGATACCAATTCGATTCTACACAGAGTACGCGAAAGAACTTGCCCCCCTTCTAACAGCCGTGTACCGCAAGTCTCTAGAGGAACGGAAGGTTCCAAATGATTGGAAAAGAGCACATGTAGTTCCAGTTTTCTAGAAGGGTCGTCGAGCAGATGCGCAAAACTATAGGGCTGTATCACTGACATCGATCTGTTGTAGAAATTTAGAACAAGTTTTTTGCTCGCGTATCATGTCATTTCTGGCAACCCAGAATCTACTCTGTAGGAATCAACATGGATTCCGGAAACAGCGATCGTGTGAGACCCAACTCGCTTTATTTGTTCATGAGACCCAGAAAATATTAGATACAGGCTCCCAGGTAGATGCCATTTTCCTTGACTTCAGGAAGGCGTTCGATACAGTTCCGCACTGTCGCCTGATAAACAAAGTAAGAGCCTACGGAATATGAGACCAGTTGTGTGGCTGGATTGAAGAGTTTTTAGCAAACAGAACACAGCATGTTGTTCTCAATGGAGAGACGTCTACAGACGTTAAAGTAACCTCTCGCGTGCCGCAGGGGAGTGTTTTGGGACCATTGCTTTTCACAATATATATAAATGACCTAGTAGATAGTGTCGGAAGTTCCATGCGGCTTTTCGTGGATGATGCTGTAGTATACAGAGAAGTTGCAGCATTAGAAAATTGTAGCGAAATGCAGGAAGATCTGCAGGGGATAGGCACTTGGTGCAGGGAGTGGCAACTGACCCTTAACATAGACAAATGTAATGTATTGCGAATACATAGAAAGAAGGATCCTTTATTGTATGATTATATGATAGCGGAACAAACACTGGTAGTAGCTACTTCTGTAAAATATCTGGGAGTATGCCTGCGGAACGATTTGAAGTGGAATGATCATATAAAATTAATTGTTGGTAAGGCGGGTGCCAGGTTGAGACTCACTGGGAGAGTCCTTAGAAAATGTAGTCCATCAACAAAAGAGGTGGCTTACAAAACACTCTTTCGGCCTATACTTGAGTATTGCTCACCAGTGTGGGATCCGTACCAGGTCGGGTTGACAGAGGAGATAGAGAAGATCCAAAGAAGAGCGGCGCGTTTCGTCACAGGGTTATTTGGTAAGCGTGATAGCGTTACGGAGATGTTTAGCAAACTCAAGTGGCAGACTCTGCAAGAGAGGCGCTCTGTATCGCGGTGTAGCTTGCTGCCCAGGTTTCGAGAGGGTGCGTTTCTGGATGAGGTATCGAATATATTGCTTCCCCCTACTTATACCTCCCAAGGAGATCACGAATGTAAAATTAGAGAGATTCGAGCGCGCACGGAGGCTTTCCGGCAGTCGTCCTTCCCGCGAACCATACGCGACTGGAACAAGAAAGGGAGGTAATGACAGTGGCACGTAAAGTGCCCTCCGCAACACACCGTTGGGTGGCTTGCGGAATATAGATGTAGATGTAGAAGTAGCCTGTTGATGTGTTTGTACGTAGGCAGCGCTATGTAGCGCTCTGCATTAATAACTCTGACAACGTTGTGGGCACTCTGTAAGAGACTCTGTGACTGGTCAGACTTGAATTTGGAAATTAACAGTCAGCGGTGATTGCAACTGGAGGTGGACAACCAGCAGTGATGGAAGTTGGGAGTGAGTAGTCAGCAGTGATGGAGGTTACAGGTTAATAATTAGCAGTGTTGGAGGTTTGCAGTATTAGCGCGAGCGGACGGTCTGAATTTATATCCGTCACTGAGATTTATTACTGATGATTATATAATTTTTGAACTGGTTGTCACATTATTAAGGTAAAAATACATTGTTTGCTCTGCAACAAAATTGTAGTGGACTGTTAAGGCAGCCAGTCCACAGTGAAGTAGCCGAATGGGCACGCGTCAACTCACGACGTCTGGCGTTAAGTCTGGAACAGGATTCGTAATGAATGTGTAAAGAAAAGAACGTAGCTACTAGAACACTTAACTTTTATATTGTCCTTTGGTATACAGCATTCTGGATGATACAAGTGAGACTCTTTAGATTCATGAAGTAACTAATGGCGCCTTGCTAGGTCGTAGCCATTAACTTAGCTGAAGGCTATTCTAACTGTCTCTCGGCAAATGAGAGAAAGGCTTCGTCAGTGTAGTCGCTAGCAACGTCGTCGTACAACTGGGGCGAGTGCTAGTCAGTCTCTCGAGACCTGCCTTGTGGTGGCGCTCGGTCTGCGATCCTGACAGTGGCGACACGCGGGTCCGACATGTACTAATGGACCGCGGCCGATTTAAGCTACCACCTAGCAAGTGTGGTGTCTGGCGGTGACACCACAAAAATCTCTCCTTTGCTAACCATATGCCTATCAGTAGTCAGAGCCTTCAGCAGTTACAATCTTTTATTTAGCTGGCAGTATTGGTGCTTGCGGCATTGCTGTAGTTCATGTAATGAAGATTTTTGTGAGGAAAGTGACTTATATATGGATTATTGTTAGGATTTCTATTAATTCTGGGCCATTCTTTAGAGTTAATTTTTAAGCAGTCAGATCGCATTATCTTTTAATATTGTGAGTAATTAATAAATAGGAAAAGGTTGAGTTCTATTTGTCAGGGAAAATTTTGTAGGTCAGAGTTGAAACAATAAAAACAAGCTAAGTGGCATTACATCAGTTTCACTCAGCAAATTAAGCAGGCTTACTTGCATTCAATTTCACTCAGCAGTTTATGAACATTGGGTAGGCACACAGCAGTTTCAGTAAAAATCTTTGTAAAGAAGTTTCAGTGCTTCTCCAGTGTACTGCCGGATCCAGTCACCGAAATTCCCCGGCATTTCGCCGGACAAACGTTCCGCGATCAGGTTGTGATGATGGAAATTGATGTGGCGAACTTATTTCCGATTGAAGTTATGGCATCTACCTCTCATAGGCTTACTACTTATAAGAAATAATTGAATTTAGTGAAGGGCAAAAATCACTTCTGCTAGTAAGTGCTGAAATACGATGCTTACACCTCTAACTGTGTTCCGCAGGACTCCACACGGTTTGTGGCAAAAGGTACCTAATCCATTCACAGATGCTATACTGGAAGAAACACCACTCCAATGAGCCAAAATTTCTCTAATTTTAGCTACGTGGTCATTATGCAAGATGTATTTTAGAGCAAGAATTCCTCGATCAAAATAAAGACATACTGACAGTTGAGCATGAGAGGGGGCTGGCTGGTGACGGTTCATTTTTGTCAGTGCGCACAGTACGACTCGAGCAGCAGCACTTGGGCGTTCCCGTTATATAAGATACATTCATACGCTGTTTGTTAAGGAAAGGTATTGGGCTTCGTCAACTGTCTGCTAAAAATCTTATCACTTTTCTGCGAACTTTCGTGACGAGGTTTGGACATGCTCAAGCGTAAGATAAAGACGCCGCAGAGAGAAAGAATGCAAACAACGGAAACGAGTCACAACTGTTTCGTTACCGGTTGCAAGCCGCGTCCGCAACTGACCGACAACAGGCGTCTGACGTAGCAGAAGGCAAGGCCACACCCAGTCTCTGGTTGGTTGTTGCTATGGCAGCCGTCCGGTAAACAACAAACTGTCATCTCTTTGTTACTCCGATCCATGTATATTGTGTTCCTTGCCTCGCTTTGAAGCATGGGCTTTCGTAATTTTGCGTGTAGACCGATGCACGATGTCTTCCATGCAGTGTTTATCACTGCAGTTTATTGACCAACGCTAAGATACACTAAAGCTTACTAAACTAGCCTGTGACGTATCACACAATTCTTCTGTGAATCATTTCTATCTTCTCCGCTAATCCCACTTGTCAAGCGTCCCAGATCGACGACCAGTACTCGAGAATTGGCCACAGGGCGGTCTGCTAAACGTCTTCTTTCATGCGTGAAGCACGGTAGCATAGTGTACTTCCAATAAGTACAGGGGGATTTTTTCCACTGTGTACAAACTCTAGGGATTGATCGGTAGGAGGATGCGGGACAAAAAAGGTCTAATGAACGTGTCCGAAAATCCGTGGTGTCCATGCTAGAGACTATTTATTCGATTATACACTGTTACAGAAACTGCCACAGTTGCAGTATGGGTTGAAAATGGTTTCCATGCGCCTCAACGCATGCATGTACGCGCCTTAGCGTGTTCTGTCTCTCACGTTCACATCGGCCAGGCTGCATCCGAACAGGGTCAAAGGCAGTATGAATACGCTGCTCCAGTGTCTCCACACCTAATACTTTTCAGATGGCCCCATAAGCAAAAATAGCACGGGTTGAGATCCGATGAAAGAGCACGCCACGCCACTGGACCCCTCGTCCGATCCATCGTCCAGGAAAAACACGATTGAGACTCGTCCTGACGTTAACGGCGAAGTGGGCTGGAGCACCATCATGTAGCAGCCACATGACCCTTCGAATCATCAATGACACTTCTTCCAGCAGGGGCGGCAAAGTCACCCGCAAGAAACGCCGGCAGTCCCGGCCTGTTAGGCTACGTGGAAGGAAGACTGATCCCAAAATACGATCGCCCATTATCCCGGCCCATAGCATCGATGCTGAAGATTCTGTCACGATACTGTGGGGGTACTGTATACTATTCCACAGATGACTATTATGAAAGTTCCGAGTGACAGTGGCCTCAACTGTGAATAGGGTGGATGACAGAAATTCCAGAATCGTGGTTGCCTGGTGAAGAAACCAGTGACAAAACTACTGCCGATATGGAAGGTCTATCGCTAGTAAGCCCTGCACACGCTGTAAATGGTAAGGGTAGTAACAATTGTCATGGAGAATGTTCTACACGGTCCTATGGCTTACCCTGCACTGGCGGGCCAACTGCCTGGTACCGACAGGGCGGTCGCCTTCCACAGTGTTAATCACATTTTCCTCCAAGTCTGATGTCCAAACATTTCGGGTACGTCCTTCATGATTTCCTGCTTCCTGAAACGACCCTGTCTCAGACAAACGGCGAAACACTGTTGCAGACGAATGCTGTGGTTTTTCTCGGAGGGGATAGGTCTGCTGATACAACCTTGCAGCCCGCCTCCCGTTGCCATTTGCCTTTCCGTAAGTGAACACCATGTCGACAAGCTCTCGATTCGAATACGGA
Organism: Schistocerca nitens; assembly: GCF_023898315.1. Classification (NCBI taxonomy): domain Eukaryota; kingdom Metazoa; phylum Arthropoda; class Insecta; order Orthoptera; family Acrididae; genus Schistocerca; species Schistocerca nitens. The sequence continues at coordinate 138,405,668 of NC_064620.1, read as the reverse complement.
ACCATTGTGTAGAACGCTGTATCACATCCACTACAAGGTAAGTCAGCAAGAGAAGTGAGTCAGACACAACATTGCCAATGACTGTGGCAGGAGAGGCGCTAGGGCTTGACGTATGAGGAACAGTACCGCCCTCTACGAAGCCCTGCATACCGTAACTGTGGCTGCATGGTACAGCGCGTATTAGACCGCAGTCTCTGTAACAAATTATCATTGAATAAATGGTCTCTAGAATGCATTTCCGGACGTAAGTTCATTACTTTTTTTGTTCCACATTCTCTCATCGATCAATCCCTAGAGTTTGTACACGGTGGAAAAAAATCACCCTGTATATCTACCAGTAGACTTCCTGCAACTAGATTTCTGTGGTTGTTCCACCTTAAATTGTTCCAAATAGATAATCATGAGTACTTGAAATTTGTGACTGATTCCATTAACAGTTAGTCGCTCACGCAATCAAACGCAATCAACTGTTAGGTTACATTGACAGACAGAAAAAAATGAAGTACTCAGAAGATGTTTACGTACCCACCGTCGGTCGGTACGTAAACAGTTAGAGCTGCAACTCTGCATGACAGGTTGGACATCCACCAGAGAGCATTACTGTAGTTCGTGTGTAGTGTTGTTTCCAGGCATGGTAGGATATATAAGGGGCGTTAACAGCGTCAGATGTTAGGGAATTATTGTGAAGCACACGGAGATTCGCTGTAATCGTGTGAGGCAGTGTTATCAGCATCCTACAGTGTCAAAGCGGCCTCATTGTGGGTCTCCATAGGCCTGGTTGGTCGAATCGAGCAATATGTAGAGGAAGTGGTACAAAGATGGAATACAGTTTTGTTTCTCGTTCATAAATTTGTCAGTTTTTCTAATAAAGCAAATAAAATATCTCTAGCACATACATTGGGATACATTTTAATGCTGCCTATATTTTCGAACACATGCTACATTAGGAACATTTCTAAATTACACTTAACACTCAGTTTGACATTTTTGGCGCTTCAGATTGTGGGGTACAAATATGGATTACTCCATTCGTTTCACGTTTGTTTAAGTTAAAACAAGTAATGGAAAATCTACACTACTGGCCATTAAAATTGCTACACCACGAAGATGACGTGCTACAGACGCGAAATTTAACCGGCAGGAAGAAGATGCTGTGATATGCAAATGATAAGCTTTTCAGAGCAGTCACACAAGGCTGGCGCCGGTGGCGGCACCTACAACGTGCTGACATGACGAAAGTTTCCAACCGATTTCTCATACACAAACAGCAGTTGACCGGCGTTGCCTGGTGAAACGTTGTTGTGATGCCTCGTGTAAGGAGGAGAAATTCGTACCATCACGTTTCCGACTCTGATAAAGGTCGGATTGTAGCCTATCGCGATTGCGGCTTATCGTATCGCAACATTGCTGCTCGCGTTGGTCGAGATTCAATGACTGTTAGCAGAATATGGAATTGGTGGGTTCAGGAGGGTAAACGGGAACGTTGTGCTGGATCCCAAAGGCCTCGTATCACTAGCAGTCGGGATGATAGGCATCTTATCCGCATGGCTGTAACGAATCGTGCAGCCACGTCTCGATACCTGAGTCAACAGGTGGGGACGAAAACCATCTGCACGAACAGTTCGACGACGTTTGCATTGAAGCAGCATGGACTATCGGCTCGGAGACCATGGCTGCGGTTACCCTTGACGCTGCATCACAGACAGGAGCGCCTGCGATGGTGTACTCGACGACGAACCTGGGTGCACGAATGGCAAAACGTCATTTTTTCGCATGAATCCAGGTTCTATTTAGAGCATCATGACGGTCGCATCCATGTTTGGCAACATCGCGGTGGACGCACATTGGAAGCGTGTGTTCGTTATCACCATACTCGCGTATCAGCCGGCGTGATGGTATGGGGTGACATTGGTTACACGTCTCGGTCACCTCTTGTTCGCACTGACGGCACTTTGAACAATGGACGTTACATTTGAGATGTATTACGACCCGTGGCTCTACCCTTCATTCGATCCCTGCGAAGCTCTACATTTCATCAGGATAATGCACGACCCCATGTTGCAGGTCGTGTACGGGCCTTTCTGGATAAAGAAAATGTTCGACTGCTGCCCTGGCCAGCACATTCTCCATATCTCTCGCCAACTGAAAACGTCTGGTCGATGGTGGCCGAGCAACTGGCTCGCCACAATACGCCAGTCACTACTCTTGATGACCTGTGGTATCGAGTTGAAGCTGCATGGGCAGTTGTACCTGTACACGCCATCCGAGCTCTGTTTGACTCAATGCCCAGGCGTATCGAGGCCGTTATTACGGCCAGAGGTGGTTGTTCTGGGTACTGATTTCTCAGGATCTATGTACCTAAATTGCGTGAAAATGTAATCACATGTCAGTTCTAGTGTAATATATTTGTCCAATGAATACTAGTTTATCATCTGCATTTGTACTTGGTGTAGCAACTTTAATGGTCAGTAGTGTAATAATTCATTCTCAAATAAAACACTATAAAACATAATAATGCAGTAGAAAATATACTATTTTCGCTTATTAAATTCCTTACTGTAAGTTATTTGACTTTCAGAAGTCACACACATATCGTCCTTTACCATAACGTGCACATTCAGTGTGCGTCCACATTTCGCACATTCCTTTGCCTCATTCTGCTAAAATTTACCCGAGCAAAAGAGACAATTCCCATCTTCATTAGTGGGGACACTGTTGCTCACAACGCTAAAAACATCATCCTTAGAATCAGATGATTCTTGGCTCCTAGGCATTGGTGGCTTGCTGTCGTCTATACTTCAAGAGATCCCATGTATGGATACAATGTTAGGGGTGCTGAAGGACCTGCTTCTCTTCCCTTCATTGCTGGACACTTCTTTATTTGCGCAATGGGTGAGATTTGTCAAGGTGTAATTTCGGATGTGGCAGCAGATGCTCCTCCCTCGACTTCAACCTTAGCCTTTCCACTTTGAGATGTGACAGCTCCTGCAGGTGGTTCATTGAGTGGATCATCGGGTAAACACTTAATCATTCCTTCGTTGAAATCTGCATCTGTGAAAGGATGAGGGTTAAAGGGGTGCATTTCCGTCACCCTAAACCCGTTGACTGCTATCTCCCCTGTCTGGCACTTGAGACAGATCTTCCCATTCAGTTCGACGATGTTCATGTTTTTTACTGGACCTGCATTTTCCCCCATCCATGCGCGTACCAGCTGAGAATTATAGGGTTTCGAAGTTCTGTCCAGCGATTGCATTTTGTGGGAGGCATGAGGAAGCAGACACGAGTTTTCCACATGGTTTCGCGTGATAGACTTATAACATCCAGATTTCTAGAGTGGCCCATTTTCTTTTCTCTGACATTTTAAATTGCTATTTAAATAGCAAACTCATCCCACTGCTCGTAAAGTCATTTCTGAAGCAATTCCTATAAGTAAAACAGATTGTGAAAATACGGTACAAATGTGGAATTCAAGACTACAACACTGGACACAGCCATCCTGAAATTCAGAAACGCAAATAAAATCGAAAATTAAATTTAAATAGGCAGCTTAATGAATTAGCTAAACCTCTGTTTTGAAAATATATTAACAATTTATGTGTTATGACAAGAATGAAACTGAATACCAGCAGCCTGCAATAATTATTCCTCCTAGTGAATCCGTTAAAACGACTTTACTCACTCGCAGTTATTGCATTCATATTAGAATGCATCCCAAAGCAGTCTATAATTGCTGAACGTAGTTTTTGGGCAGCTAATCAAAGTACAGCACTTAGGAGGAGAGAAATCATAGTATACCATATTACTACCCTTATTCCACATTTGTACCTCTTCCTCTATATACAGGGTGCGGCGTAGCAACTTCCTTATTTGAAACGCGCGGCACACAGGGGCTGTTAGTCATTGTTTCGTGGGTTTCAGTGCAATCAAAAGTGCGAGACGTAACTTTTTAAAGGTTAGTTTAGTAGCTATCATGCAGTGGGCAAGGGAGGAGCGCGCGTTCGCCGTTGCGGCCTACTTTTCAAATGGACGTTCGGTCAATAGAACTCAGCGTGCATTCAGGAAACAGTTCAACATCGCGCCTGCAGGTCGTGTTCCTGATGCGAAATCAGTCGTTATGTGGGTAGGCACCTTTATCGATACTGGAAGTGAGCATAAAAAGAAACCAGGACCTCCAAGAACCACCAGAACGCCTGAAAACATCGACAGGGTAAGGATGTCGATTTTGAATTCCCCCAAGCGATCTGCACGCAAGCATGCAGCTGCCCTTGCAATTTCTGGACGCACAGTGAGACGAATTCTTCATGAAGAGTTTAAATTTCATCCGTATAAACTGTCACTGGTGCACGCAATTCATCCACGTGATTTTGTTTCACGCAAAACTGCGTGTGAAGCCTTGATCGATGAGCTGCCTCATGACGCGTTAGTGTTCTTCAGCGACGAGGCACATTTTCATTTGTCTGGCTCCGTCAATAGACGAAATATGCGGTATTGGAGTGGCACGAACCTCCGAGAACATCATGAGCAGCCCCTGCATACACATCGTGTGACTATTTGGTCTGCACTATCTAAGGTTGGCGGTTTTTCGAAGAGAACGATAAGGCAGTGACGGTCACTTCTGAGCGTTATGTTCAGATGATTGAACAGTTTTTTTTCTTCCAGAACTTGAAGAAATGGATGTGGGTGATGTCTGGTTCCAACAAGACGGTACCACAGCTCACACGACACGAACATCGATGACCATGTTGCGCGAACACTTCCCCGATCGCGTCATCTCTTTGAGGGGCAATCTCCAGTGGCCAGCACTCTCTCTACGTTTAGCGCCATGCGACTTTTTTTATGGAGCTATCTCAAATGTTTTGTGTAGACCAATCGCACACAGACCCTGGCTGAGCTACGGAACAATATTCGTGTTGGTATTGCCAACGTCGACAGAGACATGTTGGAAAAAGTGGGCCGGCCGCGGTGGTCTCGCGGTTCTAGGCGCGCAGTCCGGAAGCGTGCGACTGCTACGGTCGCAGGTTCGAATCCTGCCTCGGGCATGGATGTGTGTGATGTCCTTAGGTTAGTTAGGTTTAAGTAGTTCTAAGTTCTAGGGGACTGATGGCCACAGCAGTTGAGTCCCATAGTGCTCAGAGCCATTTGAACAATTTTTTGGAAAAAGTGGACTGAAACTTCCGATTTCGACTCTCCAAATGCATTGAGCAGAACGGAGGGCACCTTCAAGATATTTTCAAAAGTTAATGGAACAAAACTTTAGATGTTACTCTTTGTAAAGAAAAAAGAATTAAATTGGTGTCTCTAATACTTTCTGATTTATGATTTTTTTTAAATAAGGAGGTTCCCGCGCCGCACCCTGTATTTAGGGACTCGGATTCGACAGTAGCCCGATGTTGGACTGCACGTGAACGTGACGGCAGGCATACTGGTCGACCACGTCTGACCATCACAAGGGAGGGTCGCCGTGTTGTGCGCCGAGAACATCGTCACCGCTTCACGACTGCTCCTGCTGTCCGAGAAAGTCGGCGAGTCGTTAAGTCGTAATCTTCCTACCTTGCAAGAACAAGTTATGGACTGCCTGCAACATTCTGCCTTCCCGCACCACTGATCGAAAAGTAGCAACAGCCAGACAAGGGAAGTACCATCCCATACGTAGGCTCGAGACAGGTCCAATTCTCCCAAGGCCTTGGAGTCTCACAGCGGTGTTACTCCTGACGTCGTTGTGTGAGTCATCAAGTGTGACCTCAAGTCACGACTCGTGGTAATTGCGGGAGCTCGGGCAGCAGAACAGTGGGTCACGGGCATCCTGCGTCTTCGTATGTTGCCTGTTTCGTAGGTACTGGCAAAGCCTTGTCAAATTTGGCTGCCTTCAAGCCGGCAACACTGCCCCCCCCCCTCCCCGGCACAGTAATCTGCCAATGACAAAGCTATTTTGTTCGAGATATTGTAAGCAGGCTGTTTAGGTTTTTATGTTGGTTCAAAATGGTTCAAATGGCTCTGAGCACTATGGGACTTAACATCTATGGTCATCAGTCCCCTAGAACTTAGAACTACTTAAACCTAACTAACCTAAGGACAGCACACAACACCCAGCCATCACGAGGCAGAGAAAATCCCTGACCCCGCCGGGAATCGAACCCGGGAACCCGGGCGTGGGAAGCGAGAACGCTACCGCACGACCACGAGATGCGGGCATTTTATGCTGGTAACGCTACGTAGCGCTCTGTATTAAAATCGCTGACTGCGCTGTGTGCATTCTGTGGCTGATTGGACTCGTCGTTGGAAGTTATTCGCCAGTGTAGTGTTGGGCAGTTGGATGTCAACAGCCTGTACGGTTGGGCAGTTGGAGGTGAGCCACCAGCAGTGGTGGATGTGGGGAGAGAGATGCCAGAGTTCTGACATGTTAATATGAGCGGACGATCTGGACGTGTGTCCGTCAGAAAAAGGAAATTTGTTAAACTGGATGTCAAGAATATATATATATATATATATATATATATATATATATATATATATATATATATATATATAATGACTTTTGAACACTATTAAGGTAAATACATTGTTTGTTCTCTACCAAAATCTTTCATTTGCTAACTATATGCCTATCAGTAGTTAGTGCCTTCAGTAGTTAGAATTTTTTATTTAGCTGGCAGTATTGGCGCTCGCTGTATTGCAGTAGTTCGAGTAACGAAGATTTTTGTGAGGTAAGTGATTCATGAAGGGAATAGGTTATTGTTAGTCACGGCCATTCTTTTGTAGGGATTATTGAAAGTCAGACTGAGTTGCGCTAAAATATTGTGTGTCAGTTTAGAAATTATCAGAATAAGTAAAGAGAAAACAGTCTCAGTACGTTCTGTTTCGCTCTGGGGTTTGAAAATCAAGTAACATAGAAGTTTTACCAGCACAGTCATTCTTTACATTAAAAAGAGGAAGTTTCATAACATACGCAGTATCGCTGGCACTAATAATACCATCTCAATTACAGCTGTGTACTCTGGCATTGCAGTGATTGCAAAGAGGCGCCTAGCCCGAATTAAGTTAAATACAGAGCGACCAAAAATTTATACAAAACAACTGTGTGGTTCCTGAATTTCCATCGTGTCGTAGTAGGTGTAATACGCTGTATTAGAGCTGTTTTTGTGGTTTCAAGCAGACGTGTTGTTTCCTCAAGGGCAACATGTTTTTATTGTTATGAGGGTTTCGCCACTGTTGGCATGCCAGAACGTAAGAACACGCTGCGGAAACCTGATTCATACGGCGAAATTTGTCCCCAGTTTTGTCACAATGACTAGTTAATCATGTTTCAGAATACTATTTAGTTTCAGGCAAAAAGAAATCTTTCCGAGTCAATCTTGCGACTGGGCGTACCTCGTGCTGAGTTGTGACTTCGCTGCTGAAGTCGCCTTCGAAAAGTACAAAATGAGTCACAAGTTAATCAAGAATACCCCAAGTGTTCAGAAAGTTTCAAGAACCATTATTAAGGAATTACTCCATGAATACGCTACCACACCTACATATCACTCCCACAGACACGAAGACGAGAGTAAACTAATTACCAAGCACACAGATGCATTTAATCGGTCATTCTTCATGTAAGCCATGCTTGAATGGAAATGATAGAAACGCTAATACGTGATATCTTCTGCCACAGGGTTTCCCAAACATATCCTGTGACAAAACATTTTGAGAAAGTTGGTGTTCTGATGGAACACCTTGTTTACTTTGAAGGTTAATAATTTTTTAAAAAAATGAGAAAATCTTGTTTCATTTAGCGATTATTTCAATTTTAAGTCGTAACTAATAACACAAAAGTTATAATAAAACTTTCAAAAAATAATTAGTATCCCAAAATGTCGCAATAAAGCACAATTTTATTAATAGTTTTTCGCGGAGCACTTATTTACTTCCCATGGAACACCATTTTCCGCGGCACACAGTCTGGGAAACCCTGCACTGCTATACATTCACAGTCGTTCGCCGACTTTAGATGAAGGTGATAATATGTTCCGTGACGAAGCTGAAGGGAACAGGCATGGAGATGCTCAGTGTGTCGGGTGTGCTTCCAGTAAAATAAAAACGACCTGGTGGAAATGTTTTCTTATTGGACGCTATTTCGGCGACTTACGTGTCCTTGAACCAAGGGCACTCGATTTTCCCGAACGGTCACCTATCCAAGTACTAACTCAGCCCATTGTTGCTAAATTTCCGTGATCGAACGCGCACCGGTGTTACCAATGTGGCAAGGTCGTTCTCGTGTTTCCACTCATTTCTTGACAACCATGGAACTGCAAGGCTCCGACGAGTTTTCTGGCGTGACAAAGCGACTTTCTATCCAGGACAAAGAGAGCTCAATAGTTAACATCCAGTCAATATCTAGATCAATAGAGAAGCACAACTGTCACACGCGAACAGGGATGGAATATGGAACAGTTCGAGACTTTTTTTTAAAGAAACCAAAGGAGAACTATACTAGAGTGATTTGAGGTATCGGTTGAAACTGTAAATTCGGAGGATGAGAGAGAGATTCGAACCGTGCTGTCCCTAAATAAGTGTCCAGTGTCTTGCCCGCCTTATTCAATATACAAACAGCCAAAATTGTAGTGTCTGGCCAATCAAAACTCCAAGCGCGTAACAGCAATACTGAAGGGTTGTTTTCAGAGTCACATCGCCAAATAAAGGGCACTGTTTTCTTTCAACTAAAAAATACCGAGATGTCATTACACACACTACTGACCTCGGAGTCGAGCAACGTGGGTACTTGTTACAGCAAGGTGATGCCAGCTGTTTCATGTCCTATTAAATTATGCCTTGCTGGTACGAACTGCTCAGCATCTCTTATTTTAGTTCGATTATTGACCCCGCTTCTACACTATTTTTCGCACATTGTCTTTTTTTCTCTCTGAGGGTCTTCAGAAGTACACGCAAACCATACGCAGACACTGGACGACCTGGAGAGGTACATGAGGACTTGCTGTAAAGATGTCAAGTTGCATCGGCACATTATTTGCAAGCGGGTAGTTCATATCTTTATCTGACACATTCGTATATTTTCAGCCGCACTTATTTCCGGCCTGTCTTACGTTACTTAATTTCTGTTCAATGTTTCAAGGTGGAATAATGAGTGAACTGTTTTAGTCTACTGATTTTTGTTTATTTATAACTATATGTCGGCTTATAGTACCATCTTCAGAAGACAAATGACTAACGTCCAGAAGGCACACGAATTCTTAGGTAACCAAACATTATAAGCAAAAAGACAATCCACTTGCACAGAATTTGTTCAATGTATTTTGGTCTGGGAGAAGAAGCTTATGAAGTGAATAAACAGCTGTGTCTATAGCTCCTGGATAATAGTTCCACAAAATACCGGATGGTTGTAATTAAACTTTCCCTATTTAACAGCTTGTAACACGGACACTAATTACCGTACGAGGACCAAGCTTGGTAGCAGTAATGTCAAGGACATGGGGAAGAGAAATCATGCAGAATCAATTAAATTGAAATACTTTTAATGTGCTGCTACTGTACATCATGCCATTACATACCGGTACCATTTCTGTTACAAAAGGGGCTTTTAAATGGCGCCCATCAGTGTCCAGAAGAGTCTGAAAGCGCTGGACTGTATTATGAACAGCAGAACGAAGCATGTCCGTAGGTATGCTAGCTACCTCTCTTGAGTGAGATCAGATAACTCTAAGCAGTTGGAAACGATAATCTGGTAATTCGATGATTCCAATATGTGTTTCGGAGAAGCAGGTGAACTTCATGAGCAATGTGCGGTGCATGAAAACTGTTGAGTTCCATGCGTCTCTCTCCTGTAGGGCGGGTATGATATGCTAGCGAATCATATCGCAGTAACGCTGGCCAGTCACACTGCACGTCTTTGGTCATTGAGCGTCAATCTGTTCAAAAAGGAATGGGCCAAAGATGAACGTGGCATTGAAGCCACACCGTACAGTGACACGTTCACCATGCAGACGAACTTCATGTACAATGAGTGGAGATAAAGATCCGCACAATCTACAATTCCTTGTGTTCACCACACCCGTCTGAGAAAAATGAGCTTCATCTGTCCATAGGATGGTCCAGGGCCAGCCCTTGTCAACTTCAGTCCTTGAAAGAAAGTGGAGAGCGAAGTCAGCCGGCCGGTGTGGGCGAGCGGTTCTAGGCGCTTCAGTCTGGAACCGGGCGACCGCTACGGTCGCAGGTTCGAATCCTGCCTCGGGCATGGATGTGTGTGATGTCCTTAGGTTAGTTAGGTTTAAGTAGTTCTAAGTTCTAGGGGACTGATGACCTCAGATGTTAAGTCCCATAGTGCTCAGAGCCATATGAACCATATAAGAGCGAAGTCAACACGTCAACCTGCTGTACGATATGGATGTTATGCGGGTACCATTTGAGAATGGCTCGAAGCACTTCCGCACAGTGGACCACGCGATGTTCAACTGTCACGACACAGCACGCGCATTGCCTGACGATCAGGCATTGTGCTCAGCTTTGTCTGCCATAGCAACAGCGATTTCATCATCCATTTGTGGTGCAACCGGTTGTCAGTGTCTTCCCTGAGCGACGCTCAGTTCTCCCGTTGATTCGAACTACTTCATCATGCTCCGCACAGCAGTTGGAGAAAGAGGACCCTGCCGTAATCCTTCCAGCCGGCGACATTCTCGAAGTGCAGCTGCAGCATTACTGTTGTTTTGATAACAGAGCTTCACCAATAATGCCCTGCTACTTTTGTCCAAGCTCATGTTGGCACGTCAAGTGCACTGCGACTGGTCATGTGTATGAGACTATGAATCACGATGACTAATCACAGCAACTGGTGGCCATAGCTGGAACTGGACTGTGGCGCTCTGACTCACGGAAATCATGCACCCCATACTCTGGACATTAATGTTATCAAGTTTGATACTCGTACGGTAATTACACTCCTGGAAATTGAAATAAGAACACCGTGAATTCATTGTCCCAGGAAGGGGAAACTTTATTGACACATTCCTGGGGTCAGATACATCACATGATCACACTGACAGAACCACAGGCACATAGACACAGGCAACAGAGCATGCACAATGTCGGCACTAGTACAGTGTATATCCACCTTTCGCAGCAATGCAGGCTGCTATTCTCCCATGGAGACGATCGTAGAGATGCTGGATGTAGTCCTGTGGAACGGCTTGCCATGCCATTTCCACCTGGCGCCTCAGTTGGACCAGCGTTCGTGCTGGACGTGCAGACCGCGTGAGACGACGCTTCATCCAGTCCCAAACATGCTCAATGTGGGACAGATCCGGAGATCTTGCTGGCCAGGGTAGTTGACTTACACCTTCTAGAGCACGTTGGGTGGCACGGGATACATGCGGACGTGCATTGTCCTGTTGGAACAGCAAGTTCCCTTGCCGGTCTAGGAATGGTAGAACGATGGGTTCGATGACGGTTTGGATGTACCGTGCACTATTCAGTGTCCCCTCGACGATCACCAGTGGTGTACGGCCAGTGTAGGAGATCGCTCCCCACACCATGATGCCGGGTGTTGGCCCTGTGTGCCTCGGTCGTATGCAGTCCTGATTGTGGCGCTCACCTGCACGGCGCCAAACACGCATACGACCATCATTGGCACCAAGGCAGAAGCGACTCTCATCGCTGAAGACGACACGTCTCCATTCGTCCCTCCATTCACGCCTGTCGCGACACCACTGGAGGCGGGCTGCACGATGTTGGGGCGTGAGCGGAAGACGGCCTAACGGTGTGCGGGACCGTAGCCCAGCTTCATGGAGACGGTTGCGAATGGTCCTCGCCGATACCCCAGGAGCAACAGTGTCCCTAATTTGCTGGGAAGTGGCGGTGCGGTCCCCTACGGCACTGCGTAGGATCCTACGGTCTTGGCGTGCATCCGTGCGTCGCTGCGGTCCGGTCCCAGGTCGACGGGCACGTGCACCTTCCGCCGACCACTGGCGACAACATCGATGTACTGTGGAGACCTCACGCCCCACGTGTTGAGCAATTCGGCGGTACGTCCACCCGGCCTCCCGCATGCCCACTATACGCCCTCGCTCAAAGTCCGTCAACTGCACATACGGTTCACGTCCACGCTGTCGCGGCATGCTACCAGTGTTAAAGACTGCGATGGAGCTCCGTATGCCACGGCAAACTGGCTGACACTGACGGCGGCGGTGCACAAATGCTGCGCAGCTAGCGCCATTCGACGGCCAACACCGCGGTTCCTGGTGTGTCCGCTGTGCCGTGCGTGTGATCATTGCTTGTACAGCCCTCTCGCAGTGTCCGGAGCAAGTATGGTGGGTCTGACACACCGGTGTCAACGTGTTCTTTTTTCCATTTCCAGGAGTGTAGTTTACGTGTTATAACTTGTTAAACAGGGAAAGTTTAACTATAACCACCCGGTACACACCAAGTTTATATTCAGATAGAGTAACGAGTACAGTTCATTCGTCAGTATTGTTGCTTGGACGATTTAACATCAGACAGACGTATTCATAGTTCCAAGTACCCTGCCCGGACTTTCGTTGTAATTGCGACAAAGTCACGCAGGAAGAAAGCGACCATATTGCAGATCAATAGTACTGCACAACTGCTCTATTGGGCACTAAATAAGAAGACACCAGCTAATAAACCAATTACTTTATTTGACGCGTCTCATGTAGAACCCATCTTCAGATTGTCGTGAACATCTTAGGTGATGAGATATATAAAGACAGTAAGTAATACACAAAGCCGCCATTACAGTTCTACAAAAAACGCGTGAGATAGAGTCATTGGTTAATCAGCTGGTGGCTTCTTATTTAATGACCAATACAGTAACTGTGCAATAATCCTACCGATCGATGAAGTAAGATTAGTGAAAGCAGTTCTATGAAATAGTTATTTCCAAGTGGTAATCGCCTCCTGCTCATCTAACTTCTGGCGCAGATAACAGGAATTTATTACAAATGGGTTATAGAAAGTGACCACGCATAATAAAATGAGTTTCTGGGAGATATTTCGTAAATCAGTTAACAGCCCTCCGAAGGAAGAGGCTAATCTGCAAACAACTAAAATATGTGCTGCAACAAACTGTATGCACCTAAGAAGATGTCAAAACAATCGGTTATGAGACAAATTAGTTGATGATCTGGAAGCAAATCTAGAAGTATGAAATTTCAGGTGACTT